>NC_090937.1:1645252016-1645558468 GCF_040938575.1 Ambystoma mexicanum
CCCCAAGGAGAAGGCGGTGAGTGCACCTAAGGTGGTGAAAGCCTTTATCCATCCGGCCAAGGCCTCTATCGAGACAGTCGCGGCGGCCCTGGCTCAGCTTGTGGAGGCTACACCAGTGGTGGCGACCTCGGGGCCCAGAGTCTCCCTGCCACCGTGAAGGGAGTCCTCTTTCATGCCCATCGACAGGACCCCCGTGAAACCTCCGACGGAGAAGAAAAAGGGGGGGCAGGAGGTCGTCGTGGATTCGGCCTCAACCTCTGAGGAAGAGCTGATCAAAGTCGTAAGCCACGGCGTTGGCGTGGAAGAAGACCAGCCAGTCGGGAGGGACCCCGACGTAGGAGACGACGAGAACGTCGAGGGTGCCAAAGGGGCTCCTGACCGCCCGTCGGACTCCCCTCAACCAGTGCCGCAAGACAACTCGGCGGCCATTTTTCTGGCTATACAGTCCTTATGCTCGGAGATAAGGACGAGACTGCCATTACCACCAACGGACGAACCGCTCCCGACGGGGGACCCGGAGCCAGGCCCTTCTGGGAGCCCTCCCCCTAAGAGAAGAAGGATTCATCCTCCACCTCCTTTTCAGCCATCGCGCCCTGTTCAGCCCTCCTCCCCTTCCACGACACGTGGTGATGATACAGGGACTGACACGGCCGCGACGGGTACAGACGACGAGGTTTACGACGAGGATCTCCCGTCGTCACCTCCCACCCGGGCTTCCCGGCCGACGAGATTGGATTGTTTCACTCCATGATCGCCAGGGCATCCGAGCTTTTCCAGCTCTGCCCGGAAGAGAAGAAGGAAGGTTTCCTTTATCAACGGCGCGAGGCTAAGAGGAAGACGGTCCTCGCTGTACCTCTACTGGACGATATTTGGGATGAGGGCCTCGTCCTCCTCAAGAACCCATCCACGACGCCGGCTAGAAGGGATCGGTACGAGAAGAAGTACCGGGTCCCGGATGCGGCCCCCTTGTGCCTTCGGGCACAGCCGACCCCGGACTCTGTCGTCTCCGTGGCGGCCACGAAGAAAGCGGGGGGGGGCGCGGCCTCTAAGTCTACCTCCCCGCCGGACGGCGAGGGAAAGAAATTAGACACGATGGGACGCAGAGTCATCTCGTCGGCAGCGACGACGATTATGGCGGCCAACGCCTTGGCTATCGTAGCCCGCTACGACAGGGAGTTGTGGTACAAACTGGCCCCCCTGCTGGACTTCCTACCAGACGACAAGAGGGCGGAAGCCCTAGAGATCTTGCAGGAAGGAGAGGTGGCATCGGACCACGCCATTACGATTGCGACGGACATCGCTGACACTGGATTTCGCCAGTTGGGCAACGGCGTGTGCCTTAGGCGGCGTGGATGGCTCAAGGCTACTGACTTCCGTCAGGACGTGCAGACCAGAGTCTTGGACATGCCGTTCGACGGAAACAACCTGTTTGGGAAAACAGTGCACGATTCCCTTCAATCCATCAAGGCGGACACGGAGACGGCCCGGGCTCTTGGGGTTCTCCAGCAACGGCGGCCACCCTTTCGGAGCGGCGGAGGCAAACAGGGTGCCTCCAAAGGTTCCAGCGGCGGATTTTCCACCTACCGTGAAGCGGCCCGTTCGTCGTCACAGGAAGCTTACAGGGGACGAGGCAAGTCAGGCGGACCGCGCCGTCGTCACCAAGGAGGACAAGGCGGCAAAGCCTCGTCGAAGCAGGACTGAACCGGCTGTGGGGTTGGGCCCCCACCGAAGCACCCCGGTGGGAGGCCGGCTGGCGAGCTTCGTCAGCGTGTGGGAGTCCATCTCCACCGACCGTTGGGTGCTGGACGCCCTAGCTCAGGGTCACTCAGGATCACGCGCTCGAGTTTCTAAAGAGGTGCCCGCGCGTCCCCCCTGTGGCCAGGAAAGAACATCACGTCCCTCAACTTCTCTTGGAGGTAAAGGCGATGCTCAAGAAGGGCGCCATCGAGCTCGTCCCAAAGAGGCTTCGGGGCTCCGGAGTTTACTCAAGATACTTCCTCGTGAAGAAGAAGACGGGAGGATGGCGTCCCATCCTGGACCTACGACGACTGAACAAATTCATCAAGGCACAGAAGTTCCGGATGGTCACCCTCCAACACGTCCTGGGTCAACTGGAGGAGGGCGATTTCCTGTCGTCGTTGGATTTGGAGGATGCCTACTTCCATATTCCCATCCTAAAGGGACACCGAAAGTTTGTCAGGTTCGTGGTCCAAGGGCGTCACTACAAGTTCAGAGCCCTTCCCTTCGGATTGAGGTCGGCACCCAGGGTGTTCACCAAGTGCCTTGCACCGGTGGCGGCGCAGCTGCGCCGAGAGGGGATCCACGTCTACCCCTACCTGGACCACTGGCTCATCCGAGCAAAGACGAAGGAGCTTGGCGTGGAGCACACGGCAAGGACCGTCCAACTACTCACGGACCTGGGATTCACCATAAACTACGCCAAGTCCCACCTGGTGCCCCCGCAAGACGCACTGTTTCTGGGAGCGAAGCTCGACACAGTGTCGCTCCTGGCCTCTCCGTCGGAGGAAAGGACGAGGGCCATCTTGGGCAAGGTGCAGCGGATGCTGGTTGCGGACGCGGCCAAGGTGAGGTCCATCAAGTCCCTCCTCGGAATGATGTCTTCTTGCATTTATCTCATCCGCCTGTGCAGGCTCCGGATGCGCCTGTTGCAGGAGTTCCTGGACGCGCGCTGGATCCAGACGACGGGCAGCTTCGAGGAGAGGATCACACTCAACGAGAGTTTCCTACGAGCGATCCGGTGGTGGGGCACCCGTGCGCATCTGACGGCTGGCATGGACTTCCAGACCCCCGGCCAACAGGAGACAGTGACCACGGATGCCTCCCTGAAGGGTGGGGAGCGCACACTGAAAATCTGCACGCGAGAGGCCTTTGGCTTCCGACGGAGAAGTCCCTCCATATCAACGTCCTGGAGCTCCGTGCAGTGTTTTGGGCCCTCAGGTCCTTCCTTCCGTCCCTCAAGGGCAAGGTGGTGAGGATATTCACCGACAACACCACCACCATGTTCTACATCAGGAAGCAGGGCGGAACCAGGTACCCAGCCCTGTCCAAGGAGGCGCAGGATCTGTGGCATTGGGCCGTCGCCCAAGGGATGTTTCTGGTGCCGTTTCATCTGGCAGGAATAAAAAACACCATCGCCGACTCGCTCAGCAGAGAGCTGCGCTCGTGCCACGAGTGGGAACTACGACAGGATCTAGTGGACCGCCTCTTCCGACGGTGGGGCACACCCCAGATCGATCTGTTCGCGACGGCGACAAACTCCAAGTGCCGGAGGTTCGCCAGCAGGTTTCCCCAGCCAAGGAGCATGGGCAATGCTTTCTCGTTCCCCTGGGAGGGCCTGTTTCTATACGCGTTCCCTCCATTGCCATTGCTGATCCGGCTCATCAACCAGCTCAAGAGGTCACGGTGCAGGATGATCCTCGTCGCACCTGCGTGGCCGAGGCAGATATGGTTCCCGGACCTTCTGGACTTGTCAGCGTCCCCGTCAATCAAGCTGCCAGTGGACGCGGATCTTCTCTCCAGGGAAGGGGGCGCCATCCTCCATCACGACCCGAAGTCGCTGAACTTGCAGGCCTGGCTCCTGCAGCATTAGAGTTTGGAGGATACGACATACCGGCCGACTGCAGAGAGGTTCTTGCAAAGGCCAGGGCGTCCTCAACTCTTAAATGCTATGGACACAAATGGAAGAGGTTCTCTGTCTGGTGCCACGCACAGAAGATTAACCCTCTACGGATTACGGCTCCCCAGGTACTGCCGTACCTTCTGACGCTGGCCAAGGCTGGACTGGCGCACACGTCCATCAAGATTCATCTTGCTGCGATCTCCCGATACACCAGAACCACAGGGCGGACGTCTTTGTGGTCTCATCGTCTGGTGAAAGAATTCATGAAGGGACTGTTCAGATTGTTCCCGCCGGTGAAGGCTCCGGCCCCGGCCTGGGAGCTCAACGTGGTGCTGACCAAGCTCATGAGACCTCCGTTTGAGCCTCTGCACTCGGCTCCGTTGAAGTTCTTGTCGTGGAAAACAGCATTTCTTGTGGCCATCACCTCCGCACGAAGGGTGGGAGAGATCCAGGCCCTTTCCTGCAAGCCCCCGTACTTGACTTTTCACGAAACGAGGGTAGTGCTCAGGACGCACCCCTCCTTCATGCCCAAGGTGCCGTCGGACTTCCACCTCAACAAACCCTTGGTGATGCCTGTTTTCTTCCCGTTTCCTTCGTCGCCGGCCGAAAGGACTTTGCACTCGCTGGATGTGGCTAGAGCGCTGAAGTTTTACGTGGACCGCACGAAGTGTTTTCGGAAGACGTCACAACTTTTTGTGAACTTTGGACCTGTCAATCAGGGGAAGGCTCTCTCAAAGGCCTCCATTTCCAGATGGCTCTCCGGCTGTATCATGTACTGTCATCGGTTGGCAAACCGACCGCTGCCTGGCCGTCCGAGAGCCCATTCCACCAGAGCGATCGCAGCTACCACGGCGTTCCTATCTGGTGTGCCCTTGCTGGACATCTGCAGGGCTGCTACGTGGAGGTCGACGCACACCTTCACGAAATTCTACTGCGTCGATCGGGATTCCAGGGAGGAGTCCAGGGTCGGCCAAGCAGTGCTGCGCAATCTATTCGCCTAAGGTGAGCCTGGTGAGGAGGTAAGAATTGCTTAATGTTGAGTTTGATGTAATGCTTAATGTTGAGCCTTTGCCACCTCCCCTGGTTGTGCATGTGTGTACTGCTATGTATTCTTTATTCATGAGCATGTGAATCCATGCCAGACCCCATGCTGGCGAAGGAACAAGTTACTTACCTGTAACTGTTCTCCAGCATGGGTCTGGCATGGATTCACATGCGAACCCTCCCTCCTTCCCCTCTGCGGCTCTTCACTTGGTCATACTGCCACTTTACGTGCTACCAAATCTGAGGATGGCTGCCAGGGGAGGGGCTTAGGTAGAGGGCAGTCATTGGCTGGGGGCAGTATGACCCAGAGATCAGTGATTGGTTACTACTAAGAAAGACCGATCAGAAACGAAACTGATACTGATTTTTTCTTTACCGAGGATTCCCGGCCTGACGACGGGGAATATTCATTAGCATGTGAATCCATGCCAGACCCATGCTGGAGAACGACAGTTACAGGTAAGTAACTTGTTCCTCATACCCAAAAGGGGGTTTAACGATGTCTTTTAAGAATGTTATCAAAATCTCTATCAGGAGGCTCCCGTGACACCAACGACATCGCTAGATGAAGTTTGGGGGCAGAGGGGGGTGGAACTCTCCGACGCTAAGGCAGGGAGCAAGGGAAAGCCTCGACGAACTGCCTACCCCGGAAGACCTACAAACCACGATCACGGCATTGCTGACAGGAAAAACTCCTGTATCAGGTGGATTGCCTAGCGAATTCTATAAAGAATATGCTCAGGAACTGGCCCCACATCTGCTCAAAACATTTATAGACTCGTAAAGGCAGGCATTCTTCCTCTCAGTTTGAGGGGATACATTATCATACTATTTCTCAAGCCCCATAAGATTCCAACGGAATGTAGCTCGTACAGGCCTCTCCATGCTAAATCAAGATATCAAAATATTGACGACAATCCTAGCAAAAAAGTTGAAAAAGGTGATACATACCCAGGCTATGTGCCTGGCCGTAGTATGTCATGGAACCTGAGGAGGTTACACCATGTGATGGACAGCACAGCATTGTGGGAGGCCCTGTGTGCCATAGCCGCGCTGGACGCGTTTAATTCATTAAGGTGGGATTGGCTCTATGCGACACTGCAGAGGTTTGGCTTTGGGCAGGCATACATCCAGTGGGTTCAATTGGTGTATACAAGACCGATGGCCTGGGTAAAAACAGGCAAATGTATCTGAGGCATGGGAATTAGAAAAGGGAACTAGACCGAGTTGCCCGCTATCCCCGTTGCTCTATATCCTAGCCTGCCGATCCTTGCACTGCAACGGAAAGAAATGCGCAGTTACCATATGAGGGTGTCAAGCAATTCTAGATTGCAGCTTATACAACTACTGATAACATACAGGGCATACATGACACCGCAGAGGATCTCCAGGTTCCCGGGCTCGGAGGCGCAAGGGTGTCCTATGTGCAGGGATGCTACATATGTTTTGGGCATGTCCGGTGGTTGGGCAGTATTGGCAGGAGGTGGCGAGCAGATTGCATAAAAAAGGGGTGCAACTCGATGTCCTTTCTCCAAGGGCATACTTGCTGGCCGCTTTCCATGCCCCAGAAAAACCCAATACATAAGCAAGATGAAGAATTTGGCATATATCCTGGCCAAACGAAGGATTGCTATGGCGTGGAAAACCCCCAAGGGTCCAAATAGTGGAGTGGTGGAGAGACTTGAAGAGGGCTTTGGCAGAAACTGCACTATGCAGAGGGGCTGTTGGGGGGCAGCCGGGTGGAGACTAACGGGTATGGCAGAATGGAATGTCTTAATACAAACTTTGTTTACTGCAAAAGCGGAGACCAAACATAAGGGGATGTGCCTCGTTGACGAGGTGTAGGGTTCTAACCAGGCTCGGGACATAGTGGAGTGGGAACAGGGATCCTTAGGGCAAGGTGGGAAGGAGGGGGTTTCGGAAGGGGGAGGTAAGGGTGGATGGAGTGTTGTGTTATGTTGTTGATACTAGTTAACACTGCTTGTTGCAATGCAGAAGAATGCTTTATTTTATGTGGTGACAAAATAATTAATAAAAAAAGGTAAACTTACAAAATAATAAACAAAAATGCTAAAGTCTGGTGCAGGGGTCCCAATCGGAAGGATCACTGTTTTGCTGCCGTTGAGGCAGAGATCATTGGAAGTGCACCAGGCCTGGATGGCAGAAAGGCAGTCTGGGATGATGGAAGGTGCAAGAGGGTCAGCAGGAAGCTTGAAGAGTTGTGTGTCATCAGCATAACACGAAGTTTGGGGATAAGGAACAGATGAGTCCCAGCTGAGTAAGGTGTATGTTAGAGTCAAGGCGAGAGAATAGGGCCTTGTGTGACACCACAGGTGGAGAAGGAAGTAGGAGAGGAGAAGGTGCCCAGGATGATTCGGGAGGAGCGGTCAGTTAAAATGGTCAGCCAGACCAGTGCCTGCTCAGAGTTACCAAGGGTGTCATGGAACCTTTGTATGAGGATGGAGGGGTTGACCGTGTCAAATGCAGAGGAGAGATCAAGAAGGATGAGGACAGCGGGGGAGTCGGAATCCAAGATTTTAGTCAAGATTGTATGTATAGAGAGACGCAACACCTCCCCCCCCCCCCCCCCCCCCCCCCCGAGGGACTTCAGTTTCTAGGACACTGTGGACATTGATATCACTTTACACTTAAATGCAATACAGGAGTTATGGGAAAAGGAAGAGGTTAGAAAAGGAAACAATGATTAATAAGTTCCTCAAAGTGGTAAGCACTTTAGAATCCACCAATGAAATTTAGGATACCCCTTTCCCAGCTATACAAGTAACTTATGTATGCCTTTTTGACAAATAAACACAAAGTCAGAGGGTAAGAAGAGTCGGCTGGGAGCCAGGACAACCAATGTCAATTGTGCAAAGTCTAGGGGAGCTGAGACACTTCTTGAAGATGGCACCAAAGACTTGCACAATGTTAAAGTGAGTTTTGTTGTAAAAAGAATCACGGTTGGGCCACAAGCTGGGACACTTGTTAAGAGCAAAGAGGCAAGCAACTCTGCAAAGGGCAGCAAATGCAAGTCTCCAGTGAGATCAAGCAAGCTACACACAAGAGAACACACAAGAGGTAAGTACTCCTAGTTACACAGTACCTTGAGTCTGAAGAAAAGGTTCCAGCTGGCTTCTGTTCCTGTTGTAGTCCTGCAGATCCTGTTGTTCCTGGGCATCAGTTGTGGGGACAAGAGGGAGGACGTCTGGGGACTCCTGCACTACGGTTTGAAGGTTGGCATCCGCAATGGGCACACTTCAGATCAGCTATAGTTAGCCGCAAATAGCATCACTGTGGTTCTTGGACACCTTGTGTACTTTCCTTGCTTCTTGCGTCCAGCACTCTGTTGAGGTGGCTCTGGCTTGGTTAGTTCTGCTTCGAGGGAGTCTGGAGGATCTTCGTGGAGCTCGGGACTGGCTTAAAAACGATGCACTCTATTCTGGTGTTCCTGTCCACTGGCACTCGGTTCCAGCAGCAGCGAAGAAGTACAGCCAGCAGGGAGAGGGGTTCCAGTCAAGTTCGTCTTGTGGACAGTTGGTCCCACCAACCCAAGGGAAGAAGTCATAGTTTCCGGGCTTCTCTAGTCGATTCGAAATTTGGAGCTTCAGCACTGCAGCAGGGCTTCACCGGGCAAACCAATGGTCCAGGGTGGTGCAGCAAGCTTCTTTTCCAGTTTCTTCTTTGGTTCCTTCGTCCAATGGTCGACTCTGCCTTCCTTGCAAAAGACCTCGCCTTTTATGCAAGTTTCTCCCATTCATTCTCAGCCTAGCTGTCACTCACACAGCAGGGTGAACGTCCTCCAAGGACAGCCAGCCAGCCAATCACCTTTTGGGTGTATTCCTGTAACCGAGGAGACTAAGCACATGGAGATTAGGGAACCTCCCTTGCTTCCTGCACTACCAGACATGCTGGAGCCAGAGGCGGCCTTCACCAGTGAATTCCGCCAAAGACAAAACGAACAAGGGGACCAAACCTGGATTGGCGCGCAGAGTAAATCTCGAAGGACCTTACAAACGAGAAATGGTGAAAGGAGAACGGGGCCATTTTGACAAAATGGGCACCCGTGGGTGCGATACTGCAGCTGAGGATTCAGCCTGCGGTATTAAAGCACAATGGTAGGAAAATACAGACACTGCCACCAGCCATTAATTATAGTAAGGGTAACATGGAAATGTTACATGAGAAGGTAGACAAAGGGGATACTAAGTAACCCCTCCAGGACTCTATGTAAGATGGTGTGTGCTGGGTCTACAAAGAGAAATGGGTAAGTAAAGTCAATTTCACCTAACTACTCTTGGAAACCGTAGTTTATCCAAGAGAAGATACAATACAAAGACAATGCCTATGGAGTTTGTCAGACTCCAAAACCAAAAGAAACACAAGGTGCAAATCAGATAAAAATGCATGAGTGAGTGGGGGGAAAAGGTCTTACTCTATCCAGGATAAAAGTCCAGCCAAAGAGCTGGGGGGGGGTCTAAGGTAGGAGGGAATTAACACAGAAATGAGAACACACGGTTGCAAGCAATTCTTCACTGGTGTTCAGAAGAGCAGTGTCTGTTCCTCTGGATGCTAGGCATCCAGATTGATTGTCGTGGAGACCACAAACAAGTTCAGTGTGAGAGTGGAATTCAGACAGGGCCAACCTCTCCAGCAGTTTCCCCAGGAAAGGGGTGATGGAGATTGGGCGGTAGTTGGCTGACGGGAAGTGTCTGTTGATGGTTTATTTAAGGAGGGGGTGCACAAGGGAGTGCTTAAGGGAGGAGGGGAAAGAATCCGTAGCAAAGGGGTCAGCGACAGAGATCAGCGAGTGCAGGGGCGAGTGAGCAAATGTTGTCCTTGATGGTTCTAGATGAGCAAGAGGAAACCTGTTAGGAAGAGACCTTCATAGAGCGAACAACTCTGGTGACTTCCGGTGAGACACGGGCAACGGAGGGGCGAGGGATGGGTTGGGTGAGTGAGTGACCAGGCTGTTCAGGATGTCCTGAGTTTTGGTGGTGAAGTGAGTGGTGAGTGTGTTGCAGAGGGCCTGAGAAGGAATGGGGGAGGAGGATGCTGCGACAGGGATGGAAAGTTCCCTGCAGATTTTGGAAAGTTCAGCCGTGTTGTTGGCGCCACCAGATACCTGTGCCTGAACGTGGGCCCTTTTCTTGCCATAGATCGAGAGTCTGTATTGCCTTTGGAGCAGGCGGCAGACCAGTTTATCAGAGGATGAGCCTGAGGTTTTCCACTTCCATTCTGCAGCTCTGTACTTTCGTTTCAATCCCCGTTTTTTTTTTGGGAATAACCACTAATTTTACTATACGAAACAAAAACAAAAAACATTTACATTGAAAAAAATGCATTCGTAATTTTTTTTCGATGCTTTTTGTGTCGAAATTAATGTATTTCAAAACTATTTTTTTCGAAACTTTGACGGGACACTGTCAACCCTTCAGTCTGTGAATAACATTTGCCATGAGTTTGGAGGAGGCAAGTACTGGTGATAAAATTGATCAGTACGGCAGCCTCCTTTGTTGCAGGCCCCTGTAACGCCTCTGCTTTTATGGAACCTGTGGAAGAAGCTCTTTGGAGATTCAGGATAGTGAGACATCTTGGCCAGCTAATTTATTTTTCGATCTATTTAAAAAAAAAATTGCAATGCCCTGGACAATTAACAGTTGTTGAAACCTCTCCCTCCAAGGATCACATGGATGTTTATGATGTCAGCATGACAGGCTTGGAATCTAGGGTTAAGGAAAAGACTAATGTGGGAACATCAATGAATGTGTGACAGATGCAAGGTATCTTGCAGCGACTTCTGAATTTGAAAATATTGATGCAGATCAGGTCCTGCAGGACCAAATTTTGAATCGTACCTTCAACAAGATAATCAAGGAACGAATATAGATCGAAAAGAACCCCAATGATGCCAATACTATAGAGATTGTGAGTAGTGTTAAAATGGCAAACAAATTTTAATGAATTGAAGAGTGACCCAAAAGAGGCCGTGTGGTGAAAGGAAAGTGCTGAAACGACTGAGAAGGAAGACCAAACAGACGTAGTCCATAATAATCACCTTAACCAAGGAAGAATTGCATGTATTAGATGTGAGCACGCCAGGCACTTTGCTAGAGATACATGTTGTACTGCTATGAACAAAATGTGTGTTGTGAATGGGAAAAGGGCAATTTTCTAAG
The DNA here is from genome assembly GCF_040938575.1 of Ambystoma mexicanum. NCBI lineage: Eukaryota > Metazoa > Chordata > Amphibia > Caudata > Ambystomatidae > Ambystoma > Ambystoma mexicanum. The sequence continues at coordinate 1,645,262,877 of NC_090937.1, forward strand.
GTATATCAAAGGAGAGAGAAAGAGTAAATATATTTTCTGATGAAACATGCAGTGATGAACAAGTTGGTGTGGTATTAATGGTGAGAGATGTGCTGAGTAGTGGACAATGTCCTATGCATAGTGTTGTGTCTTGTGTTCCCTGCTTTGGTCCTGCATGAATGCTTGCCTGAGAGAATGCCTGTTGGAATGTTATGCCTATGGAATGTTGTGGTGCGAGTGCCCCTGTAAGCTCCATGAAGGTCAGTTGGGAGTGAAGCAGCCTGTGAGAGAGGAGGCCGGTGAATGAATCCTGTGCACCTTCCTACTTACTTACTCTTGGACTTACCTGATGTAGATACCTTGTCACTTGAACTTAGTAAAGAAGTTCACTTCCCTTACCAGAGTATCAGATCTTTTCATTGCTCCCCGCAACACTGTCAAGGAGCTGGCTTGAGGGAATGGACAGGAACCTACAGCTGTCCCGAGTAAGCAGTGCCTGAAAGAAGAAAGGAAGCAGTGAGACAAGGGCAGGCAACCTCCACCAGCCCCCCGCCACTCAAACGTGAGCTGATCCCTGTCCCATAGCCCAACAGCAGTTGCATGGCACAAAGCAGGCAACTCGGGCGGGAGTTAACTGTAGTAGTAGTTGGAGTACCAGTGAGGCCACCTTGCAGTTTTGGCCACTGGAGCAGCACATCCCAGTGGGGCTGCCTTAGTTATTTGGCCACTGGAGGAGTGTTTCCCATGTGGGCCACCTTACAGTTAACTGAAGCAGCAATTCTCAGCGGGGCCACCTTACAGATTCTGGCCACTTAAAGCCTTTTGCCACTGAAATAATAGTGAGCATCAGGGGGGCCACCTTTGAGTATTTTGGTCACTGGAGAAGAAGTTGCAAAGATGTGTAGCAGTTCCCAGTGGGGCCACCGTGAAGAATTGGTCACTGGTTCACATTGGGCCCCCTTAGAGATTTTGGCCACTGGAGCAGCATTTCCCAGCGGGGCCTCCTTGCAGGTTCTGGGCACTGGAGTTAACATATAGTAGGAGCTGTTGTAGCAGATTTGCCCAGTGGGGCCACCCTGAAATTAATTTTAGCCACTGGAGCAACACCACCTGATCATTGGCACAGATACATCCTGGGAGAGATTAAGTAGTTGGAGGATCAGGCACCAGAGGGGCCACCATAACAGCACCATGGACCTATGAAGTATGCATGTCAGGAGATGGGCACAGACAATGGTGAGACAGTGAGCGCTCAGTCTTCAAAGGAAAAGGTACTGTTGCAAGCATTTAGTTTTGTGCGCTGCATGCTGTTCGGTGTCAGAGGTGGCATCTGCTCATTGGAGGGAGACTTGGGGATGTTGCAAATGTTGTGGTTCACCCTTGATGATCCAGAGAGCACATATCTCATGGTTTTGGATTAACTTGATCCTGATTTTGGGGCCTTTTTTCCCAAAGGTTTTCAGTATATAACAGATGAATGGGGTCTTGTTTTGGGATCATGTGGCAATGCTGGTGTATTGAGAGTTGAGGCTGGTTCCTTGGCCTGAGTGTGGTGGGCCCGCTACAGATTATGAGTGTATTGGATAGTGAATTGGCCGCTTTGCAGGACGTTGAAGGAACTATATTGGTGGGAGCATGAGGCATGTCTCCTTGTTCTTCGCAATGGAGTGAGTGTTTTGTTTGGAGAAGAGGTGGCCAGAGTGGTGTTGGTTTCATACTTTGGTCGCATTACCCCGTGTATTTTCTCTTGCACTTCTTTTCGTACCTTTATCTTGTTTTCTGTTGAGGAGGGGGATGTGTTGTCTTGTGTTCCCTGCTTTAGTTCTGCGTGAATGCTTGCCTGAGAGAATGCCTGATGGAATGTTATGCCTGTGGAATGTTGTGATGCGAGTGCCCCTGTAAACTCCATGAAAGTCAATTGGAGTGAAGCAGCCTGTGAGATGGGAAGCTGGTGGATATCTCCTGTGCACCTACCTACTTACTTACCTTGGACTTACCTGATGTATATACCTTGTCACTGGAACCTAGTAAAGAAGTTCACTTTCCTTACCCGAGTATCAGACCTTTTTAATTTCACCCCGCAACTCATAGCGGTACATTGGAATTTGGCAACCGGTAGAGGTTGGCGTAGATTCTTAATATGCAATTATTCCAAAGGATATCTTTTTAATATACACCACGTGCACACTTGATTGAGCCGAATATTGGACAGAATGGGTATGAAGACGATACGATTATCATTACCATTTTAATAATGACATTCTCCAGCATGGGGTCTTGCATGGATTCACATGCTCATGAATATTCCCTGTCGTCAGGCTGGGAATCCTCGGTAAAGAAAAATCAGTATCCGTTTAGTTTCTGATCTGTCTTTCGTAGTAGTAACCAATCACTGATCTCTGCGTCATACTGACCACAGCCAATGACTGCCATCTCCCTAAGCCCCGCCTCTGGCAGCCATTTTCAGATTTTTACCGCACGTTCAAGTGTTGGGAGTCCTCGTGCTTAGCTCTCGAGCTTTTTCTGCGTGTTTCGCGCTTTTTCAGGTGAATTTTCACATTTTTCCGGGTTAATCGAGCCTCAAGCTCCACCGTTCCTACTTCCGTCAACGGAGATCCGTTGCGGGATTTTCCTACGCCCCTCAAGGGTGAAGATTTCGTCGAATCAACTTCTTGGAGGATTCCAGAAGATTTGCGGCCTACTTCAAGATGGCACAGGACGCGAGTTTGTCACCCGGACCCAAGCTGTTTCGCAGCTGCCCTGGATGCGGGTTATATAATGTGTTTAAGGAGGACGAACATTCGCGATGCCTCTACTGTCTTCATGGAGACAAGACTCATGTAGAGAAGGACTGCCAGTTCTGCAAGAACTTGTCGGAGCGGACCATGAGGGACCGTCGATCCCGTCTCGCCAGCTGGTTGGAGAAGGGCTCAACGGGTGAGAAGAAGAAGAAAGGGTCCGAGCGGGCTTCTAAGTCCTGTGTGGGCGCCCCGGCGATGGGGGCCCAACACCAGACCAAGCGCCGCGAGTCCGCTGGCTCCAGGAGCGCCGAAAGGTCGGGCTCTTCGGTCGCCAGGCAGGGCGCACCTTCCCCGGCACCGTCAACCACGAGCCAGCGCTCCGGGTCGGGGAAGAGGAAGTCCGAGACCCCGGGTAAGCTTCGGGAGACGCCTCGTCCGGTCTCGGGAGAGGGGGAGCGAGGCGTTGCCCCTCCCCCTAAGGAGAAGGCCCAGGACGCACCTAAGGTGGTCAAGGCCCCTACCCAGCAGGCAAAGGCCTCTATCGAGGCGATTGCGGCGACTCTGGCCAAGCCGGCAGAGACCCCGCCAGCGGAGACTGCCTCCGGGACTAGAGTTTCCCTGCCGCCAAGGAGGGAATCCTCTTTTCAGCCCATCGTCAAGGCCCCCGTAATGGAAAAAGGGGGGGGCACGGTAGCCTCCTCGAGCTCGGAGTCCGCCTCGGAGGGGGAACTGACCGAGGTCGCGAGGAATCTCGAAGTCCAATTCGAGAGGGTTCGATCCCGCAAGGAAGATCCTCGGGAGAGAACCGAGGATGACGACGATGGCGAGGAAGAGCAGCCTTCCGGCGCAGCCGGAACCTAGGCCTCAGGATAGCTCGGCGGCCATTTTGTTTGCGATCCAGTCCTTTTGCTCTGAGATAAGGACAAGATTACCACGGCCCAGGCTGGAGGACCCGCAACCTGGCCCGTCGGGAAGTCCTCAGAACAAGCGACGGAGGACCCAACCCTCTCCTCCGCTCGTCCACGTAAGGCATGCAGTACCCTCCTCATCCTCCCACGAGTCGGGAGATGACGGTGCGGTGGGCTCGACAACGGGTTCTGACGACGACGGAACGGGTCTCCCGTCTCCCGGGCCTCTCCGCCCGACGAGATTGGCTCGTTCCACGCCATGATCGCCAGGGCGTCCGAATTGTTCCAGCTCTGCCCGGAGGAGCAGAAAAAGGAAGGTTTCCTCTATCAGCGCCGGGAGGCCAAGAGGAAGACTGTCATCGCGGTGCCCCTAATCGATGACATCTGGGAGGAGGGCCTGTCGGTGCTCAAGAACCCCTCCACGGCACCAGCCAAACGGGACCGGTACGAGAAGAAGAACCGGGTCCCCGAGACGCTCCCCTGTGCCTCAGGGCCCAGCCAACGCCAGACTCGGTCGTCTCGGCGGCGGCGAAGAAGAAAGCGGCGGGGTCAGGAGCCTCAACGTCAAATTCCCCGCCAGACGGCGAGGGAAAGAAGTTGGACGCCATGGGGTGACGGGTCATTTTGTCGGCGGCGACGACGATCAAAGCGGCCAACGCCCTGGCGATCGTGGCCCGTTATGACAGGGAGCTCTGGTTTAAGCTGGCCCCCATATTGGACTTCCTACCGGACGACAAGAGGTCCGAGGCCCTGGAGATACTTCAGGAAGGCTCGGTGGCGTCGGACCACGCCATAACGGTGGCAACCGATATTGCCGATACAGGGTTCCGCCAGCTGGGCAACAGAGTTTGCCTACGACGACGGGGTTGGCTCCCGGCGACCGACTTCCGTCAGGACGTCCAGACCAGGGTTTTGGATATGCCGTTCAACGGCAGAAACTTGTTCGGGAGGGCGGTGGACGAATCCCTCCAAGCCATAAAGACGGACACGGAGACGGCCCGCGCCCTGGGAGCCCTTCAGCAACGACGGCCCTTTCGGAGCTCTGGAGGCAGACAGTGGGCCTCCAAGGGATCCAGCGATGGCTCGTCCTATCGCCAGGCGGCGCGCTCCTCGTCTCAGGAAGCCTACAGGGGTCGCGGCAAGCAGGGAGGGCCTTGCTGCCGTCGGCAAGGTGGCCAGGGCGGCAAGGCCACCACCTCCAAGCAGGACTGAACCGGCCGTGGCGTCGGGCCCCCACCGAAGCACCCCGGTGGGAGGCCGACTGACGAAGTTCGTCGGCGTGTGGGAGTCCATCTCCACCGACCGTTGGGTGCTGGATACCCTGGCAAGGGGACACTCTATCGAATTCCTGAAGAAGTGCCCTCACGTTCCACCTGTGGCCAGGAAGGAAAATCACATCCTGCAACTGCTGCTGGAAGTACGGGCGATGCTCAGAAAAGGCGCCATCGAGCTTGTCCCGAAGAGGCTCCGGGGATCGGGGGTGTACTCAAGGTACTTCCTCGTCAGGAAGAAGACAGCGGCTGGCGCTCCATCCTGGACCTTCGTCGTTTGAACAAGTACATCAGGTCACAAAAGTTCAGGATGGTCACCCTCCAGCACGTGCTGGGACAGCTGGAGGAAGGCAACTTTCTATCGTCGCTGGACTTGGAGGATGCTTACTTCCACGTTCCCATCCTCAGAAGTCACGGAAAGTTCCTCAGGTTCGTCGTCCAGGGACGCCACCACCAATTCAGAGCACTGCGTCGAACACACTGCACGGACCGTCCAGCTACTCACAGACCTGGGATTCGCCATAAATTACCCAAAGTCCCACCTGGTGCCATCGCAAGTGGCCCTGTTTCTGGGAGCGAAGCTCGATACAATGAGGCGCCTGGCGGCACCGTCGGAAGAACGGACGAAGACCATTCTGGGCAAAGTGCAGCACCTGCTGGCCATGGACATGGCCAGGGTGAGGTCCATCAAGTCCCTCCTGGGGATGATGTCCTCTTGCATCTACCTGGTGCGCCTCTGCAGACTACGGATGCGCCCTCTTCAAGAATTTCTCGATGCCCGTTGGATGCAGGCGACGGGTACCTTCGAAGACAGGGTCCCCCTCAACAGGGGGTTCCGGCGGGCGATTCAGTGGTGGGGTGTTCGAGCACTCCTCACAGCGGACACGGACTTTCGGACGCCCGCGTACCAGGAGACGGTGACTACGGACGCTTCCCTGGAAGGTTGGGGCGCCCACACCGGAGATCTCCACGCAAGAGGCCTCTGGCTCCCGGAGGAGAAGCTCCTGCACATCAACATCCTGGAACTCCGAGCCGTGTTCTGGGCTCTCAAATCGTTCCTCCCGTCGCTCAAGGGCAAGGTGGTGCGGATCTTCACAGACAACACCACGACAATGTTTTACATATGGAAGCAGAGAGGCACCAGATCCCCAGCCCTATCCAAGGAGGCACAGGATCTGTGGCACTGGGCGGTCCCCCAGGGGATGTTCCTGGTCCCCTTCCACCTGGTAGGAGAAAGAAACACCATCACCGTCTCGCTTAGCAGCGAGCTGCGCACGTGTCACGAGTGGGAGCTGCGCCAGGATCAGGTGGATCAACTCTTCCGACGATGGGGCAAACCCCAAATCGACCTGTTCGCAACAGCGATGAACTCGAAGTGCCAGAGGTTCGCCAGCAGGTTTCCCCAGCCGAGAAGCATGGGCGATGCGTTCTCGTTCCCCTGGGACGTCCTATACCTGTATGCGTTCCCTCCGTTGCCGTTGCTGCTTCGACTCATCAACCAGCTCAAGAGGTCCCGGGGCAGGATGATCCTCGTCGCACTGGCGTGGCCGAGGCAGATCTGGTTCCCGGACCTTGTGGACTTGTCAATGTCCCCATCCATCAAGCTGTCGGCGGACGCGGATCTTCTCTCCAGAGAAGGAGGTGCCATCTTCCACCACGACCCGGCGTCACTGAACCTGCAGTCTTGGCTCCTGCAGCGCTAGAGTTTGGAGGGTACGATTTACCGGCCGACTGCAGAGAGGTTCTTGCAAAGGCCAGGGCGTCCTCGACTCTCAAATGCTACGGTCACAAGTGGAAGAGGTTCTCTATCTGGTGCTGAGCACAGATGATCAACCCCCTATGGATTACGGCCCCTCAAGTGCTGCCGTACCCGCCATCGCTGGCAAAGGCTGGGCTAGCCCATGCCTCCATTAAGATTCATCTGGCAGCTATCTCCAGATATACCAGAACCACAGGACGGACGTCCCTGTGGTCCCATCAACTGGTAAAAGAGTTTATGAAAGGACTGTTCCGGTTGTTCCGGCCGGTGAAGGCCCCGGCGTGGGAACTTAACGTGGTGCTGACCAGGCTCATGGGGCCCACATTCGAGCCGATGCACTCAGCACCGATGAAGTTTCTGTCGTGGAAGACTGCATTCCTGGTGGCCATTACCTCCGTACGACGAGTGGGAGAGATCCAGGCCATATCCTGCAAAGCACCGTACTTGACTTTCCATGCCTCGAGGGTGGTGCTTAGGACGCACCCCTCCTTTATGCCCAAGGTGCCGTCGGACTTCCATCTTAACGAGCCCCTGGTGTTGCCTGTTTTCTTCCCGTCTCCTTCATCGCCGGCCGAGAGGACTTTGCACTCGCTGGATGTGGCTAGAGCGCTGAAGTTCTACGTGGACTGCACGAAGAGTTTTCGGTGGACATCACAGCTGTTTGTGAACTTTGGACCTGTGAATCAAGGGAAGGTTCTCTCAAAGTCTTCTATTTCCAGATGGCTCTCCGGCTGCATCATGCACTGCCACCGGTTGGCTAACCGACCGCTGCCAGGCCGTCCGAGAGCCCACTCGACCAGAGCGATCGCTGCCACTACAGCGTTCCTATCTGGTGTACCCCTGCTGGACATCTGCAGGGATGTTATGTGGAGGTCGACGCACACCTTCACGAGATTCTACTGCGTTGATCGGGACTCCAGGGAGGAGTCCAGGGTCGGCCAAGTAGTGCTGCGCAACCTGTTCGCTCAAGGTGAGCCTGGTGAGGAGGTAAGAGACGCTTATTGTTGAGTTGTTGTATTGCTTAATGTTGAGCCTTTTTTGCCACCTCCCGTGGTTGTGCATGTGTGTACTGCTATGTATTCTCTTATTCATGAACATGTGAATCCATGCCAGACCCCATGCTGGAGAAGGAACAAGTTACTTACCTGTAACTGTTGTTCTCCAGCATGGGTCTGGCATGGATTCACATGCGAACCCTCCCGCCTAGCCCTCTGCGGCTCTTCACTTGGTCATACTGCCACTTCACGTGCTACCAAATCTGAAGATGGCTGCCAGAGGCGGGGCTTAGAGAGATGGCAGTCATTGGCTGTGGTCAGTATGACGCAGAGATCAGTGATTGGTTACTACTACGAAAGACAGATCAGAAACGAAACTGATACTGATTTTTCTTTACCGAGGATTCCCAGCCTGACGACGGGGAATATTCATGAGCATGTGAATCCATGCCAGACCCATGCTGGAGAACAACAGTTACAGGTAAGTAACTTGTTCCTTATTCCCCTTGTTTTTATTATTGAATTTACTAATGCATTTCCAATTTTTAGTAATTGTGATGAAGTAACATATATTTATTGTATGTATAATGTGATATCTATCTTCGTAAAGGTTTGTAATCAACCGAAAACAATTTAAAAAAGATAACCATTAAAGGTATATACTAGCAAATTGCAAATATTGTGGTACAGCTGCCAGAAAGGTGCTTTAAAGTATTTGGAAAGGGTTCCTCTTTAAAGGATGGTGTCTTTTGGGAGCACTTAATATGAAACATCACCCCGGTGAGTGTGACCCGGCTTCAATTCAGGGTGAGACATGTGTTGATGGAGTTCTGATGTCTTTCGTAATAAAATAGGTTGTGTCAAAGTTAAACATCACAAGGTTCGGGTGAAGAAATGTGTTGTGCTTGTGGCACATGTTGGGAAAGGAGTACTGATTAATTGATTAATTGAGTTTGTGGAATTTTAAGCAGTCTGAGAGAAAGTGATTGCGCCGATTGAATTCTCAGAGTGGGATTGTCCGATTTGTTTTTATCATGCAAGGCTTGCAGTGATTTAAGATTGTGGTGACCTATGTGGTGTGAAAGAGTGAAGATGAGAGTGCCACCCCTTCCCAACAGCCATGAAATAGGTTCCGTGATAGGTGATGCAAAATTCTATTGGTTCCATGTAATTTCATCGTGGGATGTTTTTAGTTGTTTTTTGTTGTTTTTTTTTACAGTGAATTTTTTAACGAAGCAAATTTTTATTTTTTTATTTTTGGGCTTGTGGAATCTGCTTAGATCACATGCTGTGCATAGGCCGACATCTAGTGGAAGCTGCGGAGTATTACAGTTTGTTTTTTGAAACTCGAAAATGGGCGTCGACACAGGGCGTGCCAGTAATACTATCCCTAGTGTGACGTCCACTGTACCCAAGATCCCTCACGCGTCTAGGATCCTCAGATTGTTTTTTTCCACCATACTGGTCGGAAGCATTTTGCGGAGTCCCCGGGCCTTAGCCATACTTTTGCTGCTTTTGCTAAAATATTAATTTATTTACATCCTTCCCCATCCCAACGTCGAACTTCAACACTCGACGCCGGCTGGAGAAGAAATCGACCGTCGGCTGCTGCACGACGGATTTGGGCCTCGGAAGGCCTCTGGCCTCGGCCCTGCAAGTAGGGAGAGTGGGGGGTTGGGCATACTCTACACTCTTGGTATATAGGTACACCTTATACATTTCCTACACTTAACAGCCCGCTGCCTCAAGGTGCGTATGGAGGGTACCCCTTTTCAATTCTGCCCCAAGTGCAATCGCAAATACCCTTGGGTCGACAGGCACGCCACGTGCAATCTCTGCTTGCCGAGGGACCACCCCGAAGCGAACTGCAGAGCGTGTAGTAGGTTTAAACCTAAGACACTTAAGGACCTTTCGATGAAGCGTTGGGCCCACCACGCCAGGCAGGCGGCCATGGCAGAGGAGGGCGCCTTCAGTGACGGCAGCGATGCCGTACTTTCGGACGGCGAGGGCATTACGGCGTCGAAAGACAACCGAGAGCAAGTCCCCGACCTCGGAAGGTCGTCCGGCAGGGCGGCTATGGGGAAGACCCCCGGCGACACAAGCGCTTCATACACCACACACACTAAACACACAAAGTCCAACCGAGACTCGACGTCGAGTTCTCGGAAAGAGGCACAAACGGAACGGTCCGATTCGGTGTCCTCTGGGCGTTCTCGATCGCCGCATGACTCCAGGCAATCATCCACTCTTGCCAAGAGTGCCTCGCTCAATAGGCTAACAGAAGTTCGATCGTCGGAAGACGAAGACGACTTCCACCCCCAGGCCGCGCTCCAGGAGTCGGAGCCCGCAATCAAAATCAGCGAGGCCCCACGCTCGAAGGACAGGGACCCTACCCCCGATCCTCGACGCCAGGCGTCGAAAACCTCTGGAGCCACAAAAGGACTGGGAAAACATTTTTCTACTCACGGGGAAGGGGGATAACAGCAGAAGAAGCAGCCTTTGCACTCTTCCACACCTGTGAAACGCACCACTCCCCCTAAACAGACAGACAAAACCAGGTCTGCTGATATGTCTAAAACCAGCAAATCTACTCAAGATAAATCCCTGAGACTTACTGAGAGAGTCATTCCCGGTTCCAAAAAATGGTCGAGTGAAGACAATAGATAGGGTCATGTCAAAGATGTCTTCTTTGGCTGATTTTTACGATAAAAATCCAGAACATTTCCTTTCGTATTATCCACAAGGGGCAACACCCTCAGGCTCTAATGATCCTATCCCCCCGAGTAAGAATCCCCGGTTTGAAACACTGATGAGGTCTTCAGACCCCTTCGAGGTACAACCATACTCAAGACCATACTCACTGTATCAAGGAGAGGCTTCCTTTGGTGAGCACCAAGAATTTGGCATGGTAGAAGAGCAAACCGGGACTGGCTACCATGGGGATGATGAGGACCAACAAGAGGAAGAGGAAGACCCTGAAACCTACAGAGTAGATTCCCCGGAAGAAAACGAAGCCCCGGTTACCGACTCCCCTGTCGATAACCAACCCCTCCTAAACGAGGTTCTCGCACGTGCAGCAGAACATTTCCATATTGACACCCACGGTGTCCAGGAGGAGAGGGACTTCGCAGAGGAGTTAGTGGGAGAAAGGAGGCCTGTTGCCCAGACCATCCCTATCCTTAAGTCCATTCAGCGAAGAATAGACCCGTCCCTGGTGAACCCAAACCTCACCAGAGCAGTCAATCCCAGGGTTGAAAAACTTTTCAGGGCAGCCCAGTCTGACCCTCTCTATATAAGAGGACATCTGAAAACAGACTCCCTAGTTGTCACTAACACTGGAACACCCTTGTCATCGTCCGAAGCTCCTCCCGACAAGGGGAGCAAAAAACTATATGGTTTTGGCAGGAAAGTAGCCTCAACGTCCGCCTATCAAGCAAGGATTGCAAACTCCACCACCCTGTTGGCCAGCTACAACTGCCATCAGTGGGAAGAAGTCGCGGCACTCATAGCCTCTGCTCCTGAACCTTTAAAGGGCCAGTTAGCTCAGATCTCCGCTGAGGGTAGCGCCGTGTCTGGTTGCATTTTGAAAGCAACCTTGGACGCCGTGGACAACGCAGGCAGATTGATGGCAGAAGGCACTGTTATCAACAGACATGCGTGGTTCCGGTAGTCTGGTTTAAAGGCAGAAACCCAGGCATCATTGTTGGACAAACCAGTGGAAGCCGATCTGTTTGGTAAGGCGGTCGAAGACGCACTGAAGAATGCCAAGGACGAATACGAGACACTCAAGTCCCTTGGCCAGTTAACCAATAAACCCCCTAACCAGAGAGGGAATAGTAATTTTCGTCGCCCACGCGGCCAAAATTCCCAGAGAGGATCTGACTATTCCCAGGGGCAGGGTACACAGTGGAACAACAGCCAACAGTCTACCCAGGGTTACGGCAGGGGTAATAGGAGAGGTTGTGGTAATGGCAGAGGCAGCCCCAGCAAGGGAGGCGGCATGCCTCCACCAAAGCAGTGACGCTCAGTTCAGGGTCCCTTCTCACGCAACCCCAGTAGGGGGACGCATTTCCAACTTCACCCAGGCTTGCGAAGGGATCACATCAGACATATGGGTGCTGTCAACAGTATCCACAGGGTACTGTATAGAACTACTGCAGCGTCCCCGGAACCATCCTCCACGAAAAAGAGTACACTCTTTAGAACATCAGAAGATTCTCCTTGAGGAGATCGCCATTCTGCTAGAAAAGGACGCAATAGAACTCGTCCTGGGACACCAGGTAAACAAGGGTATTTATTCAACGTACTTCCTTGTGCCAAAGAAAGATTTGACAATGCGCCCAGTATTGGACTTGCGGCCTGCCAACAAGTATGTCAAGCCCCAAAACTTTCGTATGACTACGCTACAAGAGGTAATCCCCATCCTAAAAAAGGGGGATTACATGGCAACCTTGGATATGAAAGATGCTTATTTCCATATTTCCATGTTCCCAGCGTACAGAAGGTACATGCGCTTCAAGATGGACAGTCGACACTACCAATTCAAGGTACTGCCCTTCGGGATAGCTTCAGCACCAAGGGTATTCACCAAGGTACTGGCGGTGGCTGCTGCACACCTACGCAGGGAGGCAATCCCGGTGTACCCTTATCTGGACGACTGGCTCATAACGGGGGTACCCCAGTAATTTGCAGGACAAACATTCAAAGGACTATCGACCTCCTCCACGAGTTAGGCTTCTCAATCAACGAGAAAAAGTCAAGCCTGGTGCCAAGCACCTCCAAACAGTTCCTAGGAGAAATTCTAGATACTCAAGAGGGGTTGACCTTTCCTTCACAGGAAAGAATTCGGAATATACTACTGCAAATTCTGCATTCAGTCCGGTCACCAAATAACGGTACGCAAAGCAATGCGTTTACTGGGTATGATGGCGTCATTTATTTACCTGGTCCCCCACTCGCGCCTGCGCATGCGTCCCATGCAGGAATGGTTGGCGAAACAGTGGTCTCAGGCAAGTGGTCAGTGGGACGATCTAGTGGTCGTTTCGCCAACACTAGTACAAAGCCTTCACTGGTGGACAAGAGAGAATCTCGCACAGGGGAAACCCTTTTACGATCCCGAAGTACAGGCAGTAGTCACTATCGATGCATGTCTGACGGGGTGTCACGACTCGCTCCCTTCGCTCCCGTTCCCACCACTTGGGGGCATGATTTGGGGTTTATTCCCTACTGGACTTTTCCTCCGAACTTTATGCTACAGTGCTGTGATGAATTGGGAGCGCTAAATCCCTATTTTCCAAGCTACTTCCCTTCCGGATCCATTCCAGGTTTTTGGCAGCCAGCATGCTTCTTTAACCAAATGACTATGCTTCCCAGAATGCCTGGCCCACTGCTCCACCTCCACCCTTGCAGGACAAGGTTGGGTGGAGGATAGGTAACAGCTGTGGCGGCAGGTGCAGCAATCAGCACACCCGAGGCGTGTGCTCGTTAAGCAGCTTTAAAAGCCTCAGTCTTACTTCAGTCCAGCGCTGGTCATCGTTTGCAGTGTTCCTGTTTTTGACTAGTCCCTTGTTCCTGGTTCCTTGCCTTTGTACCTACTTCCTAGTTCCTGTTTTCTTGTTTCCTCCGCCCTGAATTTCGGATTCATGCGCTAATTGATTTCTGCTCCCTTGATTCCCTTTTTGTCTTCCTCTGTTTGCAGGCAGCATTTCTCAGTGCTTTCCCCTTTTAGATGCAGCCCAGTTTGTCTGTGTTCTATATTTCTTTGACTCTGTCCTTTGCTGCTGTAAACCCGTTTGCCTTAGCCTTCCTCTTAGTTTAGCTTCCTGTCTTTTCCTTGGAGGGATAGGGAGAAGTTTGCATAGGTTATTTCGTTTTTCCCTGCTCCTGATCCTTACTTTCTAGTGGGATCCATTCCATGTTTTCCATTGCACTTCTGCATTTATTTTCCCTTTGATTATTAGGTGTGGTGTGCGGTTGTAGCTAGCTCCTGTGTGAATGCTTATGGTTTCCTCACTAGTTTGTAATCACTATTCCAACTTGGGTATTTAGTTTTCCTTCCAATGCTGTTCTAGCCTTCGGGGTCCCAGTTTTATCAACAGGATTCGTGGGCTAGCTGACATTCAAGAGGTTTATTCTCGCCCTCGTGAGTACAGTTCTTTATTTCCCTTATTTAATACCATCAAGAGTGTTAGTACACAGATCCTGTCATTGCTTGCCCTCCACGTGGGTTTAGCGCTGTCAGTACCTGTAACAGCAATTGGGGGTAAGGTGCTTGCCGACTTTCCTCGCGGTCAGGTGCTTACCCCACATCCCTTTTCATATTGGTTTTGAGGTCACACTCTATTTGCACTCCTGGGTTCTAGCATACATGAGTCGTTGTTCCTGGGTGCACATTTCCCTTGCCATATTCGCTGCCTTTGTACTCGCCTGACTAATCCTGATACGGGGTGGGGAGCTCACCATCTCCACCACACAGCTCAGGGTCTCCCTCAGTGGCCAAGAACCACATCAACCTACTAAACCTGTCAGTGCAAATCCGGACGGACAGCACAACAGCCATGTTCTACCTGAACAAGCAAGGAGGGACTCGTTCGCCAAATCATTCCAAGCTTGCCCAGAAAATCTGGATATGGGCACTCAGACGGAACATCTTCCTGTCATCACAACATGTTCCAGGGGAGCTCAATTCCCTAGCGGATGCTCTGAGCAGAGACTCCCTCCCAGAGGAACACGAATGGGTTCTACACAGAGAGGTCGTAGAAGATATCTTCTCTCAGTGGGGTTTCCCCACTATAGACTTATTCGCCACAAGCGAAAACAGACAATGCCCAGGATTTGCATCCAGGTTCTCCCAACCAGACTCCCAGGGGAACGCCCTGTGGATGAACTGGTCAGGGATGTTTGCGTATGCTTTTCCACCAACTCCTCATCAGGAAAGTGGTGAACAAGATGAACAGAGAGTCGATGATGCTCGTCCTAGTTCCTCCCATGTGGGCAAGACAACCGTGGTTCCCACACCTACGCAGGATGGCGGTGTGCGAGCCCATCAAACTTCCAGCCTGGTACAACCTACTGTCCCAGCACCAAGGTCAAACAGTGCACCAGCAACCCAACTCAATGAACCTGGCAGCATGGCTCCTGAGGTCATAGAGTTTGGACATCTCAATTCGCCACAGAGGTGTATGGACATCCTAAAGGAATCTAGGAAACCAAACACAAGGCACTGTTACTTTGACAAGTGGAAGAGGTTTGTTATCTGGTGCCAGAGTAGACAAATCAACCCTGTTGATTGCACTCCTTCCACTATTGTTACATACATGCTCCACCTGCTAGATGCAGGATTGGTTTTTAACTCACTGAAAGTACACCTGGCAGCTCTGTCGGCATACACCACTTCCCATAGCAAGGTCTTGTGGTGGAAAGTACCAGTAGTTCAAGCCTTCATGGAAGGAGTAAAGAGACTTCACCCTCCTATTTCAAACCCACCACCAGGGTGGGACCTTAATGTGGTGCTATCCAAGCTCATGGGACCCCCTTTCGAGCCCATGCATAAAAGCAGTCTCAAACACCTGACTTATAAAACGGCCTTCTTAGTAGCTATTACTTCTATAAGAAGGGTCAGTGATATTCAGGATCTGTCAGTGCAGGATCCCTTCTTTACTGTCCATAAAGACAAACTAGTTTTACGCACACACCCTAGGTTCTCACCTAAGTTTATATCAAAATTCCATGTAAACCAGTCCATGAAGCTTCCGGCTTTCTTCCAAAACCCTCAAAGCTCGGCTGAGGTGAAACTACACACCCTAGATGTGCGTAGGGCGGTCCTCTACTATGTAAATAAAACCAGACCGCTACGAAAAACAGATCAACTGTTTGTCTCCGTAGCTACAGGCAGAGAGGGGGATCGCCTCTCTAAAGGTGCCATCGCAAAGTGGATTATTAACTGTATCAAGCTGTGTTACTCACTCTCTGAAAGAAATCTGCCTTTCACGCCGAGAGCCCACTCTACTAGAGGCATTGGGGCCACTCTGGCTTTCATTGCAAATGTACCCCTTGACACCATTTGCAAAGCAGCTACTTGGAGCTCTATTCACACTTTTACTCAGCATTACTGCATTGACACCCATTCCAAGGCAGATACACAAGTGGGACAAGCGGTTCTAAGACACTTATTTGCTCATAATCCTTCTCACATCCCACCTCCTTCTTCAGGTACTGCTCACTAATCTATGCACAGCATGTGATCTAAGCAGATTCCACAAGCCTCAGAAGGGATGCATTACTCGCCGTAATCGTATTTCTGATGCTTGTATCTGCTTAGATTCACATGCGACCCACCCTTCCTCCCCTCTGAGAGAAGGCGCATGATTGCTTGTAGTCTTACCTTTCTATCTATCTGCTTGGATTATCTGTACTCTCGCTACTCCTCATGCTACCTCATGTCAGAAAAAATGCAATCTGAGGATCCTAGACGCGTGAGGGATCTTGGGTACAGTGGACGTCACACTAGGGATAGTATTACTGGCACGCCCTGTGTCGACGCCCATTTTCGAGTTTCGAAAAACAAACTGTAATACTCTGCAGCTTCCACTAGATGTCAGCCTATGCACAGCATGTGAATCTAAGCAGATGCAAGCATCAGAAATACGATTACGGTGAGTAATGTATCATATATATATATATATATATATATATTTCTAACCACCCCACCCCCATAAAAACTTCGATGAGTTTTTTTTTTTTTTAGGTTAAAAAAAATCTGTGGTAAAAATCCACGCGAAAAAACATCCCGAGATGAAAGGACGTTGTACGGTTCTATTCTAGTTTGAAAATGACATGTGCCAATTACCAAATCCCACTGTATAGTTCAGGTGTATGACTGCATTCCTCACGCCGAAAGGGTTGTATCAATTGTAAGAGGTCAAAAGTAAGACTCTGACACAAAGGGGGCATGATTTTGGGTGAATACATTTATTAAATCATGGTGTGGGAAGGGAATACAGCCCCCACTTTACTCTAGTAAAATACCACCACTCTTATTACCGAATACCATATACCTACATGCATTTAGCCTAATTGTGTAAACTAGCCTTACCTTGCATTTAGCCCAAATGTGTTAGTCGGTTTAAGGAAGGCATGGTATCAACAGTAAGACAGACACAAGTGACCACAGTCCAAGGGTCTTTATTGAACTTCAATTGTGTTTGAAAAACACCTATCTAATCCTACATCTAAAGATGGGAGCAAGCTACGACCATCGAATAATAACGCAGTCCTAGTGGTGTCTTGTGAAAATAAAAAGGCATTTACTAATAAACCTATTGCCAATCCTTAACTCTAAATACAAATAGTGTGGTAAAGAATGTTATGCAAAAGGAAGTGTTCCAGAAATTATATGTCAGGATATTTAAACCGTTGGCTGCCATTTCCCACGTTTTCAGCATGGGACAAGGCTGCACACTCAAGCTTAGCACAGTCTGTTTTCTGTAGCATAATGGTGCAGTTCAAAACTTTAACAACATGGCTTTCTGTGCCAAAGTCTCTTTGCCATTCATAGTCTCTTCTTTCAGAGGACCTGATGCAGCAAACAAAGTTCCTTTCCTTTTTGTATTTCACATATACACAATTTTCTTAGGTGATTTCCTATTCACTCCGGTTCCGCCTCCGCCTGGCTCAGATGCGCTTTAACACAATGTTCTCAGGATCTTCACATATCCGCTTTCTCGGGTGATTCACTGTTCACCCTCGGATCCCCATCTGCCGGGCTCAGATCCGCTTTAACACAAAGCTTCCAATTGATCTCCCTCTGCCGGGCTTGGACCAGCTTTATCTACTTAGTTATAAACTTGCTTTACTGTATCAACATCGAAGACTTTTCGATTATGTGCAGCATTTGGCTTGACCTGTTGCAGGGCCACTTCGATTCACAATTCTTTGCCACTCTTTCACTTTTGTCAACTCTCAGCTGGATATCATACAGAGAACTTCGATTGAGCACACACGCGGTGCCGTACCTCTGTCAAAGTATAGTATCTTGATTTCAAAGTTCAATAACTCATCTGCAGTACAACTTTACTCGTGTTGGTTATCACACGTGTTTCATACATTGTTTTTTTCAGCGCTCGCCATACAATATTGCCACTTGCAACCTTGAATTCAACACAGACCTGTCTTGTATCGCTCTCCCCAATTTACCGGCTGTGTTGATTTCACTGACGCTGCTTTATTGGTGCCAAGGACAGTACGACTGCAGCTGGCGATTCTCCCCACCTTGACTATCGACGCAGCAGGAGGGCCCCACATTACCTCCGACACACAATGCATTATTCCTCAGCCTGGTTTCTGGTCTTACGCTTTCTAGTCTCAAGGCTTCTTGAAAGTAATGGTTCCTTGTCAAAAAGGTCAGGGGACTTCCCTCCTTGTGATCCCCTCTGAGTGTGCTTTTATCAGTGTGGGGTAGTGTAATAGAAAGTGTGTGTGTGGTGGGGGGTATATGGCTCGGGTGTTTGTCCGTTTCCTCTCATAGCAGGCTGACTGTGAGAAAGTCTTTGTGTTGTAAAAAGTGGGTTAGAGGTTGAGTTCCTAAATATACTACCTGGTAGGATGGGGTAAAGTTGTTACAGGGAAGGAGCTACCGCGTCTCACCATTTTATTTATTGCTTGTTAGGTGCTTATACAGCAGGTGAAATAGTGATTCAAAGCGCCCACAGGACGAGGGGGAAGGACCAATGGAGTGAAATACATTACAAAACACAATATTTAATAAGCGAAGTGAAGGGGGAGAAAGGAAGAAAGGACGTACCTACTATACCTTGTGAGTATTCAGAACGGGCAGGTGCAGCAAGGAAGAGGGCAGACTGGGTAAGAGCTGGGGTAGTTCGAGCTCATGGGTGAGCTACAGATGTGCTTGAGTTGTTGAGTGCTACACGGCCTTGAGCAAAGTTGGGTATAAGTGCGAAACTCCAGGCCAGAGAGTGCCAAGGCAACTGCTGAGGGTTGAAAGTCATGCTCGGGGCACAGAGGCAGGGGGAGGCTGTTCCATAGGAGGGATACAGCTGAGGAAAGCGATTGACCAACTACCCTATGGTTAGCAAAGCGTTTTAGTAAGATAAAATTGAAGATGGTGAGATCCCCGGACACAGACAGCCTTGTGGATGATGCAGAGGGATTTTAATTTAATCCGTGCAGCAACCGGGAGCCAGTGAAGACTTTTTTGGGCAGGAGAGCTGCAGTGCCTGGGCTTTAAGGCCATGGATTGTCTGGCTAGCCTATTCTGGATTAGTTGTAGGGGTCGCAGATAGGAAGAAGGTAGATTCAGGAGGAGGCTATTGCAATAGTGAAGCCTAGAGAGAACCAGGGCTCGCGTAACATTGAGCCTCTGGGGGGGGGGGGGGGGGGGATAAAAGGGAGAATTCCTTTGAGAAGGGAGAGCTGAAGGTGGGACTTCATGTCAATGTCCTGAGTGAGGGAGGAAGGAGAGAGGGGAGTCTAAGATGACTCCAAGGTTTCTGGCTTCAGAAGGAGCAGGGGGACAGCCCAATGAGAAAGGCCAGAGAGAAGGGAAGGAGGAGGGAGCAGGGGTCCCGATCGGAAGGATCTCAATTTTGCAGGCGTTGAGCCAGAGATTGTTGGAAGTGCACCAGGACTGAATGGCAGATAGGCAGTCAGGGATGATGGAGAGTGTGAGAAGGTCAGCAGTGTGTTTGAAAAAGAGCTGTGTGTCTGTGTAACACTGGAAGTTGGAGGCGACGAGGCGTGCAAGCTGAGCAAGGTAGTTGTTGGAGACGAGGGGATAGAATAGAACACTGGGGGACACCACAGGTGGAGAAGAAAATTGGAGAGAAGGTGCCCAGGATAACTTGGGAAGAGCGGTCAGTTAGCAAGGATGTCAGCCAGTCCAGTGCCCATTCCGAGATACCAAGGGTATCATGGAGCCTTTTTATGAGGATGGAATGGTTGACTGTCAAAGGCAGAGGAGAGATCGAGAAGGAGGACGACAGCTGGGGAATTGAGTCCAGAGATGAAAGCAGTTCTTCACGGGTGTTCAGAAGAGCAGTTTCCATGTCTCTGGATGCTCGGAATCCAGATTGATGGATGTAGAGACCACCAACAAGGTTGGTGTTTGAGTTGAGTTTGGGGCAATGCTAGCTTCTCCAGCAGCTTCCCCAGTAAGGGGGTGATGGAAATAGGGCGGTATTTGGCAGGGCAGGTAGGGTCTGCTGAAGGATTTTTTTAGGAGTGGCCGCACAAGTGAGGGCTTGAGGGAGGAGCGGAAAGATCAAGTGACTAAAGAGTGATTGCAGAAATCAGTGAGTGCGGGGGCAAGAGAGCCAATGTTATCCTTGATGGTTCTGGATGAGCAAGGGGAAAACTGTTTAGAAGAGACCTTCATGGAGCGGACAACTCTGGTAACTTCTTCAGGTGTGACAGGTGAGGAGGAGGAGGGTGAGGGGCAAGGGAAGCAGGTGGTTGTGGGATGGGGTGGCAGGGTGGGCAGCTAAATTGTTCAGGATGTCCTGAGTTTTGGTGGAAAAATGTGTGGCCAGTGCTTTGCAGAGGGCCCTGGGAAGGATAAGTGGAGGAGCGGACTGCGGAAGGGTTGGCTAGTTCCCTGCAGATCTTGAAAAGTTCAGCCGTGTTGTTGGATGCAATGGAAACCCGTTCCTGTATGTGGGCTCTTTTCTTTGCACGGATGGAGAGTCTGTATTGCCTTTGGAGCAGGTGGCAGGCCAGTTAGTCAGAGGATGAGCCTGAGGTTTCCCACTTCTGTTCTACCACCCTGTACTTTGGTTTCAGAGCTGCAAGTTCGTACCAGGAGTTACGCTTCGAAGCAGGTTTCAGGCAGATCCTCATGACTGGAGCAAGAATGTCGAGTATTGGTAATGGACAGGTGAAGGTTGCTGAGAGCAGAGTCGGAGGTAGAATCAGACTTAAGGGGGTGAGGGGGATGAAGGTGGAAGCGAAGGCAGCAGCCGACACTCATTTCATCAGGTGGATGTTGAACAAGGTTGGCGGGGCTTTAGGGGGGGGGCGGTCAGAGGGCCAAAGGGACCCAGGTAGAGAATGGTCTGACCAGGAGAGAGGGATGACTAGTGAGAGGTGGGGGGTCGGAGTGTATGAGGGCGTCCAGAGTGTGTCCAACTGAGTGGGTTGGCCTAGAATGTTAATGTTAAAGGTTACTTGTACCGTGCGCGATCACCACCGGAGTGGTCCCTTGGCACTCTGGCGGATCTGAAAAATGACGGTGTGAAATGGGGAGGCTGTGGGAGCGGTTAGTAGGGTGCAGTGGGAATAGGAAAGTGAGATATGATCTGTGGCAACTTCAGTTAGTTTTTGCACCGTTTGCTGAGCTTAGGTGCGATTTCCGTGTCTGAGCGATTCCCATGTGCTGTTGTGCATGGTTGTGGTGTTTGTATGTTGCAGTGTGGGTGAAGTACATGCGATTTGCTGTGCAGAGATGTGGTCATCTGAGTTTCTGTAGAAGAGTTTGCAGTAAAATTAGGTTTTGGTATTGGGTTAGTCTGGGTTTTTTTCTTACCTCTTTACTTTGGTTTCTGTGGTCGGCATATATGAGACCATCCTGTGTGCTTTGATCTTGTTTGGTAGCTTGGTCGGTAGGTACATTGCAGTATGGTAAGTATCTTCTGTAGAAGTCTAGCGGTATGTGGACATGGGTCGTGGAGATGTGTTCCTTCCCCCTCACCCCCAACGCCCCCTGGCCCTATGGTTAGAGATGGTTAGGAAGGTTATGGGTCACTCCCTTTACTTCTAGTGGGAGGTCCCTGCCTACTGTGGTATTCCTCTGTAAGCTTGGAGGTGTGTGTGCATGAGAGGTCCAAAATGTCCTCCCTACGCCCACCCGTATGTGATGGTTAGGCAATGTATTGTAGGTCCCTCCCTAGGCTTCCTGTTTCTGCCAGAATGTGATTCCTACTCGTTCCCTTCTGATTCTGGGGTGAAGAGCCAAGTTTTTTGTTTTCTGAATCCAGATGATCCCTTGTATTGCATACGATTTTTGGTAGGGAATTCCATGTTTTAGGAGCCAGTTGTGAGAAAGATGCTCCTCTGAATTTTCTTTTATTGTATGGTTTTGGTTCTAGACGAGTCATAGCTTGATCTGATTTGTCTTTCTGGATGGTAGATGGTTATATTCTTCTTTAGGAACTCTGCTCCTCGACCGTGGATTGCTCTATGCATTATGCACATTATTTTGAATCTTATCCGCTGTTTTATCGGTAGCCAGTGTAGTATTTTCAGTGCTGGGCTAATGTGTTCTCTTCGTGGTAGTTTGAGCAGGAGTCTGGCCGCTGCTTTTTGGATACGCTGAAGTTTCTTTAGTAGGCGTTCTGGCATTTTGAGGTATAGGCTGTTGGCGTAGTCTACTCTGGACATGAGGGCGATGATGGTGAGTGAAGGAGAGGAACGGTAGGATCCTTTTTACTGTGTGTTGGAGAAGAAGCATTTCTTGATTATAGCATTTACTTGTGGCTCAAGTGTTAGTTCGTTCTCCATCCGGACTCTGAGGTTCTTTACTGTTGTTGATGGTGTGGGTGCTGTTTCTAGTTCTGTTGGCCATGGGATGTAGTGGCTGTTTTTGGATATAACCATTATTTCTGTTTTGCCAGGGTTGATTTTGAGGTTGGTTGTATTCATCCAGCCGTAGAGTTCTTGTAGCCATTCTTGCAGGTTTGTGTTCTGCGCGTGTGTTTTGTACTTTGTCGATGATCTGTGTGTGTTGAGCGTAATTGTAGCATGTGAGGCCATGTCTTTTAATGAGTTTGGTTAGTAGAGCCAGGTATATGTTGAAGAGCAGCGGAGATAAGGAGGATCCTTGTGGTACTCCACAGGTGAATTCCCTTGGGGTGGATTTGAGGGGTTTGATCCAGACTGTCTGTCCTATCTGTTAGAAAATATTTAATTCAGCATAAGGCTAGGTCGGTGATTCTTATTTCTTCCAATCTCCTAATGAGGATGTCATAGTTGACTATGTCAAATGCTGCTGTGAGATCCAGAAGTATTAGAGCTGCGCTTGTTTCTGAGTCTGCATTAGCCTTCAGGTCGTCCCAGATTGAGAGCAGTGCTATTTCTGTTCCTCATCGGTCTGAAGCCTACTTTTGCCTGGTCCAGCAGAAGGTGTTGTTCTGTGTAATCTTATATTCTATATCCGTAGGTTTCAAGCAGTTTCGCTGGTACTTTCCCTGTTAAGTGATTGGCTGAAAAGGTTTCTGTAGTCTTCCATGGGTGCTCCTTGCGTGAGGATTTATTTATGTATGTCTGGAGGGCAGGGATCCATGGGGTAGCTGACTTTGTTTCTGTTTCTTACCAGCTTGACGAATGTCTCTGCTGATATTTGGAGAATGTTTTGTAGTTTGTTCTGACAATCCTCGGCTGGCAAGGTCGGTTGCGTGTTGTAGTAGATCGATCTGCTTTATTTGATTTGGTTGATGGTGCTGATTTTGTACTTGAATTGATCTGTGAGGTTGTTGCATAGTTTCAGTGGGGGCAGGGGTGTTGCAGCCAAGGGAGGGGGTTCTCATTTTGTTTATATGTTATGTTACTTTGCATTTATATAGTGCCTTATGTACCATTGGTATGATCTCAAGTCGCTGGTAGGTTGAACGCGCTCGGGAACCGTAGTTCGTCAGTAGAGAGAGAGAGTCAAAGGGTGCGTGTGTGCACCGGATATGTGTGCAGCAGGTGTGGTACCCGTATGATAGCTGCTTCTTAGCGGTAGGTGGTGTGGTTGGGAGATCAGGGATATGTGTACGTTCTGGCAGGGTGATATCAGACTGATTCTGGCTGTGTTAGGCCTGAGGAGAACGCCTAGGCTGGCGGGTGTGCAGCCAGCTGTGTTTAGTTAGGATGATGGGGAGTATATTGTAGGTGTTGGTATGAGAACAGCTATACCGAATGTGTCATAGTATCACTGTGTACTAGTTGAGTGGTGGTGTATAGAAGAGAGTAAGCGTGGTGATGTGATGAGATGGTATTTAGTAGGTGGTTTAGATCGAGCACCTTCATGTCCCACGCGCTCCAGCCGGTTCCGTGCACTCCTACCATTCTTGTACATTGTCCATTCTATGCCCCTAACTGTTCCTATCATTCCATCCATCGCATGTACTCCCTCAGATCAATGCACGCGATCTGTTCAGTCAGTTCCATGCATTCCTTCTGATCCATGCACTTTGTCCGATCCATGCATTCTATCGGTTACACACACGTTGTGTCGTTAGTGTTGGCAGCTTTGGAGATTCGGTTGTCGTACCTTGGGTCTTAGTTGGGTAGTGATCAAGCTATGGTTAGTTGCTTTCAGTGGGTAGCCGTATGTTCCTGGATGGTTGGTGAAGCCCTGGATTTCACAAAATGGCAGATGTAAACACTATGAAATTTGAGATCCCTGGAATGTGGGAGAAGGGCAAGTTGCAGATATAAGCACACCTAAATTTGAGTCCATGACAGAGGGAGAAAGGCCTGGGTCTCTCAAAATAAAAACAGCTGAATTTGAGATTACTAGATAGTGGTCGAAAGGCCTGGGTTTCGCAGAGTGGCAGATATAAATACAGCTAAGTTTGAGATTCGTAGACAGTGGGGGAAAGGCCTAGGCTTCAAAATATGAAGGGCATTTAAGGGCGCTTGGATTCCCACTGGTCTTTCCAGAAGATGTCACAGGCATGTGTGATTGGTGCAATTATTGCACGTTTTGGTTGATTAGGGTGAGTTGAGCATTAACGTGGCTCTTAGTACCTTAAAGTTGTGCCTACCTTATCTGGTGATGCTGGTTGACCGCTGTCTAGTCCCCGTCTGGCAGGTGTAGACACTGGACACTGTCAGGGCAGCTTGTGTTGTTGGCTGACGGAGTGTCTTGGTCACCACCCAGATGAGTGGATGTGGGACGCAAGCTAGTGTTAAAGTTGTCTAGATGCGACTCAATGCTAGTCTTCGCAAATCTTCTATCTGAGTGTGACGCATTGGCTAAACTTCATCAGGACAGAATGTGAATGCCAAATTGAAGGCACAGCAGAAGGTCAAGCACCTAGATTTGAGGGATCTAAATAAATGGAGAACGCGTAAGTATGGGACACAATAGTGAATAACACCACTTAGTGTTTGTTATACAGCAGTGAAGGGGTATTCTTTACTAGTTGGCTGATTTTGGTATGCTTTTGTTGTGTTGATAATGAGGCAGGGCTTTTTGGAATACAGTGATTGCTGTACTGCCTACCCAGACCACACCTATCTTGTCAGTCACTGCTGGTTGACGGCTGGCTGCTGGCTTCTCAGACGACCATGGTCTGGAGATGCTTCTTTGGGAGCTGTCCTTTGCTTTGGGGCCTTTAGCCAAAGGTGCGGCAGGAGCAGTGGCCTTCCCTAGGGGGTGTGGTTAAGAGCCTGCCTCCTGGAGGGAAACAGCCGAATCCGGACAAAGGGCAGGGGAGAGGTCATACAGGTGCGGCAGAGAAATGGAAAAAAGTCCAGAAGGCTAGTCAAAATGGCTGCCAGAAACAAGGCAGAGACGCACCTGACTATTCTAACCAATTGCAAGGGGGGAGGGCGGGCCTTGGGAGTAAGCCAGAAACGAACAAAGGACTAAACCAGAAGGACTGCACACTCTAGATGCAGGCCAGCTCAGAAAAACAGGGTGAGAAGCCATAGAAACGCAAGTGAAACCTACCAGAACTGCACAAACTGGTCAAAAAACGATTGAAAAAAAGCACTCAAACCCCTCCACGGGAGCACATGAAACAGGCCAAAAATTGATTACAATCACTGTACAACTACTCACTGAGCATGAACCAGCCCCTAAGGCTGCTTTCCCAGTGGTTTCCTTAGAGTATCCTTCGAGATTGTATTCCAGAAGGGAAGTGCAGAGGGGAAGGGAGGTGCAGAGGTCGGTGAAGAGTGGATTCAGAGTCAGGGGATTCCAGTTGGATGATGAAATCGCCGAGGAGGAGGTTGGTGGTGGATGAAAACTCCTTCTAGTTTCTCACATCAGCAATATTTTGCATTTCACCTAATAGTGTAAGGTATCTATATTCTTGCACAGCTAACCCATTTTGGATTTGTGTGCCATTCTGCCTGCAAATCCCTGTTTTACAAATGGGGATTTGCTGGCAGAATGGCACACAAATCCCCGTTTTCTGCGCAAATAATTCCATGAATCAGCCCCATAATGTTTTCGTTATCACCTTTATTAGAAATGGAACCCTTTCATGAATTGCCTTTTCGTATGGGTATACGTTTTTGGCTTGCACAATGTTGTTGTTTTGCATTGGTTTACTCCCCTGCCAATTAGGCAGTTGCCTCTGTTATTTCAGGGTCCCAGACCTTCTTGTTGAGGTGCGGGTGTTCGACTTGCACAGTGGTGTTATCTCCCCTTGATTCACTCTCCTGCCAAGTGGACAACTCTCTCAGGCTTCCTCCAGGGTACCCAAACCCTCTTTGTGGGTCACTTGCTCAGCCCTGTCTCTCCCCGGTCCTCGTACAGCTCCCGAGCAACCTGCCTACCTGTTTGTTCTCTCAATGTCGGTATGTGTGGTCTCCAGGCTTCTGCTGCTTCCCTGGAGACTCCGGTCGCTATCTGCTACGCGGCAGTTGGCCGTGGTTCGTTTGAAGACGGCTCCTTCCTTCCTTCCTTCCTTCCTTCCTTCCTTCCTTCCTTCCTTCCTTCCTTCCTTCCTTCCTTCCTTCCTTCCTTCCTTCCTTCCTTCCTTCCTTCCTTCCTTCCTTCCTTCTCGGCCGGGTGTCCTTTCCCCAGGATCGTTTGTTGGTGAAACAGGAGCCTGAAGGTATCTCTCGGTAATAAAGTGAGGAGTCCTGGCGTTTGGGACCTCTCTTGTGCTGTTCCCCTCTGTGATCGGCTTCCCAAATGCGTTGCGGCTGAGGCTGAACAACTTTGAAACTCCCACAAAGGATAATTATTACTGCTTTGGGACAATCACCTGACTTTGGAGTCTAGACCGCTCATTCTGTTTCTCAGGCATAATCCTTGCACTTGCAGTCCTCCTCGTCCCAGTACGAGCCTAAAAGCTATGTATGATATCTGGAAGTCTTTGGATTCTCATCGTTGTTGGCTAAGCCAGATGGAGTCCATTGGCAATAAAACATGCCAGTTCTAGCTAAGTAGATATAAGAAGGACTTCTAGAGAAAGAAGGTGTAGGATGTATTACATCGGATGGACCTTGTGTCTACTTATATTGTTTGTCTTTAACTCCATAGGGAAACCTCTACTCCACATAACCATTTCCCTGAGTGTCACCTGTAGGGGCATCCCTATACTGTATATGTACTGTCCTAGCGTTCTGGGAGAGTCTCCCCATATGGAGGAAGGGATGGTATCCTCCGATTCGTCATACAATGTTAAAAGGTCTTTGGGCTAGTGAGTGTTTCATTTATTTTTGAGAAATCAATGCCAAATCTTATTAAAGGTATTAATTGAGTTACAGCTTTTCAGGACGGTATTCTGGTTTATACTGCTACTCTAGAGGAGCATTGTAAGGTGTTAGAAAGGTCTTGAATCTGAGAAAAGCTTGGCAACTGTTATTATTTTGTCTGCGGAATTACCCAAATCAAAAAAAGAGATTGATGCAATTGTAGGAGCACCCGCTCCCAAGAATGAGGAGCAATTAATGTCCTTGGGATTAGTAGAATTGTATTCAGTTTGTATCCAGTTTTGCGGAAAAGATTTGAGATTTTGAAAATTCTTGTCATAAAATGTCAGTCCTTTGTGTGGGATAAACAAACTGACTGCTTTTGACGAGATTAAGAGTGCACCTGCTTTAAGACCTTTTGTCGTAAGGAAGGCATGCACCATCATGGTCAATGGGAGTGCATATGGCATAGCTGCAGTAGAGCAGAGACGCAAGGGTTAACTTGATGTGGCATCCTTTGCCTCTCACACTTTAACCTGATATGGACATCTGAAGCTTTAGCATATCAGTGGGTGGTTTACCATTAGCAAACGTTGGGGAAATCACTTTGCAGGGTGAAAAATCACTCATCAGGATTGGAGAGGCTGGCAAACAAATGACAGCCTTATCATTATAATGTATGTTGTGTTCTGAGGGAATCCAGTGTCCTTGCAAATTTCTTGTCACAACATTCACTTGAATGTCTGGAGAGATATGGAAAAAAGGAGATTGAGAGGTTGCATGCATAGGTGACTGAATGTCGGTCACTCAGGGCGACCTGAAACTACTGCAGTGGTGATTTGCCATATACAAGTCTATTAACATGGAATACAAATACAGGATATCTTGTTTTTCCTTAAACCTGCATGTTGGGATAATTCAGATTTAAACCAGTAAGTAACAGTAATTTAAAGACTGTCCATTTACGCACAACAGATGGCCTGGTGGCAAAGTAGTACTGCTACCATGTGCTTAAATAACTGAAGAACAGCGATATTCTGGCCACTGCAGTCAGTGTGAAAAAGCAAACTGCTCTCCAAATCCTACACCTTGATGGTGAGCTCATACTTGTGTGACTAGCATCAATGCTTTGACTGGTGACTGTACAGCACATGTATAGTGTGACTCTAGGTCACACCATTGCTTTTTTTTCTGCACTCTTTAATTGCCATTGTTCTTATTTTATATTCTAACATTGACCTAATCAATGATTCCATTCTCTTTCCTCTCCAGCAGATGACTCTCCAGCTAAAGACAAGAATATGTGCGCTAAAGACAAGAATATTTGCCCACCAGAGGATCTGCCCAACCAGTATCAAGTATCCGACCAAGAGACACCCTCTAATAACAGTGAAATTAGCATGTTGCCCTTTGAACTGAACCTTAATAATGAAGGAAAGTCTTTAGGGAGTGCAGGGAATGCACACACCCTTAAACCCGAGCTTACGAACCATGACAAGCCATTGTGTGACAGTGGAGTAAAGACTCTTGCTTTTGTAATAGAATGCCCTAAACAAGACAAGTCATCGTTCGAGAGCGAAAAGCATCCGCCAACATTCAAACTAGATCTCAGTAACCTCGAGAAGTCCACATGTGACAGTGGTGTGAAGACACCAGCCTTTCTAATACAGTGCCCTAAACAAGGCAAGTCAGGGGACAGTGGAACAAATCAACCAACCTTTAAATTGGACCTCAGTAGCCTGCAGAAGTCCATAAGTGACAGTCGAGTGAATAACCAAACAATGCTATTCCAGTGCCCTAAACAAGGCGTGTTATGTGACAGTGGAACAAAAGCACCAGGGTGCAAGCTCGACCTGAGTAACCTAGAAAAGTCCTCGCGTGATAGTGGGGTAAAGACCTCCACCTTCATAATCGAATGTCCTCAACAAGACAAGTCAGGTGACAGTGGAATTAATCCAACAGCCTTGAAAGTAGAGCTTCCTAACCAAGAATGGTTGACTCGTGACAGCGGAGTGAAAATATCTGTCTTCAAAGTAGAAATCCCTAACCAAGATGGTTTGTCAAGTGACAGTGGAGTGAAGGTATCATCATTTAAAGTAGAACTGCCTAACCAAGCGGGGATGGTGCGGAACAGTGGAGCGCACACCCCATCCTTCAAACTGCAAGAAAGGCCTTTTTGTGACAGTGGAGTAAAGATGCCATCCTTCATAATAGAGCGCTCTAAACAGGACCGGTCATGTGGGAGTGCAGCAAACCTAACCGCTTTAAGAGTAGAACCTTGCAACAGAGGCAGTGTGTCCTGTGACAGTGGAGTCAAAACACAATGCTTCAATGCCCAAAAAACCCAAAAGATGTTGTCCTCTTCTAGCAATGCCGTGAATGTAAAAGCCACGGGCACAAAACCTTTAAACCAAGGGATGTCAAATGCCAGTGGAGTTAAGGCACCAGTCTTCATAGAGGTTCCTAGCCAAGAGAGGTCCTCTGGCAGTGGAGCCAAATCATCAAACTTCAAAGCCGAGCTTCCCTCCAAAAAGATTCTGACAAGTAACAGCCTGGTGAATATGCAAACCTTTGAAGTGGAACTTCCTAACCAAGAGATGCCGTCGCAGGACGGCGGACAGCAAGCTTTAGACATAGCAACTTTTGAAGTAGAGCTGTCTGATAATGAGAGGTCATCGAAAGAAAGTGGGTTGAAGGTGACAAACACTAACCTCAAACTCCTAAACAAAGCTATGCCATCCTGTAATGGTAAAGCAGTGGTGCCAGTAAAAGGTCAGCAGTCACTTGATGATAAAACCAAGGCTCCATTTATTAAAGTTAAGAATCCAGTTCCAAGTAATAGTGTGCAAGTTATTAAAGATAAAAAAAGAGAGTTCTTTGACAGTCAAGTGAAGGCTCCAGCTTTAATAGTTGAAAATCAACAGCAGTCATGTAGGAGTGACTTAAAGTCGCCACTTCTCGAGCTCGAGCTGAATAACCAAGACATTGCATCCTGCAACACTGACATGAATGCACCAGATATCAAAATTGAACCAGATTGCCAGGAAATAATTGATTTTGACAATGAAGTGATGGTCTTAGCCTTTGAAATAGAGGTTCCTTACCAAGAGACGTCATGTGGCAGCGGTATCAAAAGGCCAGCTTCCTGTCAAGGTACAGTATTCAGTAATGAAGTAACCATTAGTGCTTTGATTCCTTTGCCATTGTCCATGCTGAAGCATGTGTATTTATAAGTGCCATTCCATGGATACAAAGGTGCCGCACACTGACTTGCGACCCATCAGTTCCCCTGAGCTGCATATTCCTCCCTCGGTGGGTCTCTGCTCCACCCCAATACTTTCACTCTTGTTAGTGCCCCACTTAATGCAAAAATAATTTGTATCAAATGGTTTTCCTTCTATCCCCTGCAACCACTTCTGTCCACACACACACACACTCCTTTTTGAAATGTCTTTGCAGATTGGATAGGATGCTTGTTGAATGACCAGGGCGTCTTGGTCCTGCATTTGGCCTCCGGGGTGCATATAGAGTACTGCTTGCCATTTTATTTATATATTTATGTAGCGCCAAAGCCTGCAGGCATCTGGGCATACACAAACACAAGGGCTAGGGAAAAATAGGACAACAAATTCAAAGAGGAGACCTAGTGAGCCAGCTAGAGCCGGCCAGCGAAGTTACAAGTAGATATTGGCTATTCAAATCGTGGTGTTTGTAGCCTTTTCCAAAAAGGAAGATCATGTTCCTCCAATCGCAAATCAGCTGTGAGGACTGTAAACGAACGCCTATATCCTTGTGTTCTTTTGTGTTTAGGTACCTGCAGGAGTCCACAGGAGCTTGAACTGAGTTGCCTGAACGGCGAGTATAGTTTCATGTGTTTATTAAGATTGACACGCATCTTACCATATATGCATTCATGAGCCACGGGGAGGGCTTTGAATTTTATTCTGGCAGGTACAGCTAATCAGGGAAGCTTCATTCTTGCAGCTGAAACATGTTCAGATTTAGAGAGGTCACGGATGATGTGCACTGCCTCATTTTGTAATACTTGGAGTCTCTCCAGGCAGCCTTTGTTTGCTCTGGTCAGTAACCCGTTGAAATAGTCTAACCGCAGCATTATAATAGCCCTAACCAGTGTTTCATGATTTTTTGGGTAGCAGAAGGTTTTGGGTGTTTCGTAGAACTATTCTGTAGTTTGAGTTGGCGACTATCCCATCCACCTGTGCTTCTGACCTCAGTGATGCCTTCAGATATATCCCTACTTGTCCATGATACCTATATGGCACACTTCAATGCTCATGCCTTTGTAGTCTACGCTTAGTTTAGCTCTTGCTTGTTGGGACCCGGGAATCATAAGCTCAGTCTTGTTGCTGTTTAAACACATTCATTTGTTTGACAACAGTTGTTTATGGTATCGTAGATCTGCTAGTGTCTGGCAGAATCGGTCTTGTAACCACAACTGAGATGCATCTATTATTGAGGTTCACGTAGTTTGTAAAACTCACTCACCATTACCTCAGTTCTTTTTTTAAAAATGTGCCTGCCAACTCAATTTTGTGTAGCTACCCATGCCGCTCCTACAAACATTGGGCTTCAAGCATTGCAAGAAGCAGATTTCTGGTCTGCACTAGCGCTGTGAAGGTTCTTTTAAACTGGATAACTGCACTTAGCAATGCAGGTCCGTGATACAACATCTGGATGCGACACACAAACCATCCCCAGTGTGGCGGCAGGCAATCATAGAAGTCCCTCTAGCCACCAAAAACCACAGGGGTAGAAAGCAAAAAGTTGTGGACCCCTAAAAAGTGGCCCTAGAATAATCAAAATAGGAATTCTGGCTTAACAGTGTTAGTGACTTGAAGAAATTTGATGGTAGCCAAGCGATTGAAGAGGTTGGACTCTGGACATTATGGTGTTTTTATATTTTAGGCCACTCTTTACTCCCACCTTTTGCTGGTATCAATCCATGAAGCCTGTGGTCGATTTAGTTTTGATACCCATTTTCTCAAAACTTCCCCTTTCTTTTTGATCTCGGAATAAAAATGGCTAGCTTTCTGTCATTGTTGCCAGAGTGCTCTTTTCCTCTCTCCAGAACTGGTTGGTGTCCCAATGCCCTCTGACAGGCCCATTTGTACGTCCCTATCCACCCAAAAGATCCAACTTTCTTGAGCTTCGTAATGGGAGACCTATAATAACAGTTTGCAGGCATCCCTTTTGGCCTTTCCCAGGCCCACAGAATGTTAACTTAACTGCTGGTGGCCACTCCCATCAGGAGGGATCGTATCCATGTTATTCATGGCTGATGCTGGTAGGTTTGTCAGGCTCGTCGTGAAGCACCTTCAAAAGATGTACCGGTTGCTCCACAATCTGGGTTTCTCCATTCTCTGAGGTTTCTGCGCATTAAAGCAGCAAACCTGTTTTCCCAGTGCCTGGAGGCCCGAGTGCAAATGTGATCGGTCCAGTGGCTCCTTCACATCTGTGATTGCAATTTGGGGGCAACATGACTGACCAGGTCTGAATTCCGGACAAGGTGTCTTGTGATCTAATCATCCTGAAGGGGGAATTCTTTTATAGAAAATGCTGCAAGCCATTGTGGACAGATGCCTATTTGATAGGTTGGGGAGATCAAATGTCTACAGTGAGTGGCCTATGGATCCCGAGGGAACGCTGAGCATACCAACCTTCGAGGGGATTGGGTCCTCCGACGTATTCCATATCTATGACCGTAATCACCACAGCTGTGCTGCTTTGGAAATTTTTCGGCGCCTGCGTCGATGTCGATGCGCCGTCCTCGAGGACCTCCTCTGACGGCCAACGCCACCCGATGTGATAAGTAGGACGCACGACGCCCGTAGCCTCAGTTCCGTTTTTTCCACTAACGTGTTCGCTTCGTGAATCTCGGTACGCCTAGACTCTTTGGAGTTTCTGTTCATCTCGGTTCTTCGAACCTGTTTGTGTACGATTTCTTCGTGAAGATGTCTACCTAGTCTTCCACACCGCGTCCGGGCTTTAAGATGTGCGGGGACTGTGGGTCCAAGATGTCGGTCATGGACTCGCACGACGCCTGCTTCTGGTGCCTCCGGGAGGCCCATGACACGGATGACTGTGTCGACTGCCAGTCGTTCACGTCAAAAGCCTTGTGGGAGTGCAAGAAGAAGTTATCGGTAGGTAAGGTGTCCAAACCCCGGAAGTTGAGGTCTGCGGGGCTTTCGACGGACAACTCGAGGGGCGACTCACTGCGTCGTCGTCCAAAGTCCAGTGGGTCTCGGTCCCGGAGTCGGTCTCGCCACTCCTCTGCCTCTTCGAGGCACTCCCGGAAGCACCGTCATCGGTCGCCTTCCCCGTCCTCATCCGAGGACTCCGTCCGTCGGCGGGTCGCTTACCCCACTCAGCATGCGACACCGTAGGAATGGGCTACCTTCGGGAAGAAAATGTTGGCGATCCGCAGGGCACTGGTCTGTCCGTGCCTCCGAGTGGGGTCGCTCGTGATCAGCCGAGAGACGCCACTCGCACGCCTTCGGGCTCGGGTGGTCGTCACGATTCGCAGGAAAGGTCCCGCTCGGACAAGGACTTGTTCTCGGCATGCCCGGTCCAGGTC
This sequence comes from Ambystoma mexicanum, assembly GCF_040938575.1. NCBI lineage: Eukaryota > Metazoa > Chordata > Amphibia > Caudata > Ambystomatidae > Ambystoma > Ambystoma mexicanum. The sequence continues at coordinate 1,645,296,493 of NC_090937.1, forward strand.
CCGGTCCTCGACGCGCTCGAGACCGCGTGTACCTGTGAAGTCTTCAAAGAAGACATCAACGCCTGTGGCGCCGAGGTCGTCGACGGACTCTCTCAAGGCTCCGCCTCGGAGGAAGTCGTCGACGCCTTCGGCGCTCAGGATGTTGAGGCTCCTCCCTCGAGGCCTGTGTCAACGCCGTCGAAGCTGTCGGCTCCGCGTCTGTCGTCGACGCCGATTCTCTCGACGTCGGCACCGATTCACTCAATGCCTTTTGGGGCTGTGTCGACAGGGGTACCCCGTGGCTCGGGGGAACCACCTAGGAAGGCTCTGGCCAAGGTCAAGCATGGCTTTGGTTCCAGTTCTGTGCCTTCTTACCGCCATCTGGAATTCATTTCAGAGGTGGATGAGGGCTCTGATGATGGCATGGTGCCTGACACGGTGCCTGACAAAATTCTCTCGGGCCGTAGCCAGTTTGAGGACCTGAGGCAGTCCCTGCATGATGCTAGTGGGCTGGACACCTCTCCAGAGGTGGAGTTTTGTAGGCCTGAGCCTGGCACTCATGCCGATTCTTCGTACCGGCAACTTGTGTCACGGGTCACCGAGTACTTAGGAGGGTCTGCTCCCCCAGGGGAGTTTGTTCAGGATGACCTTACGGATATCCTCGACATTGGTCCACCAATGGACCCGGTACTGCCATTCCATATGGCTCTGCAAAGAAGGGTGGCAGCGGCTTGGACTGCTCCAGAGATTCTCCCGGCAGTGCGCAAGTCTTTGCCGCGAAAATACCACCCAGCCAGTAGTGACCCCTGCTACTTGTCCAAGCACCCTACTCCAGAGAGTTTGGTGGTGCAGGCGGCTATGGCCCTGGCAAAGCAGGCGTCGTACCCTACCATCCCTCCTGATAGGGATGACAAGCGTTTTGACGGCTGGGCGAAGAAAGTGTTTTCTGCTGGGGGTATGGCGCTTCAGGCGGCCAACTCCATTTGTGCCTTCTCTCGTTTCACACACACTTATTCCCGAAGGGGATGAACGGGATGGTTTCCTTGCCATGATTCAGGATGGCAAGGATGCTATGTGTGACCCCGTTCAGTCGGGTTTGGACATGGCAGATTGCGTCAGCCGGTCCATGGCGGCGAGCACCGTGATACGCAGGTTTGCGTAGTTGCGGAAGTCGGGGTTTGCTCCTGATGTGCAGGCCCGGCTCCTCAACATGCCCTTTGACGGGGAACATCTTTTTGGCAGCAAGGCTGACGAGAGCCTTGAAAGGTTGCAGAGGGCTCATCACATTCAGCAGATGGTGCACAAGTTTCAACTTGCCCAGACTCTCCCAGCGTTGGAGTTCTTGAGACTGCTCGGCCTCATGGCATCCTGCATTCTTCTGGTGTCAGAGGCCAGGTTGCGGATGAGATCTTTGCAATGGGCACTCAAGCTCCAGTGGTCTCAGTCCTCCGGCAGGATGTCGGACCCTGTTCAGGAACCATCTTCGGTCGCCAGGACCTTCTGTGGTGGGCCGACGAAGGCAATCTGATGAGGGGGGGGGCTCCATTTTGGCTGCCCTGGCCGGAGGTGACGATCATGACGGACGCATCCCTCATGGGATGGGGAGCTCATGCCAACCAGTTGACAGTCAGCGGTTGTTGGTCTCTGTCGGAGTCCACACTCCATATCAATCTGTTGGAGCTGAGGGCCGTCAGGCTAGCCATGAAGGATTTTCTGCCGACTGTGCGAGGAAAGAATGTCCTGATACTGACGGACAACACGGTGCCCATGCAGTACCTCAGCAAAAATGGGGGGCAGGGTCACTTCCTCTGTGCAGGGAGGCGATTCAGCTTTGGTTCTGGGAAATCCAGCAGGAAGTTTCGATCTTGGCAGTTCATCTGGCAGGAGACGAAAACGAGACGGCAGACGCTCTGAGCAGGCAGAGCGCGATCTCTCACGAATGGGAGTTGGCTCAGGAGATTCTCCTGGAGATCTTCGGCCTTATGTGGACCCCTCAAGTGGATCTCTTCGCCTCCAGTGTCAACCGGAAGTGCGAGAGGTTCCGCTCGTGGGAATTTCCTCCAAACGGAGCCCTGGGAGACGCATTCGTGGTGGAGTGGTCATTCCCATTGCTGTACGCGTTTCCTCCAGTCCCCGTCATCCCGCAAGTACTACGGAGGTTCGGTTCCTGGATGATCCTCATTCCTCCGGCGTGAGCCCGGAGGACGTGGTAACCGGACCTTCTCGACTTGTCCATCTGCCCTCCACGTTGTCTTCCCTACCGAGACGGATCTGCTCTCAAGGGAGGGGGGTCATGTTCTCCATCCAGAGGTCAGGTCCTTCATCCTTCACGCTTAGTTTCTGAAAGGTTGAGGTATAAGGATTGGGACCTCCATGAAGACGTGATGGAGGTGTTGCTTTCGGCCAGAAGGCCCGCAACTAAGTCCCTGTACCGTTGCAGTTGGAGAAAGTTCTGCGACTGGTGCAGGGTTAAGAATGTGGATCCTTTTGCATGTGAAATTCCCATCGTTCTGTCTTTTTTGCTTTCTTTGGCCCACAGGGGCCTTCAAGTGGGTACCATTAATGGTTACCTTGCGGCGCTGTTCATATTTAAGCGATCGTCTGAAGAGTGTTCCTATTTTAAAATTCCTTTAATTTCTCAGTTTCTGAAAGGGCTCACTAATGTGTTCCATCTGTCACCTTTCCAGGTGCCCAGTTGGGATTTGAACCTTGTTCTCAAGTTTCTGATGGGTGCTCTGTTTGAGCCTTTGCATTCATGCCCTTTGAGACTGTTAACTCTGAAAACTGTATTTTTAGTTGCGGTCACTTCCGCTCACAGAGTGAGTGAGTTACAGGCACTTTCAGTTAAACCACCCTTCACTGTGTTTCATAAGGAGAGGGTTGTCCTTAGAATTTGTCCTTCTTTTCTTCCGAAGGTGGTGTCGGAATTTCATTTAGGCCAGAAGGTCCTTCTTCCGGCATTTTATCCTCCACCACATCCTGGTAAGGAAGAGGAGAGGCTCCATAGACTTGATCCTAGGAGAGCGTTAAGCTTTTATATTTCACACATGACCCGGGTCAGAGTGGACGATCAGCTCTTTATTGGTTACGCTGGAAAGCGTTTGGGACAGGCTGTGACGAAACAGACTTTGTCTCGCTGGATTATTTTGGCTATCTCTGAGTGTTACCGCTTGGCAGGTAAGGACCCACCGGTCGGTTTACGGGCCCATTCTACCAGGGGTATGGCTGCCTCTACTGCTCTGCAGAGGGGTGTTCCTATTCGCAACATCTGTGATGCAGCCATCTGGGCTTCGGTACATACTTTTGTACGTCACTATTCCCTCGATTCCATCCGGGGGCAGGATCTGGCCTTTGGCAAGGCGGTCCTTTACTCAGCAATTTGACTGGGCATGCTAAATTTCTGTTTTCTAAATTCTCTTCCCACGTCCTTGCATTGGCACTGCTTTGGGAGTCTGTCATAGAGATGGAATACGTCGGAGGACCCAATCCCCACGAAGAACAAGTTACTCTCTTACCTGTTAACGGTCTTTTGATGGGATGGTCCGACGACGTATTCCATATCGCTCCCTTCCCTTCCTACCCCGCTACAGAATTTCTTATGCGATTGCAGCTTACGTTTCTGCAAGGCTTTGTGTGTCAGGCTGGCAGAAGACTAGTGGCACACGTTCTGGGAAAAAACTACAACTGAGGCTACGGGCGTCGTGCGTCCTACTTATCATATTGGGTGACGTCGGAGGAGGTCCTCGAGGACGGCGCATCGACGCAGGACGCAGATGCCGAAAAATTCCCGAAGCAGCACAGCTGTGGTGATTACTGTCATAGATATGGAATACGTTGTCGGACCGTCCCATCGAAAGAACGTTACCAAGTAAGAGAGTAACTTGTTCTTCGAAGGGATTGTGTCCTCCAACGTATTCCTTATCTTTGATAATTCGTCTCCACTTGCTGGCCTCGGAAATTATTTTCAGCAGAGGGTGCTGCGCATCGACGTCCGTCGAGTTGGTGTCCCTCGACAGCCACCGTATCGGCGCCGACGTCACCATGCCCATAAATAGCCACGCGCAGCGTCCGTTGTTCAGTTCCTTTTTTCCGCGCTTCGTGGGGCCTCTGAATATCATTGCTCAGTTCTTCAATCAAATATACTTCATTATTCCTCGTGAATACCGACTCGTACTCGATGGCTTCCTCATCCGAACCGACGACTCCACGGTCCGGCTTCAAAAAATGTCGAGACTGTGGAAAGAAAATGTCATTGACGGATCCTCACAGGATCTGTTTGTGGTGCCTGGGAGTCGAGCACCATTGTTCGGAGTGCAAGGACTGCATGTCCATGACGGTGAAAGCCTTGAAGGAGCGTAAGGGGAAGCTCGAGCGAGGTAAAGCAGTTAAAACTTCTTCAAAAGTTTACTCAGCTGAGTCGAGACATTAGTCTCCTCGCCATCACAAGACATTCTCGTTCTAGATCTCGAAGCAGTTCCCATCACTCTTCGAGATCTAAGCATTTAAAAAAGAGACGTCCAAGATCCCCTTCCTCGTCTTCTTCTTCCGTTTCCCAGATAAGGGTCTCCTGCCCCACAAAACAAAGCTCTCGGGCTGAGTGGGAGGAATTCAGGAAAAAGATGCTTAGCGTCTTCGAGAAAGCGGCCTCGACCCCCTCTAAGACTGCTGAGGGTGATACCCTGGGTGAAAGACCCGAAAGATCAAAACGCTGCAAGTCGCAGCACCCGGCGAAAGAAGCTACTCGAGAGCGTCACAAACCCTCGAGTAAAGGCAAGGTCGCGTCGACGCATAGATCGCCGTCTTCGACACCATTATCGAAGGGTTCTTCGACGCATGGGTCAGTGGACTCGACGCCGAGAAAGGACAAACCCACGGCCACCTCACAGCCAGTGGCCATACCCAGAGCCTCGATCATGAGAATGTAGTCGACAACCTCAAGTAGAATTCCGATACTCTCGAGTACCTCAAGGCCTCTACCAACCTTCTCAACGCCTTTTTCGATGGCTTCGAAGCCTTTAACGTCCGCGTTGATGGCGTCGACATTTTCTCAGCCAATTATGACGAATTTGGCCCCTTCTGCTCTGGAAATGGGATTTATACCATTTCCAAGATCTGATCATTCCAGACCCTGTGCATCTATTTATGAGGAAGGGGAGAATTCGGATCAGGAGAGACCTTTTGAGTTGCAGGGATCTGCAACTCCTGTACCAGAAGAATTTACCTCTGAGGAAGGTAAGTTTAAGGACCTCCATGAAGCAAGTGGGTTGGACACTTCCCCAGAAGTGGAATTTACCAAACCAGACCCAGGGGAACATGCTGAAACCCGTTATAGAACCTTGATGGCAAGGATAATAGAGTTTATGGGGTGGTCTACACCGTCACCTGCTTTTCAGCAAGACAACCTCAGACATTTTGGTTAAAGGTCCACAGGAGGATCCTGTGGTGCCATTTCATGCGGCATTACAAAGGAAAATATTGGCAAACTGGGAAACCCCTGAGGTTATCCCGGAGGTTAACAAAAAATTATCAGCCAAGTATAGGGCGTCTACTGCTGACCCTGAATATTTATCCAAACACCCAACTCCGGAGAGTCTGGTGTTCAGGCAGCAACTTCATCAGGTAGTAAATCGGCTTTCCCTACTGTTCCACAGGACAGGGATGACAAGAGATAGGATTCTATGGCCAAAAAAGTATTTTCTGCATGTAGCATGGCTTTGAGATCCATCAATGCTACTTGTACGCTCGCAAGGTTCAGCCACACACTTTGGGAGTGTGCTTCATCAGCGGCTGACTGCCTCCCTGAGGGAGAAGAAAGGGAAGCGTTTCCCAACATCATTAAGGATGGTAAGGACACAATGTGCAAATCCCTTCAGATTCTGCTGACAGCATCAGCAGGGCCGTGGCGGCAAGTACAACAAACCGGAGATTTGCTTGGTTGCGAAAGTCTGGTTTTGCTCCAGATGTGCAAAGCAGACTCTTGAATATGCCCTTTGACAGCTCTTCTTTGTTTGGTAAGAAGGCGGATGACAGTTTAGAAAAGCTTCAAACATCAAAGGCAGCAGCAAAATCCCTGAGAGCTGCAATCCGTCGGACACCATATCGCCCCTTAGGAACCTCTTGGAGAGGTAAGTCCTTTTGCTTCTATTCCGCATTCGGAAGAGGCAGAGGACAGCCGGTTCAAAGGGGTCAGAAAAAATTCACCCAAGGTGGACGGGTTAAAAAATACAAAAGCCGCAGCAGGTGCCTCTTTACCCTCGGAATCTGCATCAGCCGCCTCCAAACCGCTCTGAGGACTCTCCTCACAAGACACCAGTAGGGGGCAGGTTAACTCAACATCTGACGGAATGGCAGGCTATTACGTCATATGCTTGGGCATTGGAGACAGTTGCCCAAGGTTACTGCCTGCCTTTTCTACGCATCCCTCAGAGTCATCCACCGGGGAACAGCTCTCTGAAAGTTACAGATCCGCTCCTCTTGCAGGAAATTGTAGACCTGCTAGAGAAAGGTGCCATAGAACCGGTACCTGTAGAGGAGAGGAACAAGGGCTGCTACTCCCCCTACTTTCTCATCCCGAAGAAATACAGAGGACTGAGACCTATCTTGGATTTACGAGAATTGAACAAGTTCCTCAGGAAGGACAAATTCAAGATGGTAACTCTCCCAGATCCTTCAGGCCCTCCAGCTCTGGCTGGTATCTCTTGACCTCCAGGATGCTTATTTCCATGTGCCAATCCATCTCAAACACAGGAAATACCTGAGGTTCACAATTGGCGGCTCTCATTATCAATTTCGAACTCTGTCATTTGGGCTGACCCCCACCCGAGGGTCTTCACCAAGTTAATGTCGGTAGTGGCGGCAAGTCTAAGGAAGGGAGGGATTCACGTCTACCCCTACCTGGACGATTGGCTGATCAGGGCTGTATCTTCGGAACAAGCTCAGATCCAGCTAGATTATGTCTGCCACTTCCTTCACAAACTGGGCTTCTCCCTCAATTTAAAGAAGTCACAGATGATACCATAACAGAGGCTCCAGTTCATCGGAGCGGTCCTGGACACTTCTCTGGGAAAAGCCTCTCCACCAGAGGTGAGGGCTCAAGATATTCTGCAGATGGTCACCAAGTTTCAAAATGCCCAACATCTCCCAGTCTTCGACTTTTTGAGGTTGCTAGGCCTCATGGTATCCTGCATCTTCCTTGTGCCAGAGACTCGCCTGAGAATGAGATCTCTCCAGTGGACACTAGGAACCCAGTGGTCGCAGTTCTCAGGAAAAATGACAGATCTCCTTCGGATTCCGGACAAGGTAGCCCGAGACCTTCAATGGTGGGCTTATCGAGAGAACATTTTGAAAGGAGAACAGTTTTGGCAACCATGGCCGGAGATAACAGTAGTCACGGACGCCTCACTCACGGGGTGGGGAGCCCATGCCACCGACTTGACCATCAGCGGTCGTTGGTCTCCATCAGAGTCCAGACTACACATCAACCTATTGGAGCTGAGAGCGATCAGACAAGCGCTGAAAGCTTTCCTACCATCAGTACAGGGAAAAAATGTCCTGATAATGACGGACAACAGAGTGACCATGCACTACCTCAACAAAAGAGGAGGCGTGGGATCACTGCCACTGTGCAGAGGCAATGCAGCTCTGGTTTTGGGCAATTCAAGAAGGAATCTCTCTATCGGCAGTTCACTTAGCCGGAGAGAAGAACTTGACGGCGGACGCTCTGAGCAGGCAGGGCCCAGTCTCCCACGAGTGGGAACTAGCTCAGGAAGTCCTTCAGGAGTTCTTCACCCTTTGGGGAACCCCTCAAGTGGATCTGTTCGCCACCAGTACCAACAGGAAGTGTGATCTGTTTTGTTCAAGGGAATTTCCCCCGAGAGGAGCTCTAGGGGACGCGTTCGTAGTGGACTGGGAGTTTCCACTTCTGTACGCGTTTCCACCAGTCCCTGTCATTCCTCAAATGATCAGGAGGTTGAGAAGATTCCGGAGGACCATGATCCTAATTGCCCCAGACTGGGCCAGGAGAACGTGGTACCCGGACATGTCCATCTGCCCTCCAATTCGCCTTCCACTCAAGGAGAATCTTCTCTCACAGAAGGGAGGTCAGGTTCTCCATCCAGACATCAGAACCCTCAGCCTTCACGCTTCTGAAAGGTTGAGATACAAGGATTGGGACCTCCCTGATGACGTTATGGAGGTTTTGCTTTCGGCCAGAAGGCCAGCAACAAAGTCTTTATACCGCTGCCATTGGAACATATTGTGCAGCTTGTGTAGAGAAGAGAATATCAACCCCTTTTCATGTGGTACACCAATGGTGTTATCCTTTCTACTCTATTTGGCAAATTCAGGCCTTCAAGTTGGCACTATCAAGGGCTATCTCGCAGCGCTATCGATCTTCAAGCGCACTGCAGAGGAGCCATCGTATTTCAAATTCTCCAGCATGGGGTCTGGCATGGATTCACATGCTCATGAATATTCCCCGTCGTCAGGCTGGGACTCCTCAGTAAAGAAAAAACCAGTATCAGTTTCGTTTCTGATCTGTCTTTCGTAGTAGTAACCAATCACTGGTCTCTGCATCATACTGACCACAGCCAATGACTGCCCTCTACCTAAGCCCCGCCTCTGGCAGCCATCTTCAGATTTTTACCGCACGTTCATGTGTTGGGATCCTCGTGCTATTGCTCTCGAGCGTTAGTGCTATTTTTTCACGTTTTGTTTCTCAAAAACTTCGTTTTTTCGGTCAAAAGAGCCTCAAGCTCCACCGACTCTCCATCCGATCAACGGGGACCAGTGTCGGATACGTCCACGCCCCTCAAGGGTGAAGATTCGTCGAGCTACGCTTTTGGAGGACTCCAGAAGTTTCTCAGGCCCATCTCGGTCATAGCCCAGGAGAAGGGAAGCTCGACGCCCGGAAAGCTGTTCAGGGTCTGCCCTGGATGCCAGCTGCAGAATGTCTTTAAGGAAGACGAACACTCCTTTTGTCTTTACTGCCTACATGAGGACAAGACGCACGTGGAGAAGGACTGTGTGTTTTGCGGCACCATGTCGGAGCGGACCATGAAGGACCGCCTTCAACGTCTCGCCAACTGGCTGGAAGGGAAGAGCCCGTCCGGCGAGAAGAAGAGGAAGAAATCCGAGCGGTCTTCTAAGACCTTTGAGGACGTCCCGGCGACGGGGGTCCAACATAAGGCCAAGCACCGCGAGTCCGCTGCCACCGGGAGCGCCGAACGGTCGGGCTCTACGGGCGCCAGGCAGGGCGCACCCTCCCCGGCACCATCAACCACGAGCCAACGCTCTGGGTCGGGTAAGAGGAAGGCCGAGTACCCGGCGAAGCTCCTGGAGAGGCCCCGGTCGAGCTCGAAGGTGGAGGGGGAGCGAGGCAGTGTCCCCCCCCCCCTCAAGGATAAGGCGGTGAGCGCACCTAAGGTGGTGAAAGCCTTAATCCATCCGGCCAAGGCCTCTATCGAGACAGTCGCGGCGGCCCTGGCTCAGCCTGTGGAGGCTACACCAGTGGTGGCGACCTCGGGGCTCAGAGTCTCCCTGCCACCGCGGAGGGAGTCCTCTTTTATGCCCATCGACAGGACCCCTGTGAAACCTCCGACGGAGAAGAAAAAGGGGGGGCAGGAGGTCGTCGTGGATTCGGCCTCAACCTCTGAGGAAGAACTGATCGAGGTCTTAAGCCACGGCGTTGGCGTGGAAGAAGACCAGCCCGTCGGGAGGGATCCCGACGCAGGAGACGACATTGTCGAGGGTACCGACGGGGCCCCTGACCGCCCGTCGGATTCCCCTCTGCCAGTGCCGCAAGACAACTCGGCGGCCATTTTGTTGGCTATACAGTCCTTATGCTCAGAGATAAGGACGAGACTGCCGTTACCAGTGGAGGAACCACTCCCGTCGGGGGACCCGGAACCAGGCCCTTCGGGCAGCCCCCCTCCTAAGAAAAGAAGGATTCACCCTCCACCTCCTTTTCAGCCGTCGCGCTCCGTTCAGCCCTCCTCCCCGTCCACGACTCGAGGGGATGATACGGGGACTGACACGGCCGCGACGGGTACGGACGACTAGGTGTACGACGAGGATCTGCCGTCGTCTCCTCCCACCCGGGCTTTCCCGCCCGACGAGATTGGATCTTTTCACTCCATGATCGCCAGGGCATCCAAGCTCTTCCAGCTCTGCCCGGAGGAGAAGAAGGAAGGTTTCCTTTATCAGCGGCGCGAGGCCAAGAGGAAGACGGTCCTCGCAGTACCTCTACTGGACGATATTTGGGATGAGGGCCTAGCCCTCCTCAAGAACCCATCCACGACGCCGGCTAGAAGAGACCGGTACGAGAAGAAATGCCGGGTCCCGGATGCGGCCCCCTTGTGCCTCCGGGCACAGCCTACCCCGGACTCCGTCGTCTCCGCGGCGGCCAGGAAGAAAGCGGGGGGGGGTGCGGCCTCCACGTCGACTTCCCCGCCGGACGGCGAGGGAAAGAAATTGGACACGATGGGGCGCAGGGTCATCTCGTCTGCAGCGACGACGATTAAGGCGGCCAACGCCTTGGCTATCGGAGCCCGCTACGACAGGGAGCTGTGGTACAAACTGGCTCCCTTGCTGGACTTCCTACCAGACGACAAGAGGGCGGATGCCCTGGAGATCTTGCAGGAAGGTGAGGTGGAGTCGGACCACGCCATCACGATTGCGACGGACATCGCCGACACTGGATTTCGCCAGTTGGGCAACGGCGTGTGCCTTAGGCGGCGTGGATGGCTCAAGGCTACTGACTTCCGTCAAGACGTACAGACCAGAGTCCTGGACATGGCGTTCGATGGGAACAACCTGTTTGGGAAAACAGTGGACGATTCCCTTCAAGCCATTAAAGCGGACACGGAGACGGTCAGGGCGCTCGGGGTTCTCCAGCAACGGCGGCCGCCCTTTCGGAGCGGCGGAGGCAAGGGTGCCTCCAAAGGTTCCGGCGACGGATTTTCCACCTACCGTCAAGCGGCCCGTTCGTCGTCTCAGGAAGCTTACAGGGGACGAGGCAAGTCAGGCGGACCCCGCCGCCGTCGCCAAGGAGGTCAAGGCGGCAAAGCCTCGTCTAAGCAGGATTGAACCGGCTGTGGGGTCGGGCCCCCACCGAAGCACCCCAGTGGGAGGCCGGCTGGCGAGCTTCGTCAGCGTGTGGGAGTCCATCTCCACCGACCGTTGGGTGCTGGACGCCCTAGCCCAGGGCCACGCGCTCGAATTTCAAAGAAGTTGCCTGCGCGTCCCCCCTGTGGCCAGGAAAGAGCTTCACGTCCTTCAGCTTCTCCGGGAGGTAAAGGCGATGCTCAAGAAGGGCGCCATCGAACTCGTCCCAAAGAGGCTTCGGGGCTCCAGAGTTTACTCAAGATACTTCCTCGTGAAGAAGAAGACTGGAGGATGGCGCCCCATCCTAGACCTACGACGGCTGAACAAGTTCATCAAGGCACGGAGGTTCCAGATGGTCACCCTCCAGCACCTCCTGGGGCAGCTGGAGGAGGGCGACTTCCTGTCATCGTTGGATTTGGAGGATGCCTACTTCCATATTCCCATCCTAAAGGGGCACCGTAAATTTCTCAGGTTCGTGGTCCAAGGGCGTCACTATCAGTTCAGAGCCCTTCCCTTCGGTCTACGGTCGGCTCCCAGGGTATTCACCAAGTGCCTTGCACCAGTGGCGGCGCAGCTGCGCCGAGAGGGGATCCACGTCTACCCCTACCTGGACGACTGGCTCATCCGAGCCAAGACGAGGGAGCTCGCCGTGAAGCACACGGCAAGGACCGTCCAACTTCTCACGGACCTGGGATTCTCCGTGAACTACGCCAAGTCCCACCTGGTACCCGCACAAGACGCACTGTTTCTGGGAGCGAAGCTCGACACAGTGTCCCTTCTGGCCTCCCCGTCGGAGGAAAGGACCAGGGCCATCCTGGGCAAGGTACAGCGGATGTTGGTTGCCGACGCGGCAAAGGTGAGGTCCATCAAGTCCCTCCTCGGAATGATGTCTTTTTGCATCTACCTCATTCCCATGTGCAGGCTCCGGATGCGTCCGTTGCAGAAGTTCCTGGACGCGCGCTGGATCCAAACGACGGGCGACTTCGAGGAGAGGATCACACTCGACGAGAGTTTCCGACGAGCGATCCGGTGGTGGGGCACCCGCGCGCATCTACGGCGTGCATGGACTTCCAGACCCCAGGCCACCAGGAGACAGTGACCACGGATGCCTCCCTGGAAGGGTGGGGAGCGCACACCGAAAATCTGCACGCGAGAGGCCTTTGGCTCCCGACGGAGAAGTCCCTCCATATCAACGTCCTGGAGCTCCGTGCAGTGTTTTGGGCCCTCAGATCCTTCCTTCCGTCCCTCAAGGGCATGGTGGTGACGATCTTCACTGACAACACCACCACCATGTTTTACATCAGGAAACAGGGAGAACCAGGTCCCCAGCACTGTCCAAGGAGGCGCAGGACCTGTGGCATTGGGCCGTCGCCCAAAGGATGTTTCTGGCAGGGATAAAAAACACCATCGCCGACTCACTCAGCAGGGAGCTGCTCTCGTGCCACGAGTGGGAACTACGGCAGGATCTAGTGGATCGCCTCTTCCGACGGTGGGGCACACCCCAGATCGACCTGTTCGCGACGGCGACAAACTCCAAGTGCCGGAGGTTCGCCAGCAGGTTTCCCCAGCCGAGGAGCATGGGCGATGCTTTCTCGTTCCCCTGGGAAGGCCTGTTCCTATACGCGTTCCCTCCACTGCCACTGCTGATCCGGCTCATCACCCAGCTCAAGAGGTCACGGTGCAGGATGATCCTCGTCGCACCTGCGTGGCCGAGGCAGATATGGTTCCCGGACCTTCTGGACTTGTCAGCGTCCCCGTCAATCAAGCTGCCAGTGGACGCGGATTTGCTCTCCAGGGAAGGAGGCGCCATCCTCCACCACGACCCGCAGTCGCTGAACTTGCAGGCCTGGCTCCTGCAGCGCTAGAGTTTGGAGGATACGATATACCGGCCGACTGCAGAGAGGTTCTTGCAAAGGCCAGGGCGTCCTCGACTCTTAAATGCTACGGACGCAAATGGAAGAGGTTCTCTGTCTGGTGCCGCGCACAGAAGATTAACCCTCTAGGGATTACGGCTCCCCAAGTACTGCCGTACCTGTTGACGCTGGCCAAGGCTGGACTGGCGCACGCGTCAATCAAGATTCATCTTGCTGCGATCTCCCGATACACCAGAACCACGGGGCGGACGTCCTTGTGGTCTCATCGTCTGGTGAAAGAGTTCATGAAGGGACTGTTCAGATCGTTCCCGCCGGTGAAGGCTCCGGCCCCGGCGTGGGAGCTCAACGTGGTGCTGACCAAGCTCATGGGACCTCCGTTCGAGCCTCTGCACTCGGCCCCGTTGAAGTTCCTGTCGTGGAAAACAGCGTTTCTTGTGGCCATCACCTCCGCACGACGAGTGGGAGAGATCCAGGCCCTATCTTGCAAGCCACCATACTTGACTTTTCACGACACGAGGGTGGTGCTCAGGACGCACCCCTCCTTCATGCCCAAGGTGCCGTCGGAATTCCACCTCAACAAACCCTTGGTGTTGCCTGTGTTTTTCCCGTCGCCTTCGTCGCCGGCTGAGAGGACTTTGCACTCGCTTGATGTGGCTAGAGCGCTGAAGTTCTACGTGGACAGCACGAAGTGTTTTCGGAAGACATCACAACTCTTTGTGAACTTTGGACCTGTCAATCAGGGGAAGGCTCTCTCGAAGGCTTCCATTTCCAGGTGGCTCTCCGGCTGTATCATGTACTGTCATCGGTTGGCAAACCGACCGCTGCCTGGCCGTCCGAGAGCCCATTCCACCAGAGCGATCGCAGCTACCACGGCGTTCCTATCTGGTGTGCCCCTGCTGGAAATATGCAGGGCTGCTACGTGGAGGTCGATGCACACCTTCACGAAATTCTACTGCGTCAATCGGGATTCCAGGGAGGAGTCCAGGGTCGGCCAAGCAGTGCTGCGCAACCTGTTCGCCTGAGGTGAGCCTGGTGAGGAGGTAAGATTGCTTAATGTTGAGTTTGATGTAATGCTTAATGTTTTGCCTTTGCCACCTCCCGTGGTTGTGCATGTGTGTACTGCTATGTATTCTTTATTCATGAGCATGTGAATCCATGCCAGACCCCAGGCTGGAGAAGGAACAAGTTACTTACCTGTAACTGTTGTTCTCCAGCATGGGTCTGGCATGGATTCACATGCGAACCCTCCCGCCTACCCCTCTGCGGCTCTTCACTTGGTCATACTGCCACTTCACGTGCTTCCAAATCTGAAGATGGCTGCCAGAGGCGGGGCTTAGGTAGAGGGCAGTCATTGGCTGTGGTCAGTATGACGCAGAGACCAGTGATTGGTTACTACTACGAAAGACAGATCAGAAACGAAACTGATACTGGTTTTTTCTTTACCGAAGATTCCCAGCCTGACGACGGGGAATATTCATGAGCATGTGAATCCATGCCAGACCCATGCTGGAGAACAACAGTTACAGGTAAGTATCTTGTTCCTTACCCTTAGTAATGCAATTTCTAAAGGGATTAACTAATGTCTATCCTCCAAGACCATTCCAAGTTCCCTTATGGGACTTAAATTTAGTCTTAAATTTCCTGATGGGTACTCCTTTCGAACCACTCCACTCTTGTTCGTGAGCGAATTTCAAGCTCTATCTTGTAAACCCCCTCATACGATTTTTCATAAAGACAAAGTTGTCCTACAGGTGAAGCCTAATTTCCTCCAAAAGGTGGTTTCTGAATTCCACATCACTCAGAAAATTACATTACCTTCATTTTATCCTCCTCCCCATCCAGGGAAAGGGGAAGAAAGGCTCCACAGGCTGGACCCAAGGCGGTCTTTAAGCTTTTACATCAGCAAACTAGGATTAGGCAAGCAGACCGACTGTTCGTAGGTTACTCGGGGCACAAATTGGGACTACCGATAACAAAACAGACCATTTCCAGATGGATTATTTTGGCCATTCTGGAATGTTACAAGCTAGCAGTTAAAGAGCCTCCTCAAAATCTTAGGGCTCATTCAACCAGGGGTATTGCAGCCTTTTCGGCCCTCCAAAGAGGGGTTCCGGTTCGAGATATATGTGCGGCTGCCACATGGTCGTCCGCACATACCTACGCAAGATTTTACAACCTGGATTCCTCCTCTAGTCAAGAGACTAGGTTTGGCAAAGCACTATTACATGCTGTTCATTCCTAAAAGGAAACGTGGCGTTTTTACTCCCACCTCCAATTACACAACACTGCTATGGGAGTCTATCAAAGATAAGGACTACGTCGAAGGACACAATCCCTTCGAAGAACAAGTTAATTCTTACCTGGTAACGTTCTTTCGATGGGATGTTCCTCCGACATATTCCTTATCACCCCTCCCATCCATCCCTGCAGTAATACTTCCCTTGTGGTTGCAGCTTACGCTCCTTCAAGGTCAATAACCAATTCAGGCATGACTTATCTTATGCTACAAAACAGAACTGAGCAACGGACGCTGCGCGTGTCTATTTATGGGCATGGTGACGTTGGCGCCGATATGGTGGCTGTCGAGGGACACCAACTCGACGGACGTCAATGCGCAGCGCCCTCTGCTGAAAAAGATGTCCGAGGCCAGCAAGCTGGAGACGAATTATCAAAGATAAGGAATACGTCGGAGGAACATCCCATCAAAAGAACGTTACCAGGTAAGAAGTAACTTGTTCTGACATCTTGGGCTATCAAGTTGATGGCTTTTCTGCCATCTGTCAGGGGCAAGTTCATCCATATCTTGGACAACAATTGCCATACACTAAATAAGCAGGAGCTGTCGTGCAGTGTTGCTACCTCTATTTAGAGAGGCTGTGCATCTGAGCCATGAACAACATTCTTTCCATGTATACTGCTCATCTGGCAGGGAAAGAGCATGTTGTGTTGGACACTTGGAGCAGGCCATGGACAGTCGGCTAAAAAGAGATATTTGCTTTCTCCCAAGGTGGACCTTTTTTCTTCTTGCCTCAGAATTCTGGGTTATTTTTCCCAGGGTGATCCTCCCAGGGTAATCTTTTGGTATGTGCTGCTTGTTGATTGGACATTTGATCTCCTGTCCATGCTCCTGAGAATCCCTCGTATTCAGATGGTACTCAGAAGGTTGCAATTCGGGTCACCAAGACTGATTTCAGTCTTCTGGATTTGTACCTTTGTGAGCCATGGTGGCTGAGGACGAAGGTGCACTTGGTGTCCCAGCCATAGGGACATCCTGCACCAGAATGTGGCAGCCTCGACCCTCATGCTTGGCTGTTCAGAGACTTGGGTTTAAATGACTGGTGTGAAGCCGAGGAGGTTCTGGGAATCCTGTTAAGACCTGTGGCATCTACACCTGGTAGTGGGGAAAGGGCCAAAAGTGATCAGTACTGAAGGAAGGAAATTAACTGGGCCCGGTAGCAGCCATCAGTAGTAAAATTAGATCAGTAAGACAGAGCAGGAAAATGGATGTTGATGTCCGATGCCATCAGTAATTGACAGAAGCACAGTAACCAGTCTACTCTAGAGCATAACTGACGCACCAGGTCCCTAGGTATGTGAGCTTGGCTGCAGTAGAGTGCTGTGTTCTGGCCAGCAGAAGTAGAACAGCCCAGACTTAACAGCAGAGGCTGTGTTGAGGTAGTCCTAGGGGCCAGGGAGTAGAACATTTTAGCAGAAGCAGGGTGAGACCAGGAGAGCATGTGCCGCACTGGTCTACAGGCGTGTTTTAGGTGGGACAGAATGGTTCCTGTTGTGGGTCTTTAGTGGAGGGAGGAAATTTCAGTAGCAGGGTCCCTTTTCCAAGATGAAGAGTTGTTTTCATAGGCTGGAGCCCAATCCAAAATGATTGTGCGGGTTGGAGGTCCCAAGAAGTCCCGATTGCTTGCACCCCTCCAATTCCTGCAGGATTCGTTGGATTGCTTGTACACTGTGGCGGATTTACAGTGCAGGGAAAATTGCTGTAAAGAAGTCA
The DNA here is from genome assembly GCF_040938575.1 of Ambystoma mexicanum. Lineage (NCBI taxonomy): Eukaryota > Metazoa > Chordata > Amphibia > Caudata > Ambystomatidae > Ambystoma > Ambystoma mexicanum. Next base: position 1,645,313,458 of record NC_090937.1, read on the forward strand.
TTGGAGCACAGATCTATGTACAGCTGACGTCCTATCCAGTTCCAAATATGCCTACTGTTTGTATGCCTGGGAAGACATCTGAGGATCTGTGGGAACAAGGTCTTCCTTGTCGGAAGGAACATTAGACAGTTATTTTTTCTTTGATCCCTGAGGGTGTACACATTGGCTGAACATGTGCAGGGCATGGCTGAGTACGCAGCAAAAGGCGGTGCCAAGCATATTTGGACCATGTGCCAACTTTAGCTATGGATGTGTGTTGCATGTGTGCAAATGTGTGCAAAGTGCATTGGGTTCCGATGGAGGCTTAAGGTCAACATTGTGGGGGGAGAGGAGAAGAATCAAATAGCTGTTAAAGGGTTATGAAGAGCACTGTCTTTTACATGCAGAATGTGGTTGAAAGGGTGTGCAGGAAATGGCTGAAGGTATAAAGTTGAAGATTCCTTTTTCATAAACGTAACTACTTCAGGCTGCTTGACGGAGTTAATCGATTTTAAAATCCATCTCAATGGCACACGCTGGCTTACAGAACACTCTTGGTTTTTTTATACTGATCTTTAATGTTCACACAGTTTGACTAAAGTCTTGAATGATTGATATTTTATTTCTATCGCGCTCTTACACAAGTGTTTCAGAGCACGAAAAGGCAAGGGAGGGGAACAGGGGAGAACAAAACAGCGATCTTACTAGGCCCAGTGACATTGAGAATGCGCAAATGCATGGGGGAGGGGAAAAGTGCATGGAAGGAGGGTGAAGTGGAAAGTGCGAAGCAGAGGAGAAACGGATAAATAACAATAATAAATAATAAAGGCAACAAACAGTGGTAATGCAGCCAGCAATTTGTAAGTGCTAGGTTTAAGGCAGTAGGCATGGTACGTCTGATGTGCAGGAAGAAAAAGGGGGGGCTGTATGGGTACAGATACAGACCCCAGTGCAAGGGGTGGCCTGGAGGCATTGCGGGAGGGTGGCAGGGTGAGCAGGTACCTGGGCCCGAAGGACAGAGGGTGGCCAGGTGCACAGTGCCAAGAGAGAACAGATCAGCAGGGGAGAGGGGGAACGAAGGCAGAAGAAAAGAGGAAGGTCTTGAGGTGCTTCTGGAACCGGAGATGGTTCTCAAGTTTTAGAGTGGCAGGGAGGCTATTCCAGAGGGAGGCCCTAGCCGAAGACAGAGATCTACCCCAGCTCGTTTCTTTAAAAAAAGACTGACCCTGAGGGAGTATGCGGAGGGATAGCTGATGGTATTTTGGACCCAGGCCCCAGAAAGCCTTGTGGACAATGCAGAGGGTTGTGAATGTAATCCTTGCATCCACTGGGAGCCAGTGGAGAGATTTCAGAGCTGGAGAGATACGATCCCAGGCCTTAAGGCCAAGGACAAGTCTCGCAGTCCTGTTCTGGATTAGTTGCAGAGGTCGGAGAGTAGAGGCAGGTAGATTTAGAAAGAGGCTGTTACTATAGTCCAAGCTAGAGAGAACCAGAGTTTGCGATACCATGAGCTTATGGGGGAAGGAGAGGAAAGGCAGAGTACCTCTGAGGAGGTGCAGTCAAAAATGTGACTTTTTAGAGACCTCAGAGATGTGGGCGGAGAAGGAAAGCGTGGAGTCAAAGATGACCCTGAGGTTCTTAGCCTCGCAGGTGGGGGTAGGAGGAGGGCCAAGGGAGGCCGGCCAGAGAGCGCGGGGAATGGATGGTGAAGGTGTGCCGATGAGGAGGATCTCCGTCTTTCTGGCATTCAGATAAAGATCATTGGCGGAACACCAACCTTGAATGGCAGTTAGGCAATCAGAGATGAGAGAGGAAGTGGCAGAGGGCAGCCTGAAAATGAATTGTCTTCAGCGTAGCACTGGAAATTTGAGCAGAAAGTGGCAATGAGTTGCCAGGTATTGGTTGAAAAGCCAGGGCGAGAGGTTAGACCCCTGGGGAACACCACAGGTAGAGAGGAAGATAGATGAAAGGAAGGACACAAGTTGGACCTGGGAGGGTCGATCTGAGCGGAAAGAGGTCAGCCAGGCCAGAGCCTGATCATTGATACCCAGGTTTTCACAGAAATGGTTGAGCAGGATGGTATGGTTGACAGTGTCGAAGGCAGAAGAGAGATCGAGGAGGATGAGGACAGAGGGAATGTTAGAGTCAAGTTTGGAGAGCAGATCTTCACGGATGTTCAGGAAAGAAGCTTCCGTGCTTCTGGCAGCTCAGAAGCCAGACTGGTGGTCATGGAGACGGCCAACAGAATTGGAATCAAGGTTAAACTGAGAGATGGTCAACTTTTCCAGGAGTTTGCCAAGAAAGGGAGTAATGGAAATTGGGCGATAGTTAGCTGGACAAGAAGGATCAGCTGTGGGTTTCTTGAAGAGGATGCTCAAAGAAGTGCTTCAGCGGGGAGGGGAAGGATCCCGAGACAAAGGAGTGGTTGCAAAAATCAGCAAGGGCCGGCGCAAGGGTGTCAATGTGGTCCTTGATGGTTTTAGAGGAACAGGGATGAACCTATTTTGACAAGGCTTTCATAGATCGGACTTGTCTAGCGACCTCGTCAGGGCTGAAAAGAGGAAAGGACGAGAAGGATGGTGCGAGGGTGGCTAAAGGAGGGTCAGCAAGCACAGATGGAGAGAGGAGAGGAAGGGAGTGGGTGGAGAGGGTGGACAGGATGTCCTGTTTTTTTTTTTTTAATGAAGTGAGAGGCAAGGGCATTGCAAAGAGCCTGGGAGGCAACAGGAGGGGTAGAGACTGTGTAATAAAGTGGATCCACACTCAAGTAACTTCTTTGTATGTCTTTAATGTCTCCGAGCACAAGTTAACATATAGGAGAACAGACACCGACTTCCCACCCGGCGGGCACTCACCAACTGACTCCAGCAGAACACACGCACGTCACCCAAGTTAAACAAATGCATTCCTGTAGGCGCGTGCATTCCATTCCATTGTAATGACAGACTACAATCACAGATTACAACACTTCTCCCCCCCTTTGATTAATCAAGAATTCAAAGAGGACAAAGCCAACCAACCATAGAATGCACAACATGTGGCCACCACGATGTGCACTCCATAATAATCCCTGAAAATTGCAAAACCCCACAAATTAATTGCTGCAAACAGAAATCCACACTATATGTGAACAGACGTGAAAGGAAGACATGTGCCAAGACACGTGTAACCTCAACCAGATTGTAATCATCCGGCAACCACCAAAGCAACTCGCCGCCTAAAAAAACAACCCCAAAACAATATGCAACTTATACATTACACATTCACCAAACCAATACCCACCTAAAACACCAACACAACCTGCACCACAGAACTCCAGTCAAAAACACCCTTGTTCCTACGCCTACAACCAAGGACCAACCTACGAGGACACCAACCCTAACACCAAAACCAACCCATGAGGACACCAACCCTAGCACCAACTCCACCCCTAGCTGCTCCTCGGAGAACATGCCTGACACTCTCAAACCGACTAAAGCTCTCAACCATCAGTGCACTAATCACCATCCGCCCAGGCTGCCACCCCAGGACCTCCAGCCCGCCACACCGGAGCACTACCCACAGAAAATGGACCCTCTGGCTGTCCAAAATCCGAACGACAAGCACTACAGACAGGTCCCATCAACCACCCAAAAAAACAACCATTACTAAACACCCAGAAGTAAGCAAACCACAAACATCGCACAATACCCTAAGCAAGACCACTGAAACTCAAATGCCAACAACACAACCTACAAACCTACCCTGCCACACCCATAACTGAAACCTCCAAATACATATATGCAAAAACCGCAACTCCACCTGTATAGCATGCAGGGCCCGGCCGGTGCCACACGCCCTGGAGAAACGCCCAAATAGGGCCACCCGGCCACCTATTAAGCAAACAACATTTAAATGAAATCGCTGATCCTACAAGAAATCGCAACACAAGAGTGAACTTCTCATAACCTGAACCCCAAAGATCCACCCGGCCATCCATAGGGCAACAACATCAAGTGAACTGCCCAGACAGCAAAATACTTGCACACCACTATACAATACGCTCGGAAATCGCAACACAAGAGTGAACTTCTCATAACCTGAACCCCAAAGATCCACCTGACCATCCATGGGGCAACAACATCAAGTGAACTGCCCACAGACAGCAAAATACTCACACACACCACTTGACAATACGCTCCGCACCCTAGACATCCAGAGGCAGATCACCAAGCAGGAAAACAAGAGTGCTCCAAATACCTTAGAAAGAGTACTACGAATGCTCACCACCTCCGACGGCCGCGCACCACAGCACCACCTACAGGTTGCAGGGGAAGTTAACAGCTTGACGAGAAACGAAAGTTTCAATACATAGCCCGAAAAGCATTATGAATCTCCGGCTCCACCTGAAGGCCGCGCACCACTGCGCCACGTGCGGGCTGCAGGGGCTGACCAGAATATGACCAAAAGGGTCCGCAGCTCCCTGCTCAGCTGACTATCTTCGGCCACAAACTCCTGGGAACCTCTTAACAGACCACATCAACCAACAGGGGGGCCCGCTCCAAAACCCTGCAGGAGACCTGCGCAGGGCAGAACTCACCAGGCCGTCGCTCCTGAAACTTAGCGGTCCCCCAGGACCTTAAACAGGCAGTTTCCGGCTCCGGACCCAGGGGCACTGAATACTCCCCCCTTCGGCCCCCCACTCATCCCCCCCCTTCCCCGCTGCGGACCACCGGAGACCTCCGATTGCACCTCGGTTATAGCTGCGAATTCCAGACACATGGACAGCGACCAGGACCAGCAACGGTCCACCTCACTGAACAGGACCCCGCCGGGTGGGATAAGATCCGGAGGGCAGTGTCTTCTCCAGATGTGCTGCCCCCTACGCAGCAGCCCCTAACCTCGTCGCCAGTGTAATAAATTGGATCCGCACTCAAGTAAGTTCTTCATATGTCTTTAATGTCTCCAAGCACAAGTTAACATATAGGAGAACAGACACCGGCTTCCCACCCGGCGGGCACTCGCCAACTAACTCCAGCAGAACAGACGCGCGTCACCCAAGTTATACAAATGCATTCCTGTAGGCGCGTGCATTCCATTCCATTGTAATGACAGACTACAATCACAGATTACAACAGACTGCAGCAGGGTTGGCCAGCTCCTTGCAGATTTTAGAGAGTTCGGCTGAGTTGTTAGATGACGCAGAGACACAAGCTTGAATGTGGACTCTTCTTGGTGTGGTCAGAGAGTCGGTATTGAACTTTGAAGTTGTCTGGGCACTTAAGGACTCTCTGAGCATGATCGCAACACAAAATGTTTATCGTCTAAACAGTGTTTGGCACATTGCTTAGTATTAAAGGTTTGGGATAAACCATGAGAAAAAAATAGTTGCTTGGTACCTTTTACAGGGGGATTTCAAAGGCAGTTCGAAAAGCTTTTATGTGTCCATAGTAAGCTTCTGTGTAGGGCCTGCATCATTGGCCAGTTTAGCATGCCAGAACTTGATAGGAGGTTGCGCTCTAGGAAAATTATTAACTTAGTTAATTCCTGGTCAAAAGACTTTTGTTAGACTCTGCAATTTCCAGTTCACTGGAGTGCCTGTTTCCTCTGAGCAGATGGGAAAGAGGGCTCTTTTTCGATGGCAGTAAATGGTTTTGGCCATTGAAATGGTATTTCTTATGGTAATATGCATTACTGCTTTTTGTCTCGGTTCTTCACAACCCTAACATAACAAAGGGTGCTTTGCTGTTACGTCGGACATCCCAATGTAGCCATAACGAATCACCAGTCATTTTTACAAACCCTTCTTCCTGTACTTGTTCTCCTATATCTCTACTTGTTGAACACGGCCGGATGATCTCCATTTAAGAAGTAGGCATTGAGTTCAGGTCTGTGACGAGTCAGTAAGCATAAAGGCTAGCTATCATGATACTGAATTCAAAATGTCCTTGCATCTTCATCACAATTTTAGCATAGTGAAGAGGTGCACTGAAGTATCTCTAAGCACATGACTCCTAAATAACCCATCACTCAAACATTTTCTTCACATAAAACTTTAAGTGCATTTTTGTCTTTGTTTTTAAAAAGGAATCGGAAGATGGGACTTTGGGGTCCAAACATTTAATGGAGGTTGTGATAGAGGTAGTGAGGGAATTCCTTTTCAGTTTTGTAATGCTAGATAAACGGATGGGTTGATTTTAGAAATCCATCTCAACCGGAATGCTTAAAAACGAGCTAACCGCTAGTAGACAACATGAAATCTGCACGCTGCACTGGGCGGATCAAGTACACACCACCCTTCATTACCAAACACGTCACACATATGACTAGTGCAAGAGCTCCCTTTCAACACACAACCTATTTTCATACTCATCAGACAAAGGCTTTTGAATGGATTGTGTCCTCCCACATATTCCTCATATTTGATATATTTCATCCAGCGTCGGCTGCTTTGGAAACCTTTTCTCAGCAGAGGGTGCTGTGCGTCATCGACTCGATGCCCCTCGCCGTCCTCTGTCTGCTCTTGAACATGACGTCACTGACTGTATATTTAGCACGCACTGCATCTGTTTGTTCTGTTCAGTTTATCCACTGCTTTGTACGCTTTGGCAGTTTGCGACACCAAATGTTCCAGAGGCTTTTATTTCCGAAGTGTCTAGTGAACTAATTGAAGGATGCCAGTGGCCTTGATAGATCTCCTTAGGTAGATCCTGTTAGTCCAGAGCCTTTAGCTCATGTAGATGCTTTTTACAGAGCACTTATGGGTAGGATAACTGGATATTTGGTTTGAGGGAGGCCTGCATTTGTTTTTTATGTAGATCTAGAGTTTTTGTCCAAATGTGTGACTCCTGGAAGCCTTGTAGTGTTTCAGGCTGCCATGTCATCGTCGAGGGCTGCTGCCTACCCTACCATTCCCCCTGACAGGGATGATAAAAGGTTTGACACCATGGCCAAGAGTTTTCTTTGCCAGTTCCATGGCTTTTAAAATCTATCAACACTACTTGTGCTTTGGCCAAGTTTTCCTTTACACTATGGGATGTCATAGCTGTGGCTAAAGACCATATTCAGGAGGGGCAAGAAAGGGATGGATTTATGGACATCATTAAGGAGGCAAGGTCCCAGTCACTTCCGACTGGGCTGGACTCAGATGACCACATAAGCTGGCCGATGGCAGCCAGCACTCTCGTGCAGATTTGCGTGGTTCCCATTGTCTGACTTTGCACCTGATGGACAGGCAAGATTGATACAAATGCTTTTTAAGGGGACTCATTTGTTAGTCAGCAAAGCTGATGAGAGCTTGGAAAAGTTGCAGTTATCAAAAGTGGCTGTGAAATCGCTAGGTACAGCAATTGGGTCGCAGCAGACCCACTCTGCTCCTCAAGGTTAGAGTCAGGCTTCACAAAATGGTCGAGCGGATTTCCTCATGGTGGAAAAGGTTGAGATAGCCACCAAGGCTGCTGCAACCTCCTTGCCATCGGCTGCCACAGCTACACCAAAACCTCTCTGAGGCCTTGGTCCACAGGACTGTGGTGGGGAGAGGGGAGAAGAGTCTGACTCAGCATTTGAAAGAATGACAGGGTATTACCTTCGATGCCGGGGGCTTGCAAATGGTAGCCCAGGGTTACTGCCTTCCTTTCTTAAAAGGCATCCCAATTGTCCATCAGGGAGCCACTCCTTTCAAGGTTCTGGATCCGCTCCTTATTCAGGAGATCTTAATCCTGCTGGAGAAGGCTCTATAGAGCCAGTACCTGTGGTGGAGAGGAGCCAGGGGTGGTACTCCCCTTGTTTTTGATCCCCAAGAAAGACAGAGGATTGAGACCCATTTTGGACTTCAGGCGCTTGAACAAGTTCCTCAGGAAGGACAAATTGAAGATGGCCACTCTCTCTCAAATCCTCCAAGCCATCCAGCGCCAGGATTGAATGGTATGATTGGACCTTCAGGATGCTTACTTTAATGTGCCTATTTAACGCAAGCACAGAAAGTACCTGAGGCTCGCCATTAGCAGTTCTCATTTTTATTTTTGTGTTCTGACATTCGGGCTCATCTCCACCCTGATGGTTTTCACTAAGTTAATGGAGGTAGTGGCAGCAAGTCTCGGGAGGGGAGGGATTCACATCTACCCCTGCCTAGACCATTGGCCACTCTTTCCACAAACTGGGTTTCTCCCTCAATTCCAAGAAGTCCCACATGGTAGGGACCTTCTCGGAAGCTTCAGTTCATTGGAACTGCCCTGGATGCTGCCTCTGGAAAAGCCTCGCTACCCGGGGTGAGGGCTGAACACATTCAGCAGTTAGCCACAAGATTTCAAAATGCCTATTGTCTACCAGCCTTCGATTTTCTGAGGTTGCTCTGTCTCATGGCATCAAGCATTTTACTGATGCCACCAGTTGATAATTAAGTCTCTTCAATGGGCCCTCAGGTCCCTGTGGTCTCAATTCTCCTGCAGAATAACGGACCCTCTTCAGGTCCCAAAAGGGTCACACAGGATCTCCTTTGGTAGGCCTGCGAGGAGAAGTTATTGAAGTAGAACTTTTTTGGCAACTATGGCCGGAGAGAACTGCAGTTACGGACACCTCCCTCACTGGTCGGGGAGACCAAATCAATGATCTGACAATCAGCATTCGGTCTCGATCGAAGACGCAAACTACTCATCAACCTTTTGGAGCTGAGGGCAATCAGACTAGCGTTGATGGCCGTTCTGCTTTCTGTATGTGGGAAGAATGTCCTGATAATGAGGGACAACACAGTGACCATGTCTGGCTGTCAAATAGCCAGACAAACATTTGTGCTTATTAATAGAGGGTGGAACAACTGGGAACTGAACGAACGGGCGCAGTGGGTGCAATATATATACAGTCGGTGACGTCCTGCTCAAGGGAGGAGGGAGGCAGTCTAGGGGCACCGGGTCGTCTACCCACGGCACCCGCTGCTCAGTAAAAAGATTCCAAACCAGATGACACTTGATGGAATATATCAAAGATGAGGAATACGTTGGAGGGACATCCAATCGAAAGAACATTACCAGGGATAATTTGCTCTTTCAGCATGTAAAGTGAAAGTGTAATATTCCATTTAAGCCAAGTAGCAATTCTTACGCCACCTAGTAACCATCTCTGGAAGTACGCCTCCAGTTCAGGGTCACATCAGCAATGCTTTGTGGGTACGCAAATTAGCTCAAAAGTAAGCCGTTTGCCCCAGACAATTGCCTGTCTTACAGGGCAGTGCTACTTTATACAAAGCTTAATTAATCTAAGACAGACATTTCTCACTGCAGACAACTACTTACATAGTCTCACCCTTATTAGTGACAATCGGTGCAGTCCCGAGCCCTGGAGCAGCAGCAAACGCCCTTCACTCCAGGAGCAGGAGCTACCCCCTTCACTGCAGGAGCAGTGGATAGGGTCCCCGGCTGCAAGGTAAGCCTTCCGGCTAAAGCATCACATCAGCGCTTTTGTGGGAAGCCTCCCCTGAAGTTCGCGGCGGAACGCCGTATTTTCGCAGCATATTTCAGCTGCCTTAATGCTAGCTGCACATTGGCCTGTACCCAGCCAGATCACCTTCTTGCCACGTTTGAGGCATAAATCGGAAACCTGCCTCCATTAAGCACAACGTGTTGTGCTACTTAAAGATGGCCGCATGCACAATGAGAAGTGCATCCTCCTCTATTTTGGCCTGACTGCACCCTGATTGGCCCTCCTGGTGCTCTTGTGCACCAATTACGAGTCGGCAGGCGAGTTCGGGCCGGCACACATCGACAAAGGCTCTAACAGTGCCTGTCGCGAGCCTGTCACTTGCTGTCGGCCAGAAACCCTGCTCACGCCAATCCACTTGCACGGCTAAGGTAATCACTACAACCACCTGTGACACTATTGCATCATCACTCCAACGCTGTTACTACTAGTGATTATGCACACGCCCAACAACTAATGCAGTACACCTGGTCTCTAAGCGCCCAGTCGCCAAATGTACTTGTGATTCCATAAACTGCATCCTCCCGGATTCACTTAACTCTGTTGCTCACTCCATAATATATTAATGAACCAGCACCGAGCTGCCTTAATAACGCTGCCCAATGACTATACTTCTTGCGCCCTCTACTCTTGTACCTGACTGCTTCTATAGGTATATCGTGTCTATCCACCCCAAATATGTTATCCCATATTAAGGCGCCCACTCATTGCATCCACCACGTTTCACCCACCTTGCAGCTCATCCCTACTGTGCCCTTCTGAATGTTGCATTGATCGCTGCACATTTGATCTTTGTAATGCCTCACGGTCGCCATTCAGACCACATTTAAATTGTGTTGTGCCTTATGGTCACCTCTTAGACCACATTTACATTGTGTTGTGCCATATGGTCGCCTTTCAGACCACATTTGAACTGTGTTGTGCCTTGAAGTCGCTCACTCCTGCCACCTCTGGCTAGATCCACCCTACCTGACTGTGTCCTCCCCCTCACACAGCCCCCACCCAGCATACAATCATGCCCAGTGTCCTGCAAGCCCACCGCTGCCACCACCACGCTGTTCACTCTTCTCGCAACACTCACTGCTCTACAACTCTTTACTCCTACACATCCCCATATGCCCACTACACTAGGACCACTCCCCTACCCCATGCATCCCAATACCCCAGATACCTCACTAACCATGCCACCTCACACACCCTATGTAGCAACTATGCATAGACGAGAAAGGCTTGGAGCTCGCTCACAAACCACAGAACTTGGCACACGACCCCTTCCCACAGAACACAGAAACTATAGACTGAGATCCCGCACCACCTCCGAACCCTACTTCCGCATGGGACACACACGCTCCCACAGTCCACCTCCCACTAACCCCGCCACACCTCACAATACCACCACACTCAACATATCAGCTACTACCACCACTCGCACTCCCACAAACAAACCACACACACCTCATATCAAATGTGCCCTCCTCAATGTGCGATCACTCCCAGCTCATGCATCTGATATTCACGACCTCATAGTCGACAATAACATAGACCTATTAGCCATCACTGAAACATGGTTACATGAAGCATCAGGCCCTGCCGTTGCTCTTGCACTACAACCTGGCTTCACCATACTCAGACAAGACAGGCCAGATCGAATAGGAGGCGGAGTAGCCTTCATCTACAAGGAAAACCTCCAGCTCCGACCAGTCAGTCACCCCTCGACCAACAACTCTGACCTCTTATCGACCAAACTCACACTGTCACCCAACAGCGCCATTAACATCCACCTACTGTACAGCTCCCCAGGCAACACCCCAGACTCCCAGGATAACATAATTCACATCCTCAGCAATAACATCAAAAGCTCCACCAAAACCCTCCTACTAGGGGACCTCAATCTCGGATTCAAGACAAATCTGCAGCCACTCTTACCAAGGAACTTATCGACCTGGGCTTCACCCAAAAAGTAGAAAGTCCTACTCACGCCGAAGGCCGCATCCTTGATTGGATTGCAGACCACAACTGCCACTCCACTATCATCTCTAACTTCCCATTGCCCTGGACTGACCACAACTGCATCGAGTTCTCTATTCCCATCACCAAAAACCATAGAACTCTGACCCCTGCACAAGTCAGAAGCTCTAAAAAAACTAAGAGGATAACCTGCGTCCTTACCTCAATACCCCCGAGCTAGCTCCCCCATTCGCTAATGATCCCAATGTTCTAGCAGACATCTACATCTACAAAGCTATCAACGAAATAGCACCACTCGAATGGAAAAAAGAAAAGAAATCTCTACACGCCAACTCTTGGTTTACTGAAGATCTGCAATCTATGTGATCCGACAAAAAAACAGCACTAAAAAACTGGCAATCTGACCCATGCACTAGCACCAAAAACAATTTCAATCTAATCTCCCACCAATACAAGATTGCTAACACCAAGGCCAAAGCCAACGCTTTCAACACCCGAATCTCTAATGCCAAATCTCACTCTAAAGAGATTTTTGCCATTTTTAATGAGCTTATCTCCCACCCCAGTACACCAGACAAAATAATCAAAGATGAAGCCTGGTGTACCAGCATTCAAGCTGCCATGTTACACAAAATTGACCTCCTCCAACAAAAAAATCAAAGACCACTGCAAAGCACTTCCTAAACAGACAGAAACCAAACCCACCAACACCTCGCCCACCTCGCCCAAGCCCACCATACCTGACGTCTCCTTCAGAGAAGTCACTGTATCAGAAGTCATCAACCTACTGAAAAATCTCAAACCTTCCCCATGTAAAGGCGATATTTGCCCACCTAAACTCGTCAAAGACTGCGCAGACTGCATTGCGCCGCTCTTCACGGCATTCATCAATGCGTCCTTTAAAACCGGCATCATCTCAGCTAACCTCAAAGAGGCCTGGGTCCGGCCTCTCCTAAACAAACCTACTCTCGACCCCTTACAACCAAACAACTACAGACCTATAACTACAGTGCCATTCCTCCTGAAATTACTAGACAAAGCCGCACATTGCCAAATCCAACAATTCCTGGAAACCCACTCCATCCTCGGGACTAGGCAATCAGGCTTCCGAAAAGGACATGGCACAGAAACAGCTCTGGTGGATCTGAAGAGCCAGATCACCCAAATTATGGACACAGGCAAGCCTGCTCTCCTGCTCCTTCTAGATCTCTCAGCCGATTTTGATCTGGTTGATCACAAGACTCTCACTTCACACCTCACACACTCAGCCAACTTCTCTAAAGAGTCAGCTCTCTGGATCACCTCCTTCCTAGAGGGAAGAGCCATGAAAGTCCTCTCGGATATCGCCAACGCCACCCCTACGACAATCCACTGCGGGGTCCCTCAAGGATCATGCACTGCACCCACACTCTACAACTTATTCACCAAGCCCCTCTTTGACAAACTCGACTCTTACGGCATCACATACACAAACTACGCAGACGACACACAAGTACTTCTACCCCTATCAGGATCATACAACGAAGACGCTACCGCTCTCCACACAATCTATTCCACTATCAAGCCATGGATGGCAGTTAATGGCCTCTGCCTCAATGGAGACAAGACTGAAATCATGATATTAGGTCAACAGAACACCTTAGACAAACTTGACGAACTGTACGCTAACTTCTCCATTGACAACTCCATCATCCCCGTATCCACTACCGTAAAGACTCTGGGAGTATACCTTGACTCCTCACTATCTATGACTAGACAAGTCAGCGCAATCACTTCCTCATCTGCGCACAACAACAAACTCATAAATGCCATCAAGCCCTACCTCTCCAAACCCAACTGCCTTTCTATAGCGAGGGCAACCATTGGAGCCAAACTGGACTACTGTAATGCACTCCTAGCAGGCACCTCAGCCAAAAACCTAAACCTATTACAAGCCACGCAAAACAATGCTCTCCGGGCCGCTCTCAGTATCACAAGAAGAGAACATATCACCAATGCCAGGCACTCAGCCCAATGGCTCCTAGTCAAAGAGCAGATCACGCTCAAAATCCTCACACTTGCACACAAATGCCTCTCTCTCTCTGCCCCGCCCTATCTATCAGAAACCATCCTCCTCCCATCCCACCAGGACGCAATACTCCAACCTACTCTGCATCCCACGCATCAAAAAAGCCAAAGCCGGAGGTCTAAGCTTCCCCTACATCACAGCCAAGACCTGGAACGCTCTTCCTGCAGACATTAGAGCGGAAAACTCACTCTCCGTTTTTCGCAGGAAACTGAAAACCTCATTCCTTGCAAAATAATAGGAAACTTACAGGAATCCTTGTAAAAATACTGCTCTGCTAATGTGTACATGTCTATTGTAAATATTGTAATTGTATGTAAATATTGCATCCTACGTAACTAAGACACTGTCTGTAACAAGCGCCACGATGCCCATGGGCTGACGTGCGCTCTACAAATCTAAATAAATAAATATAGTCAACCTTTTGGTTGGAGCATTGGGTCATGTTTTACAAACACCAGCTACATTCAAGCCTTTTAAAATCAAACATAATTTAGCTGGTGTTTATAAATCATGCGTCAACATTCCAACCACAAGACTGTCTGTCTATACTACGATCCCTAAAAAGGGTGAAAGTAGCTATGTAGTTGTCTGCAGTGCATGTCAACTGCAGTCAGAATTTCATTGATTATTGTGATGAATCCTGCAGAGTCATCACTGGACCCCAGCCTAGGATCTCCTCCCATCTGGCCAGGGAAGGGCAGCTGTCACCTGATCCTAACCCTGGGAGTGGTAACGTGAGGGAGGATCACATGGAAGGCGTGGCTGTCAAGGGGAAGTGGTGATTCCTTTGGGATGGGCACAATATTCGTCGTCTTGTGAGAGATGAGGGACCTATAATTCCCAAATACCTAATGGCATGCTGTCATTCCACAAGTCACTCCCATGAAACTACCCAAAGAACATGCAATGAAAAGTTATCTAAACAGAATAGGGTTTGTACCTTGGGATTTCAGGAATTAAATATGACATAGAATTGTCATAATTCTGCCCTAGGTGTAGAGGTCCTGACTCCAATATTAAAACACAAACTCTTTTCATAAAATCCCCTAACTGACAATTCTCAGTTCACAAAGCAATCACAACTGACTAAATGTCAAAGCACCAAACCCACTATGGATTTAAGGAACCATGATGCCTGTGGTACTAGGACGAGGAAAAAGGGCCCAGAGTAAGTAAAGGTCAAAGGTGCTATTGACCAGTAATATGTGCGGGCTAGTTGTTGTAGATCAAGACACCTGAGTGGGACATTTAGACTCTGTAATGAGTTGCAGGTGAAGAGAGATGCAGAAGGGGTAGCCGAGCTGGAGGCAGTCCGAGTGCTGGATAGAAGCAGAAGATAGAACGCCAGCTGTAGCAGACACGAGAAGTGCAACATTGCAGAGTGCGCACAGCAGGAAGCAGCATTGGGAAAGCCACGCTGAAGGGTAGACTTGCCCTCAACCAGACGTGTGGCACATAAGTGTGTGAAAGGACACAGAGGACGAACAGAGCTTGTATACTTTTGTTGTGTGTTCTTGTAGGATAGGGAAAGTAGATTCTGTACCTGAAGCCACCAGTGCCACATCTTTAGATAAGCTGACGACGTATATTTGCTGTGGGTGGCAAGTTTATGATGTGAAATGCAATTTAACATCAAGGGAAGACAAACTGACCTATTCTGTTCTTTGAACAGTGTAAGCATCTTTAAAAGTAAGAATTACATTATTTAAATGGCTTATAAACCTTTTTGAAGTTGACACTTAAAGTTAAGAAATGCGTTTATTTTGCCCATGTTTGTACCACATGTACCTTACTTTTTTGCCCATATTTATGTCCTGCTAGACAAATATACACGCTAGGGAGAGAAGCATCGGACCATTTTTTAAATATCAACAGCTTGATTGGCATCTCACAATCTCACATCTACTGCCACTTGACTTCGAGAACCGTTCAACAGGTTGGAAAGGCCTCAAACATTTAGTTTCCACATCAAAACATGGCCAGTTGTGCTCACCCTTCTTTCGCGGACGGTCTCCTTAACAAGGGTTAACTTGAAGGTTTGGTGAGCATTATCAAATAAAGAAACAAACAAGGAGCCAAGGCAAGGATGCCCCTTCTCCCCAATTTGCTTTTCAATGCTCGTTGCGCCCATTGGCTACCATGGTAAACCTAAACAATACAAAGAATGCACCAATGGTCGGATGTAATATAAATGGTCTATTTAGAGATATTAAAGTGAACATGAGGCACTGCTCTGGTGTTGGATCTTTCATAGATTCACATGATGTGACTAATCCACGTCATCTGGATGGGAATCCTCTGTTAACACTTTCTCCATAGTAATAAAAAAATAAAAAAGCAGGTGTCTATTATGTAGCCTATTGCCCTCCGTATGGGTGCTTTTGGTCCCTGCAAAACAAGAGGTGTTGGCTGGAAGGTTTGGGACATAGAGTATGTAGACCTTCCCATACAGCCTTTCTTCTTCAGATTCTAACCATGTCATGCTGGAAGGAGTCCTTGTCTTTTTCTCCTCAATAGATCTGCAAAACCCCTTAAAGATTAATTCTTCGCAATAACCTCTTTGGAAAACATCTTCAGGAAATGAACATTAGCCTTTTGCCACAGATATGTTTTGGTGGTGCTAAGGGATGGAACGGAAGAAGTCGCTGCTCAGGCCTGCTCCAAATGCGCCCTAAGGAACATTTTTGAGGGTGCCAGACATGTAGATTGTGTTTAGTGTCTGTACCCAAATCACTCCACAGAGGAGTGTGACATTTGTCAAGCATTCTGCCCCAAAACGCTGGAAGACGGGCATAGTCCCCTTGTATGCTGGCTTAATGGGGGGACTAGGGGGAGTACTCCCCATCTGAAGCAGTCATCAAAAAGACTGGTCGCTGCACCAAAAAGAGCAAGGTCTGAGGAAAGACCAGTCAAAAGACCCAACATGCAGGTGAAAAAGGCCTTAGTGTGCTGTCTACCAGCCAGGCTATGCAAAGCCAGAGGCCGGAAACGGCGGCGGGCACGGGAAACCCACTAACACAGTGAAAAAAATCGCAATAATACCACTACTTGCAGTTCGACGAAGGAGACATCGACTCGACGACCGGACAGTCAACAACAACAAAAAAAAGTTGAAGCCCTCGTAGAAGGAGGAGAAATGCTGACCGAGAGAAGAGAAACGCTTGTCGAGATAAGCAAACGACTAGGACACTGCACCAGTCCTCCACAGGGAAATTGGTATCGGCCACAACAACTGCGCCATCAGGGAAGGTGGTGTCCAAGGCATCCACGAAATCATCCACAACCATTTAAGCATCATTGACGATCATACAGATGCATAATGCACTGCTACAGAACCCCAAAAATTGCCCCTCTCAGAAACATGCAACTCAATACCAGTGGGACACCGATGGTGACCAAATAGATGACTGTAAGCAACTTGTGGTGGCAACAGTAAAGACACACACAAGTGATCACAGTTCAAGGGTGTTTATTAAACTGTAAATGCAGGGTGGAAAAATGCCTAAACTAAACCTAAAGCTAAAATGAGAGCAAGTGTCAACCAGCAAATGAAAATAAGGCAGTCTTAGTGGCGTTGTCAAAATAAAAGGGCCTATACTAAGAAAAACCTATTGCCAATCCTTATGCTAAATACAAAAGAAGTGTTGGATAGGGTTACAATAAAGAAAGAAGTGTTCTCAAAATAATAAGTCGGGATGTGATTGCCAGGGGTCTCCCTTCCCCACGTTTCAGCACGTGACAAGGTGGGTCTCCTGAGCACAGCACACACCCTACCTTTCCCCAGCACGAGCTGCCAGTTCCGCTCCATCTATCAGGTTCTCTGATGGTTAAAGTCTCTTTTCAATAAGTCTCTTGCCTTCAAGGCCTGATATTCTTAACAAACACACAGTTCTGTTCTACAAATGCTTTGGGTGATAGGTTCACCTCTGGGTCCCCTCCTCTGGACGCCAACCCCTCACAAGATGTTCTCAATAGACCATTTTTACAGTTCCTTTCTCAATCCACTCCGGGTGATGAATTTGTTCACCCCTGCATCTCCCTCGGCCGGGCTCGGATCCCAATTGACAAGGAGGACAGTTCACTTCTCCTTGTCTTGCAATACTTTGTTTCACGATCCTTAATGTCTTTTTAAACAGTACCACAGGATTCAGCCCTGTATGTCTGCCTCCCTATGCTGGGTTCACTCCGGCCACCTTTTCAAAACAGTTCACTGTGGACACCCCTCAGTAGGGTTCCCTTCTTTCTACACACTGCTCATAGGGACTTCAGGCTTTGCCCTTTTCTGTTAGCATCCCTCGGGCGGGTTAACTCTTGCCAACCGTTACAATGTACAGTTCATGCGTTTCACTTCTCTAAGCGGGATACTTTTCCCTTTCGCCACACGATCGTCTGTGGGTCTAAAGCTTTCGACTATACAGAGGATTTTTAGACAACCCCATATGACCACTTTGACCTCTCTGCTCTCCTTTCTCCCAAGGCAGTCTGGTACCGGTCGTTCAACAATAGGGTAATTACCATGGGCGCGTACCCATGTGGTTCTTTGCTCTGCTGGTTTTCCCCTGTTCTTGTGACAGTTCCTTTGTTTTCAATATTTCAATGAACCTCTCACTACTTCTGTCCAGCACAGTTTGGCTTCTTTATCAGTTCTCCCCTCGACTCACTGGTTGTGATTAACTGATTTGCGCTTTTGTCTATGGAGTCAAGGCCGGTACCACTGGGCCGTGAATCTCTCCCCGGCTTGGCTGTCAACAGAGGTGGTGCCCGGGTACAGTTGACATCTGGTGCAACACACGCAGGCTGTTGTTCCTGGCCTTATGATTCCTTCTCTTGAAGCTTTACGAGTTTCTGTCGATAAGGGCAAGGTCACTTCTCCCCGTGGTCTCCTCGACTCTCGCTGTCTTTCGCCTCCTCTTGAACTGCCATGCGGTCGCCTTGCTCCCGCTGTGCTCTTGTGCTCCACCATTTATCCATGTGGGGAAGGGAAAGGGCCGTCTGGTGTGTTAGTGTGTGTTAGTGTGTTATTCTGTTATTCTGGTTAATTGCCTGAACCTTGTATTGGGACATGTCCGGTAAACTGCTCTGGTATTAGTCAGTTGTCTTCCGTGGTGTGCAAAAGTGTTTGTGTGGAAAAGGGGAGGGACAGTTTTTTTTTTTTACTGTCCTACATGATATGCTGGGGAAAAGGTGGTGGAGGAAGGGGGATACCGTGTCCCACCCGTTGGTATCCCACTCCCCAAGGACCCTCCATCCAGGTGATCCTCCCTCACTGGTCCACCCCCAGAAACTTGATCCAATAGCGATGGCATGTCCTGGCCACCTTGATGACCAAATGACCAAACTAAGGATGCGTTTGTGTTGTCCTGTCTAGGGGAGCCATGCAGCCAAATAGTATATTCCACTGGTAGAGAGAGATGATCCTATCCTTTGTTGTTTTAGAGGGTTCCAGAGAGAATTGGAGTTGTTTGCCAGAAAGACCCAGGCGCATGTCCTGGACAATGAACTACTGTCTCTGTGGTAAGGGTCACAAGATCTGTTGGGTACCTATTACCGCTTTTAATAGGTTAGTAGCAGAAACAAACTGGCCATAAGAGAAACTCACATCATTATTTCACAGAGGACTTTGTGGAGAGTTAAGACGTTCTTGCCCTAGTGGTGAATCCACCTGATCTTTGCGCAGTTTGATATAGTTGTGCAACTAGATCACCGGTCAGAGTTGGGTCCTATGTACGTACGCCCAAAGGAAAATGTATCCCGCAACATTGAACCACCCCTGGAATCAATGCAGTTGGGCAGTGTTGGGGGTCCATTAACTAAAGAAGAGCGTAATCTGTGAAGGCAACAGCAATTGTATCTATGTTGTGGCATATTTGGTCATTTCGTGCGAGAGTGCCCTCCAAAACTACCTTACAAGACATTTGGCGCAGTGGACACCACCAGCGGAGAGAATCAGTCGGGTAACTAGAAAGCCCGGCAGGTGCTGAGACCCAGCTGCAGAGCGTATAAAAAGATCCACAGTTCTCTCATGTTGCTTTTCCTGTCATACTGGTCAGCCCCCAACAACTCCAGAAACTAAATGCTTTTGAAGCAACCTGGACTGAGAGGCAATCAGCAACTATATGGACCAAACACTGGCAACACAAATCTGTGTACTAATGCAGCCAAAATAAAGTTGTGGAAAATGTGGTAGCAGGGGATGGTATACCCTTATCTTCTGAAACCCTAAGCTTGTTGTGCCAATATGGTCATGGATAACAAATCTTTCGATCTCATAAACGCTCCACAGATGCAAGTAATCTTGGGTTTACATTGGTTGGAGAACCACCACCCGAATATCGATTGGAAGGCCAACAACTTACCTTTTCCAACCATTGATTACGGTTATGCTATGTCCAGTCACACAGTACAGTCGACTCCTTGCCAGCAGCCACAACCTTCTGCTCTGAACGAGTGCTGGGACTCATTGGTGAGCTTCCGTTGCTATAGGCCACCCTGATCAGTCGACTCTGTAAAATCCTGGGCATCTAGGATCAGGCCATGGAGTGGTTAACCTCCTTCCTCCTGGACTGACCCTCCCAAGTCCAACTAGGGTCCTTTCTCTCTACCACCTCCCGCTGAATGTGGTGTACTCCGGGGCTCTATCCTCTCGCCCTTGCTTTTCAAGGCCCCACTGGCCCACCTGACCTCTACCTTCTCCTATAACTTTCAGTGTTATGCGGCTGACACTCGGCTCTTTCAGGCTCCCCTTAGCCACTGCCACCTCCTCTCTCTCATTCCCGACTGTCTATCCGTGATTCAGGATTGGTGCACCTCCAGCGATCTCTGCCTTAATGCCATCAACAGACGAGATCCTTCTCATTGGGACCCCTACTCCCGCTTTCCCCCTCTCACTCTGGCTGCTCCCCTTGTAGCTTCTTCCTTCGCCTTCTTGTGAGGCCAAAACCCTGTCTCATCTTCGACTCCTCTCTCCTTCTCTCCTCACATCACAGACCTTGCCAAGAAGCAGCTGCACCTCCTCAGATATTCTTCTTTTTCGCACTTTCCCCTAGAAGCTCACTGTCTCCTGAGCCCTGGTTCTCTCCAAGCTGGACTACTGCAACAGACTCTATCTTAATATGCCTTCCTCCACTCTCCCCAACTAATCCAGAACTGGACTGCAAGCCTTATCTATGGCCTCAAGCACAGGGACCGTGTCTCGTCAGCCCTGAAATCTCTACACTGGCTCCTGGTGGCTCCAAGGATTAAGTTCAAGACCCTCTGCATCGTCCACAAGGCTTTCTGGGGCTGGGGCCCGCACTACATCCAACTCTCTTCCCAAATACCTTCATTCGTGAGCCTTTCGCTCAGCTTCCTCCAACTCTGAGGGTCAGACGGTCGTCGGGGCAGAGAGTAGGGTGTAGACCACCTGAATTTCCGGAAGCAGCACATGATGACCTTACTTTTCTCCTCTGCTTTCTCTCTCCCTCCCCTGCTGACCTACCTGTCTGCTGCGCTGACTGTATTCTTGGCTACCCTCAGAATGTCACTGGGTACCAGGCTACTCCATGATCAGTCTCCCTTGCACTTCCTCCGGGCCTACCGTGCACTTAGGGGCTGTAACTGTAATATCTACAGTCCCCTACCTCCTTTACGCTCCCAGAGCCATGTTGCCCTGGCTGCACTTCCCCCTTCCCTGGCACTTCCCCCTCACTTCCCCCTGCACTGACGTTGTCGCACTTGCACGATCTGAATGACACAAGGCCTAGTAATTTTCTTGTCCGCTCTCTGTCCCCCCCACACCCCCTTGTCTTGTCGCACCTAAAACCACTTGTGTGCAAGCGCGTTATAAGTGGCATTTCTGATGCTTGTGGATCTGCTTAGAATCGCATGCTGTTCATATAGTCCGACATCTAGTGGAAATCGCAGAGCATTGCCTCTTTCTTTGGAAGATCGAAAGGGACGTCGACATGGGCGCGACTATAACACTATCCCTCGCGTTACGTGTAGTGTACCCAAAATCCCTCACGCGTCGAGATCCCACAGGTTATTTTCCCCCCCAACTTAGTTGGTCGCTTATGTGGAGCTCGCAAGAGTTTATATTGCTAAGTTCATTTCCACGACCTTTGGTCGTCTAGTCAATTTGATGACCTTTGATGACGACTGCGTCGTGGGCTTCCTGCCACCGACGACATCTCAACTGCTTGACGACTGTCGACGTGTTGCCCCGGACCTCCAGCTAGGCCCTTACAGTAGGGAGAGTGGTACCCTAGGTTTATTCCTTTCTGAGAATGTATTTCCTTCACCCCTCTTTCGCTTCTTGGTCAGGCTGCCGCTAACCTCTGCTATGTAGAGGACACATTTTAAATTCTGCCCGTCGTGTAATGGCAAATTTCCCTGGAAAGACACATATCACCGATGCAATCAGTGTCCTCCTCGTGACCACGACAAGCGTTAATGCAAGGCCTGTAAGCTCTTTCGACCGAAGACGTTGAAAGACAGGGCAAATAAACGGTGGGCTGCCTACGCTATGCAGGCCGAAAACCTTTCCCCCTTTCGGCGCCGTCGCTTCCAACGACGAGGAATCTGACGGCAGCCATGGCTCCAAATTGGAAGCCATCAACCTCTCAGCAGAGCTTGCATGCTCCTAGATGACCTTCCCCAGCCCCGACAGACAGTCCACCGGCACTGTTATGGGGCAATACCACCCCAGCGACAAGGGCACCCACACCCCATGTGTACACAATCACACAACCCCTAGTGATCAATGGCCACAGGACTGCCGAACATTTCGACGGCACCTGCCGAACCTCGCGGTTCGACGCTCTCCGCAACCACATTCACGGCATGCGACTGGGCATCCTTCTGTAACCGGCGTTCCCACTGAAAAATCCCATCGTCGACCCAACAAGCGCGGAAGGACCCAGTGGAGTCACCGACAACGACTGCACCTTCAGGTGCATCAAGACCCTCTATACAGCCACCAAAGCTTTGGGAAAGCATTTCAGAAATCATTTTGGCGGCCAAGGAGTACAAGAGCACCCCCTCTCATCGAAAGGGCTATTCCGAAGCCCCTCAGCCTCTCTGAGGCATTATTAGGAAATAATCCCCCTTCTGGGCAACCCTTCCCTCCTCCTGACCATTCAGCTTCTTCTTTATGGACTAGGGAAAGGTTTGAGCAATATATGTACAAAATGTCCCAGTTCATTGACTTTTAGACAGATCTATTATACCCAAGAGACCTAGGGAAGTGGACTCTTGCACTATCCCCTCCAAATTGCAGAAACTCCCTACTTCTGTACAGGGACACCAAGAAGACATCTTGTAGGTCCCAGATGACCCAGCTCAGTAGGATTCTTATGAAGAGCTTAGCCCCTTTGATCAAGACTGGAGTCCTTGGCTTACACCGACACATGCGTCTGACCCAGATGCCATCTGTCTGGATCCCCCCTCTACACCTCCACAAAGAGAGTCGTCACCTGTTGACGACCAGATGTTGATCAACTCCATTTTAAAAAGAGCAGCTGACCATTTTAATATTGAAACGCAGAAAGCCGCTCCAGGCTCTGACTTTGTGGAGGATATCCTCAAGGAGAAGGCTCCAACTAGCCAAGCCATTCCTTTACTGAATTCTATAAAGAAGCGCCTGGCCCCTTCTTTGCTGTCCCCATCTCACACACGGGCAGTTAACCCCCGGTTGAGAAATGATTTTGCCCATCACCATCCGACCCCCTCAGGGTCATGCCACACCAGACTCCTTGGTCGTTAGGACCACTCTAAAGAGGGTGGGGGTACCTCTGTCCTCAACAGAATCCCCTCCGGACAAAGACTGCAAGAAGCTTTACGTCCTGGACCTATTCCATAAGGATTGCAAATACCGTAATGTCCAGTGGTGCCTAATGCAGGACTGACTGTTTTCAGGACGTTCGTGAGCCCACCCGATCATGCCTGCTGCTGGTCGTGGCCGAAGGCAGGCAAGTAACACAAAACATACTGAAGAATACACTGGACTCGTTTGAGACCATTGGAAGCACCCTCGCTCAGGGTACCCTGCTTAAAGGACATGCTTGGATAAAAAACTCTGGGTTCAAACCCAAAACTCGGGCCTCTCTAACAAGCCAGTGGAGGATTCCAACCTTTTTAGGAAACCGGTTGACGGCGCTCTAGAGACGTCTAAGAAAGAACACAAGCCTCTAAAGTCACTTAGCTAGATACGGCTAAACCCTTTCACCAGCGTGGAGGCTCTAACGCTCGCCGGTCCTTTCATGGTCAATCCTCCTCCCGCTCGCACCAGGGCCTATATGGCTTCAGAAATTATTCCTGGTCCTCTGGTCAAGGCTCCTCTGGTAACTTCCAATACCAGCAAAGAGGCTCTCGTAGCGGCTACCCGGCCTCCACCTGAAAGTGACTCGCTGGTTCAGGTCCCTTCCCACGCATCCCTGGTCGCGGGTCACCTGGCTTCATTCATCCACGCCTGAGAGGGGGTGTTCACTTCAAATCAGTGGGTTCTGTTGCCCACGGGTATTGTATAGAGTTTCTCTGACCACCTCGCTACCACCCACCGAGAAGTAAATGCCTGTCACCAGAATACCTGCGCAATCTGCTGGAAGAAGTTCAGGTCCTGCTGGAAAAGGGTGCCATTAAAGTCGCCCCCCTTCTCCAGGTAAACAAGGTTATTTATTCAGTGTATTTCCTTGTATCCAAAAAGAATCTCACCATGCGCCCTGTTCTAGACTTGCGCCCTGCAAACAAGTATGTCAAACCTCAAAAGTTCAAGATGACAACACTTCAGGAGGTAATACAACTACTGCAGCAGGCGGATTGCATGGCCGTATTGGACATGAAAGATGCATACTTTCATATTTCTATGCTTCCAGCGCACATAAAGTACCTCAGGTTCATGATAGAGGACACCCACTATCAGTTCAAGGTATTGCCTCAGTCCCATGGGTGTTCACAAAGGTACTGGCTGTAGTAGCGGCTCACTTGCGCAGGTATTCCAACCCAGTCTATCCTTACCTCGACGACTGGCTCATAACAGAACAGAACAGACAAAGAGGACGGTAGATCTCCTCTTCAACCTAGGATTCTCTATCAATGAGGAAGAAATCCAGTCTAACCCTCAGCCAATTCAAATAATTTCTGTCGGCTCTAATTCGGACAGAAGACTGGCTCGTCTGTCCCTCCAACGAGAGGGTCCAAATCATGCTATTCCAGATCCCTCTATGTAGCCAGCCATCAAATGACCGTACGCAAAGCCATGCGACTGATGGCGATGATGGCTTGCTACATCTACCTAGTTCCTCACGCTCATCTGCGCATGCGCCCCATGCAAGAGTGGC
This sequence comes from Ambystoma mexicanum, assembly GCF_040938575.1. Taxonomy (NCBI): domain Eukaryota; kingdom Metazoa; phylum Chordata; class Amphibia; order Caudata; family Ambystomatidae; genus Ambystoma; species Ambystoma mexicanum. The sequence goes on from NC_090937.1 coordinate 1,645,338,238, forward strand.
TCTTGAGCCATTGTTGTCAGGCCAATGGGATGATCCAGTGGTTGTCTCGGCAGCCCTCGTTCAGTCTCTGCTGAGGTGGTCAAGGAACAACCTTCTGCAGGGGAAAACCTTCACCACCCCTGCAGTAGAAGCCACTCTTACCACAGACGCATCTCTGACAGGCTGGGGAGCTCACCTCCTTCAACAGACTGCACACGGTGTGTGGTCTCCAGCAGAAGCATCCATTCACATCAACCTGTTGGACCTGCTAGCAGTGTTCAAGGCCCTGAAGGCCTTCCAAACACACCTCCAGGGGAAAACATTTCTAGTACTCATGGACTGTACTACAGCCATGTACTACTTAAACAAACAAGGGGGCACTCACTGTCTAGGGCTGTCATCTGGAAGTGGACACTCAAACACATGTTCCTCCTTTCACAATATGTTCCAGGGGAACTCAATCTTCTGGCAGACGTACTAATCAGAGACTTCCACCTACCTGTAGTGCACGAGTGGCGGCTCGGGGAGGACATTTTACTCGGCGTCTTTGCAGAATGGGGCATCTCAGAGATCGACTTGTTCGCCACACTGGAGAACGCCTAGTGCCCAGAATACACCTCCAGGTACCCACATAACTGCTCCAGAGGCACGGAAACCTACCACCAGATATTGCTACTCCAGCAAATGGAAGCGCTTTATCTGGTCTAATGTCAATTCATCAATCCTATTGATTGCTCACCTAAAGATATCCTTTACCTAACTCACCTGTTAGATTCAGGCTTGCTTTTCAATTCTCTTAAAATCCACTTAGCTGTGCTTTCGGCATACACCACATCCCAAAGCAAGGTTTCATGGTGGAAAATTATTAAAGCCTTTATGGAAGGGGTATCGAGACTTCATCCCCCTATTACCAACACCGATCCTGGGTGGGTCCTGAATGTTGTTCTTACCAGATTAATGGGACCTCCCTTTGAACCAATGCACAAGGCTAGCCTTGAAGCACTCGCCTACAAGACCGCCTTCCTGGTGGCGATCACCTCTGTAAGGAGAGTTGGTGAACTGCAGGCCTTTTCAGTTCAGTACCGGTTGGTCACAATTCACCAGACAAGGTGGTTTTGCGCACACATCCTCGATTTGCGCTCACATTTATCTCAAAGTTCCATGTAAACCAGTCCATAGAACTACCCACTTTTTTCCAGAACCCCACTAACGTGGTGGAAAGTATCCTCCACACATTGGATGTAAGAAGAGTGGTTCTATACTATCTGGAAAAGACAAAGCCACAAAGAAAATCAAACCAGTTCATAGTTTGAGTGGCAGCTGTTTTTAAATCTGCTATTTCCAAGTGCATCGTGAACTGCATCACCCTACACTCTTGCTAGGATCTGTCTACCCTTCACACCTAGAGCATGCTCTACTTGGAGCACAGGGGCTACCATAGCATTTATTGCAAATGTTCCTCTAGATTCCATTTGCAAAGCAGCAACCTGGAGTTCTGTACACACCTTTACACAACACTACTGCCTGGATACACACTCTAGGTCTAATTCTCAGATGGGACAAGCAGTGTGAAGACATCTCTGAGTACTGCTCGCTAGTCTATGTACAGCATGTGATTCTAAGCAGATCCACAAGCATCAGAAGACATGCATTACTCACCGTAATAGCATTTCTGATGATTGTATCTGCTTAGATTCACATGCGCCCACCCTTCAAGTAGAAGGAACATACACTTCTTACACCTTCTCTCTTCTGTACTCGCTCGTGCAGACTATAAGGCTCCCTCAACGCAGAAAAAACTGGTGGGACCTCGACAAGTGAGGGATTTTGGGTACACTACACGTCACGTTATAGTGTTGGTCACGCCCATGTCGACATCCCTTTTAATCTTTGAAAGAAAAATGCAATACTCTGTGATTTCCACTACATGTCGGACTATATGCACAGCTATTACAGTGAGTAATGCATGTCATATCATATACGAGGAGTACAAAGTTGTTTTTAGGAAGGATTGGGCAAACGCTCTTCCACCTGTGAGAAACCTGAAGATGTCTCCCTGACTAGTCCCCGGGGAGCTGTCATCCAGGTGGCCTGGACACTACCATCGCTGTTGTGTCCAGTTCCTGGGGTGGACCAGTGCGAGAGGATCACCTGCATGGGGGGGTTCCTCGAGGAGTGGTAGTGAGATGCTGACGGGTGATACGCGGTATCCACCTTCTTACAGCCCCTTTTCCCCATCCTACCACCTAGGATACACTCTTAACCGCCTTCCTCTAACCCTCACCCCCACTTTCCGACACAAACATAGCACACCACGAAAGACGACGGACAAACACCAGAGCCGTTTACCTGACATATCCCAGCACAAGGGTCCGGTAAAGTCGGGCAATTGACCAGAATCACGCACACCTGACGGCCCTTTCCCATCCCCACAGGGATAAAAGGTGGAGCACAAAAGAACAAGGCACACCTCACAATGAGAGAGCTAACCCAGCATGGCAGTTTAAAAGAGGAGGAGAAAAGCGGCTACAACCAAAAGGGTGACAAGGAGAGATGCAAACTTGCCCTTTCCAACACAGGTCTGCGCAACATCCGTGGAAGGAATCGTAAGACCGCGAACAATAGCAGACGTGTGTTGCAGCAGATGTCAACAGTACACAGGATCCTCTCTGCTGATAACCAAACCGGAGAGAGACACTTGCCAACATGGTACTGTCATTGACTCCAGAGAGAAGAAAATCCAAGCAGTTCATCACAGCCGGTGAGTCGAGGGTAGAGCCGATAAGAAACCGAACTGTGTTGAACAAAAGTAGCAAACGGCTAATTGTAGAAAGTACAAAGAACTGTTAATACGAGAGGGGAAACCCAGCTACAGAGGAGTCTGGCATCACGTGGGTACTCACTCTGGGAAACTCTGGGCGATTACCCTATTGTTGAAACTACAGTTATCAGAAGGCCTTGGGAGAGGTGCGAGAAATGGGTCAAAGTGGTCATACAGGGGTCTAGTAAAATCCTCTTTACAGTCGAAAGTCTTTGGCCGGCAGAAGACTTCAAACCTAAGGGAAGTGAATCCTGCATCGTAAGAACTGTTCAAGTAATTGTGTGATTGGCAAAAGAGGGCAAGAGTGGAGGGATGCTGATGAAAAAGGGGTGAAGTCTGAAGTCTCAATGAATTGTATGTTGACCAGAGGGAACCCGGCAGAGGGATGTCCACAGTGTAATGTTTATAAAGACATTAAGATTTGTGAATGTCACAAAAGAGATTGTTTTGAGAAGCTGTATTGAACCCGACGGAGGGAGGCTGATGTTTGAGACGGGTCTGAGCCCGGGAGAGGGGGTCGCAGGGGTGAAAAGGTATCACCCAACGTACTTACAGAAAGCAGCTTTTTGTTTAAGGTTTTGGAAACATCGGGTCCTCGGAGGCAAGAGACTTTTTGTAGAAGAAACTTAACCACCGAAGGCCCTTGAGAGCGGAACTGTTGGCTTGTGCTGGGAAAGCTCTAGCGTGTGTTGTACTCCATAATCCCACGTTGTCCCGTGCACAAAACGTGGGGATGGGAGACTCTGGCTACCACATCCTGACTTAACATTTATGAACACTTCTTTCTTTCTTGTGAATATTATCCCACACTCTTTTTTATTTAGTGGTTCAATTTGAGGTGCTTTTTGGTGATAGCCTTAGATTTGTACTTTCGTGACAGATACTTTTGCTCCAAATCTATTTGGAATTTGGAATTTTTGAATTGGAAATTGTTTTGTTAACCTTCAGTTTGTTGCACAGCTGTATGCAAACACGGAGACCATGTCACTTTTTTAGCAGATGGAATTTGACCCCAATTACTAACTGGACTGCAATAAAGCAGACTATCGGGACCGCGATACTTTAGGAAATGCCCGGATTTGAGAAAGGCAAAGTGTAATGCCAAAACAAGTGTCATCCAGAAGAGCCTAGAATTATCACAAAAATAAAAAAATCTACACGCAAACGGACTTGAATGCTTTCATTTACTCGTTGGGAATAGCATAAGTCATACATGTGAAGACAGGAAATACTGGTGCAAAGAAAGCTGCAAGCAAAACCAAAAAAGTTTTCTCTTCTCTTTTTTATTTACTTGTAAGGATTGGCAAGAGATGTGTTCTTAGCATTGGCCCTTTTTATTTGACGAGACACAATTTAGGACTGCCTTATTTTTTTTTTATGGTTGTAGCTTGCTCCCATCTTAGATTTAGGTTTAGATTAGGCGTTTTTCCAGCCTTCCTATACAGTTTAATAAACACCCTTGAACTGTGATCACTTGTCAGTCTTTACTGTTGACACCATGAGTTCCTTACACACCCCACATACCGTACGACTGCCAAATTGATCCAGTACCTGGGGGTAAAGTACTCTGCAGTGGTATTAATGCACTAACTGAACAGGAGAATTAACATCTTTGTGGTGATTTGGACCAATATCCCACCAACTGGTTTCTATCCCAGTCGAATTCCCCTGCAACCTTGCCCCTATTCTTTGTACCAAAGAAGAAAGGGGATCTCCGAACCTGCATCGATAACTGGAAATTGAACAATGTCACAGTAAAGAACAGGTATCGGTTGCCGCTAATACTAGTTATCTTGAAAGGGGCCTCTAGGGCTCCCTTGCGTCTATTGAAACAAGGCAAGTCACCACACACGATAGATACGCCAGACACGAGGTTGTATTCCCAAAGCTAGGGTTTATTGCAAAGGAAATAGTCTTAGTTGGCCAACTCGGCCTCACGCCCCGCGACGTGTATCTCTAGACCTCGAGGGACGCAAGAGAGTGAATTACGTACATCAGTTACATATATACAAAATGCATATCATACAAATCAGTTAGGACATGTTTAACACTCCCCTTTACTGGGTTTCTTTGAACTCGGTGTGATGATGGACACTTTCGACAATTATGACACCTTCAAATATCTATTCTAGTAACAATATGCAATTTGCAAGTGCGGAGGCATCTTTCAGTTGTTGAACAGAACACAGTGCTTCTGTTCTTGGAAGCGAGCTACATACGGGGGAAGTCACATTCCAGACCTTGCTATCTATGAGGTGCTATTTGTGTCCTGGGAGCCGACACGCTCTACAGGGCTCAGTAAAGGGGCGCTGTAAGAAGAGCATAATTCAAGCCTTTAGCTGCTTTATTCTTTTTTTTTTTTTTAAATTCTTTTTTTATTTGACTTGACAGCACAACAAAACAAAACAGAGGGGTCCACACGGCACCAATGAGCAGCATATGCAAAGCAAGAAGTAAATGATACATATTAACCAGCGTGGATCACATGGGTAAACAGAGCGGGAAATCACTGCATTGATACACACATCAGAGAGGAACGGAGGGGGCAAGGCGGATAGGGAGGACCCAGTCTAGGGGGAGCCGCCCGGGGAAGCAGAGGGAGACACTGATGGCGAGGCCAGGGCCGACATGTAGGCACGAAATCTCGGCCAGATATCCCTCGGTCTGGAGTGAGAATGCTGCAACGTGTTCCAGGATTGCTCCGTATCGTGGGCCCAGGAGATCGATCGGAGCCATTGCGTGTAAGTAGGCGGCATAGGCCGGAGCCAGCAGAGGAGTATACAGCGAACCGCCAGAAGCATGCATAGCCCAGCTAGTTTCCTAGAGTCACGGTGCAGGTGAGGGAAGTCAAGGAACAAGCAGTGTAGTGGAGTTGGAGTAATGGGGTGTTCCAGGACATCTGACAGGGTGGTACAGATATCTAGCCAAAATTGGGTGAGTCGGGGGCAAAGCCATAGCATGTGTATATAGGAGGCCTGGTCAGCACCGCATCTGGGACAGGAGGGGGATGTGGTATTGAACATGCGATGTAATCTCATAGGGGTATGATGGTACCTGTGTAGGACTTTGAACTGGATGAGTTTGAATTTAGTGTTGTAAAAGACCTCATGAGTCCGGGCGCACATCCAAGACCACCTCTCGTCAGTGATATCGGAGCCAAGGTCCCTCTCCCACTTGCGACGGAGTTCAGTGAAATGGGGGGCCGCTTTAGCCTGGAATAAGGAGTAAAGTCTGGACACCTTGCCTCTGAAGGAGATGTAGGAGCAGAGCTCTTCCAGCAAAGGCTCGTCGGGGGGAATGGCGGGGAAGTCTGTATATCTGGCTTTGAGATGTTGGCGAAGTGAAGAGTATTGTAACCACGCCGAAGGACGGCGCCTAAGTGGCGTAGGGAGATCAGACCATTCAATGAAGTTACCCTGGTTAAAGGCATCACGTAGTTTCAGGAAGCCTGCAGTGGCCCAGCGAGTGACCATGGAGGGTGAGACGTGTGGGACGTCAGGGAAAAAATTCCACAGTGGCAAGTCGCCGTGGAAGGGGTGAGGGGTATGCACCGTGGACCAGAGTTTAGTGAGAGCCAAGGATGTGCTGACCACAGGGTTTGCAGAGTTTACGTCTGGGGGAACTGGTTGGAGGATCAGGGAACCAATCTCGCGGTCGCATACAGACAGCCTCTCAAGGCGGACATGTGGGGGGGGGGGGATCGGTGGTGTTGAACCAGTATGCAGAGAACTGTGACTGGGCTACTATCCAGTATCTAATGAAGTCGGGTGCGGCGAATCCGCCCAGCGCTTTAGGGGAGGTAAGTGTGGTCAATTTGAGGCGGACGGCACCGGAGTGCCAGAGGAAAGTGTTACATATACTACGTAGTGATTGGAAGAAGCTATCTCCAGGCCACAGCGGCAGATTGGTAAAACGGTACAGTAGTTGGGGCAATACAATCATTTTAAGAATTCCAATTCTGCCTGCAAGTGAGAGAGGAAGCCTAGTCCAGCTGGAGGTTTTAATTTCCAGATTAGCTAGGTATCTTTGGTAGTTATCATTTCGCAATTGCGACGTGTGGCGGGAGACCACTACCCCAAGGTTAGCTGCTTTATTCTAACATATTCTACCATATAACGAGACTGGCTGGCAGCTGCAAAATCATTAAATGCCCTGCAGCTCTGCTTCAAGGCTACATTCGGGAGGGAGCCGGGCATTCCTTCCTGGCGCTGCCTATGTTGTGTTTCAACAAACTCTTGTTATCCTTGCGGCCTTGTCCTTTCACGTGCAGACAACAATGTTTTACAGTCGAGCAGTGTAAGCAGAAAATGTGCTGCGGAGCAATAAGAACAGAAAGCAATGAGCAATGGTTAGAAAACAAAATGGCGATCCTTGTTGCATCAAAATGGTCGTTCATTGGCAAACCTGGAAACATATATGTCTGTCATATCGTGCATGAGACCGTTGGCCCACGGCCACCAACATACGTCTGCTCTCAAATATGAGAGGTATCCATTTTTCTAGACTGACAAACCCTCCTTTGGCCGTATACCAAACGTCTCATCCATTCATTGTATCCTCCTCTGTTGACGATAAGTCTTAAGTACTTATGTCTGAATTTTGCATGCTATTGTAAGCATCATCATCTTCATTAATATCTATAGCCATCAATTCTTTTACTGTTTTCATCTCATTTTTGTTTTGGTCAGCCCGACCATAAGTTTATCTTTTTATCATATGCATACATCCCTTACCTTAGTGCAAACTATCGGTAGGCAGTGTATGCAACAACAGCACGTTATGAATATTCCAAACACCACTACTAATATCGAGATCAACTTCCATCCCCAAGAACGCAGTATTCCCCAAAACCAGGACTCTATTCCCCAGCCTCCTTCTCCAGTAAGGAGTTCGGAGCTTAGGACATGCATTTTCTTTATCGCTTCAAAAATCCAAAAATCGTAGGGAAATAATAATCTACAAATATACAACATGCTGATCCCACAATCTTGCAAATTCCCCCACAATTAACCAGGATCACATCGAGAGCCATTCTATTTTGCAGCGTCATTAACCTGATTCCTTTTTCTTCCAACGGCATGTTAAATAGTATATCTGTCATTGTGTTTATGGTATTTTTTAGTATTCTGGACAGCTGCCTGATGTTATAGGAGTTCACTATTTGGGACAAAAATTGAATGAATGTTTTTGCGACGTCAATCGCTATCAAAACGCCTTTGCTACTCCCTCTGGCTCTAGATCTGGATAGTATGGCCATGTCTGCTGTTTCTAAGAGGAACACTCCTGGGAACAGTAGACCTAGGTAACATGTTCCTCCCCAGTTTCTGGGCAACCAAGCATATGCTTTCTCTCCACATATAAAATATGCTGGATCTCCCACATATACTGGTTCTATTTCCCATTTTAATACCACTGTATTCATGCATCCAGTAAATGTTCCGACTGAATAGGAGCCTTTCTTTTTTAGACAAAAAGGGACCGTTCTTGGGTTATAATTCACTGTGTAAGAAGGGGGAACTGCATCTTTGGTCTGTTCTTACAAGAAACGTCATCACAGATGTTTTAACTGGTGGGGACAATCTATCTTGTCTATTTTGTGGTGTTATCTTTCGCGTACTTTTCCTCGTAGGCTCTGGGGTCATCACTTGTGCTTTATGGAATATGGAACAACCCACAGGCCTCATAATTATTTCCTCAAACTCATTCACATTTGTTCTGTCTAATTGACCCGTACTACTCTTATTCCATTTTCCATAGAACATTGCACTTAAAAATGCACTACATGCAGAGCTAAATACCAACCTATTCCTTTCCCAGCATGCTGTGGTAAATGGGCACATACCCAGCAATTTGTTTTCTTTAGAATTGCATGTGTCATATTCATAATTAATAACAACGTATTGTTCCCAAACCCTTCCCTGTGTCTTTCTTCCATTGGGGACAAGGTATAAGTAATCACCTGAACCGGGCTTTCAGTAGTGGATATATTAACTATTGGTAAAAACATTCCCAATGTGTGTATCGATTCCACATACCATAATACTAGGGTTGTCATTATTGGTGCTACCACACTCGTAAAGCACATAATTGTCAGGGCAATGCGTTTTTCTTAAAGGAATGGTTTGGTCAAAAATGTGTATTGCCCCTACGGGTCGGCCATGTGTTTTTAAGCCTAAGTCACTTGATTTTAGAAAAGCTTCCTATGGACCTTACCCGAGTTTTCGTCCATTAAACGCACGCGAAAACAGGCATCAGGGAGCTGCCATTTTGTGATAATCCTATCATTTCCCCCATCGCCTGGCTGACCTGCTTTTGCGGCACTAAATCATATCCCCCGCCCCTGAGCCTGACATTATCAAAACATTCATATTCCCCGCCTCTCTCTGTGACGTTTCTGTGCTGCGTAGGCAAACGCGCCCAGTGGTCTTCTACGCGACTTCACACACAACCCGGAAACCAACACAGATCAACTCACAACACAGCGCGCCACAATTCGGAATATGAAACTGTACTTTAAAATCAAACGGCAACACGGTACATTTGGTAAAGTACATTTATTTGACATTAAATTTTTATAGAATATTCAGCAATGGCCATATGAACTCCAAGTGCCATTTATTTTCTTTTATCTCTACCCGCACATCCGTAAATGTTTATCGTGAGTCACGCGCTGTTCCTTTATGGTACACAGTGTGTTGGTTTTCGTTAAAAGAAGCACTTTGGTCGCACGTTGAACCACAAGGCTGTTCCATCAAGTAGGCACTAGGCCAGCGTAAAGGTTGATATGTTGGTTCTAGACGCTAGTACCGCGTAAGGGCATATGGGCCTTGGTGATCGTCCCATAAAATCATCAAAATAGTGCAGTTGTTACATTAAGCTGCACCTGGCGGTTGAAAAAACCATCTGCCGGTGTCTGACACTGGTGGCAGTAGCAGTAGGGAAGGATATACCTGCTTTGACAACCTAAAATTTATAATTAGTCTCGCCAGCTGATCTTTATTAATATTATTCATTTTATTTATTACGGCCGAGCTGAAACTATTTGCTTTCAAGGATAGTGCAATGGAGTATGTCGGCTCTAAAATCAATGCGAAAAGCAACAAAATTAATTGAGGTTAGTACACATTGAGAAACGACTTTTTGTCTACATGCGTGTGGAATGTGGACCTGCATGCCCATGTGCCCGCTACAAGGACGATCCCACAAACATTTTCCTAGCTCTGCATTCATTTATTCATGCATCCATTCATTAATTCTTCATTCCGGTATAAAAGCGTCTAAAGAGTTACTTACATTATATTTGCAATTTCCATTGTGTCTCTGCGTAATGCAGTCCGTAAATCCCACTGTGCTCTTGACAATGATTTTTCGTATACTGAACTAACATGAAACTCGGTCTAGTTTCAGAATTTTCTGCCTTATCGTCTCTTACATTATTGCACCTCCCTACCACCCTTCAAATGAAGTTCGTTCGGCATGGTCCTTGTCTCTCAAGGTCAAAAAACAATAGAACCTTATACTGCCAGTGCAAGTTGTGGGCCTCTTCAGGGCGCGAGCTGAAAATCAAAGCCGCTGACCTTCACTAGAAATGAGCATACATTCTATCTTTGCAACATCCCGTAGTAAAGCCATCTGTGAGAACTTCGAATCCATCTATGTACTGCGCCTCAATGTGCAAATGCGAACTGGCTTCTCTCCCATCTGCAACGGCTCCCTTGGCGCGTTCGAAGGCCCCCAATTTTGCCTCGTTGTCTGCGAGCTTTGAAGCCCCAAAGAACCATAACTATTGAGACTTTTAATTTTTTGGGGAAGGTCAAAGAAAGTATAAAGTACCCGAGGAGTTGAGTTGAAAGTGAGATTTATTGTTTTTGTTTTATTATTTGCAATACGCAAGCCTCCCCTCGGTTAACAGTGCGCAGCATTTACATGAAATTGCGAAAATTAGTTATATCAACAAAAATATATACATACACATATAGACCAGGTCAGCAATATGAGGTGAATAGAGAGAGAATTCAAAGATGACACCCAGGTTGTTCGCCACCCAGGATGGTGAAGGTAGGGGTTAGGGTTGGCGTACTTTGTATGCACACTGTACAATAACATTTATTTACAAAAAGACAATCGTATTACAATTATTTAAACCGGGATTTGTACTTCACAACCAGCTCTCCTAGTACAGCAACAATAAGGCTTTTGACAAAGTCGAACTCCATTTCCTCGTAGACTGGTTTGATCACCCATTGCTTACTTCTTTTTGAAAAGGCCTTAGTGTAGCGAGGCATCCTTACATTACCCGTAGTCCTAGATTGTTCACGGCCGAGATTCTCGTTAGGGGCCAAGACGGCAAGTAGAGTCCTATGTCTCATGCCCTGTATGCTGAAATGCAAGCGATTTGGCCTGTACTTTAGGCACATATTGTGGAACACCTCCAAACCTCCTGTGTGACAGAATTCTGTCAGTGCCCTCAAATCTCTTGATAGTTTTATCGAAAAACAATCTTCTCAATGGCTTTGTGTGTCGGTGAAGGATTCAACCACTTCTTCTTCCGTGCCTCCACTGGGGACAAAGGGCCATGTTCACATTGGTGGAAATGTAGGTTTTCTGACCAGCGGTGCACGTTGGTACAGTGGTGCACCAGTGACCGCCATTTTTCAAGTAGTATTTCCACTGACCCTTCACAAGTTTTGGAGCTCCACCAAAGATGGTTGCTGATAGACTGGGACCACTCTGAAATACTTTCCAAACCTTTTTTTTTCCCTGCAGCCGAGATTTTGTTATTGATTGATTTAGCAAGATGCCATACGTCAAATTGATGTTTAATATGTGGAACCTGCTCTCTCATTGTCTTGGCAATTGAAACGTGTCTGTCCGTGGCTATGAGGTCGATGCGCATTCCCCTCGATTGTAGATATTCCACAGATTTTATAAATCCTAGTTTCTCCATGGCCACTGAGGATGTACATTGTGTTGCCTGCACGACCACCGAACTCACAATTTTCTTACTATCCATGTCCTGAAAGTGGTAGGTGCAGTACTTGGCAGAAAATCCAGGGCTGTCGCACTGTCCATCGCCGGCTAGCTTGAATCGTTTGCCTTCGAATGTACTTGCTAGAGACAATTGTTCAATTTTCCAAGCATCACTAACGGCCGGAAACAGATAATCATGTTGGTATTTGTAGTACTGCGTTTTTTAAATCAAATGGAGTCCCACAAACTGAAAGAAAACTTTCTAAAACTGGAGCCACTAAAAAGTGATGCAGCTGCACACAGTAGATTGCCTGCTGGCAGTTTCCCCAGCATCGTTTGTGCAGACCATGAGAACGTATGATTTAATCTACAGGCGGCATGTATTGTGACGTTACAACCTTGTTTTTGACGAGTCACATGAATCAATGGCTTCCCACATACTTTCCCTCTTGACGGAATGCCCACATTTCAGCATACTTATAATATCCATCAAACAACTGTCCAATACTATGCATTTGCCCTCTTTCATTAGACTGTCATCCTGCGTCAAAGTTGTTTCGGCCTGTGACTTTGAGGACATATCACCACATTTGAAAGAAATATCGCTGCTATCAAGTTCTGATGCGTCGGTGAATGCTGCTGCTGGTTCATTCTGTGTCATTTCAACATCTGCTACTTCAACATTGATGGGAGAACACAACAATGTCGACAGCTTTTTTGGTGGCAATTTTTTGGCGGGTGTAGATTGTGTGAATTGATCTGCGACTACTTCAGAGCTATCTTCAATACATCCAGTATCATGTTGTTGTGGTGGTGCGGTCGCACTGTAGCAATGGGCCAATACAACTTTACTGGATTCTCCAGACACATTGATTTCATGTTCTGGCCATTGGACATGAGCATCTCTAGACTCCACACGAGGAGTCTGAATTAATAGTTCCTCCATAGTGTAAATGGTCTGGCAAGCAACATCTCTCATTCGCTTCACTGTCTGTGTATGTATAGTTCGGACACCCACGGGTAACTAGAGGACAGATTGGAAAAGGGATGTTCAGTTTAAACACAAGATAAAGTATAGTACAATTGACTGGAAAAAAACATAAAATAGTCCCCAGCACAAATAGATTTCTAAAGTTATGAACTGTTTGTAACTAACCTTATTTTTGTTTCTTTTCTTTGCAACTTTTTTGACTCAGCCTTCAACATCTGCACGCTGTTGCTCCGATTCGTATCCGCATGTCTACCTTCCTCTTGCGCTGCAACGACTATATTTTCTGTATCCGCATAGACAGCACGGAATGAGGCTCCATTGACTCCCTGAAACATAGTATTTTCATTAGTGTGTATCAAAATATTCTCCAGCATGGGGTCTGGCATGGATTCACATGCTCATGAATATTCCCCGTCGTCAGGCTGGGAATCCTCGGTAAAGAAAAAACCAGTATCAGTTTCGTTTCTGATCTGTCTTTCGTAGTATTAACCAATCACTGGTCTCTGCGTCATACTGACCACAGCCAATGACTGCCCTCTACCTAAGCACCGCCTCTGGCAGCCATCTTCAGATTTTTACCGCACGTTCATGTGTTGGGATCCTCGTGCTATTGCTCTCGAGCGTTAGTGCTATTTTTTCGCGCTTTTTCACAAAAACTTCGATATTTTCGGTCAAAAGAGCCTCAAGCTCCACCGATCCTACATCCGATCAACGGGGACCCGTGTCGGATTCGTCTGCGCCCCTCAAGGGTGAAGATTTCGTCGAGCTACGCTTCGGAGGACTCCAGAAGCTTCTCAGGCCCGGTCTCGGAGATGGCCCAGGAGAAGGGAAGCTCGACGCCCGGAAAGCTGTTCAGGGTCTGCCCTGGATGCCAGCTGCAGAACGTCTTTAAGGAGGACGAACACTCTTTCTGCCTTTACTGCCTTCATGAGGACAAAACGCACGTGGAGAAGGACTGCGCGTTTTGCGGCAACATGTCGGAACGGACCATGAAGGACCGTCATCAACGTCTCGCCAACTGGCTGGAGGGTAAGAGCCCGTCTGGCGAGAAGAAAAAGAAATCCGAGCGGTCTTCTAAGACCTTTGAGGGCGCCCCGGCGACGGGGGCCCAACATAAGGCCAAGCACCGCGAGTCCGCTGGCACCGGGAGCGCCGAACGGTCGGGCTCTACGGGCGTCAGGCAGGGCGCACCCTCCCCGGCACCATCAACCACGAGCCAACGCTCTGGGTCGGGTAAGAGGAAGGCCGAGCACCCGGCGAAGCTCCTGGAGAGGCCCCGGTCGAGCTCTAAGGCAGAGGAGGAGCGTGGCAGTGCCCCCTCCCTCAAGGATAAGGCGGTGAGCGCACCTAAGGTGGTGAAGGCCTTGATCCATCCGACCAAGCCCTCTATCGAAACGGTCGCGGCGGCCCTGGCTCAGCCTGTGGAGGCTACACCAGTGGTGGCGACCTCAGGGCCCAGAATCTCCCTGCCTCCTCGGAGGGAGTCTTCTTTTGTGCCCATCGAGAGGACCCCCGTAAAACCCCCCGTGGGGAAGAAGAAGGGGGGGCAGGGCGTCGTCGCAGATTCGGCCTCAACCTCAGAAGAGGAGCTTATCGAGGTCTTAAGCCACGGCCTAGGCGTGGAAGAAAGCCAGCCCGTCGGAATGGACCCCGACGCAGGTGGCGACGACGACATCGTCGAGGATACCGACGGGGCCCCTGCTCGCCCGTCGGATTCCCCTCTGCCAGCGCCGCAAGACAACTCGGCGGCCATTTTGTTGGCCATTCAGTCCTTATGCACCGAGATAAGGACGAGGCTACCGTTACCGACGGAGGAACCTCTCCCGTCGGGGGATCCAGAACCGGGGCCTTCTGGTGTTCCCCCTACCAAGAAAAGAAGGATCCATCCACCACCTCCTTTTCAACCGTCGCGCCCCGTGCAGCCCTCCTCCCCGTCCACCCGAGGGGATGATACGGGGACTGACACGGCAGCGACGGGTACGGACGACGAGGCATACGACGAGGATTTTCCGTCGTCGCCTCCCACCAGGGCTTCTCCGCCCGACGAGATCGGATCTTTCCACTCCATGATCTCCAGGGCTTCCGAGCTTTTCCAACTCTGCCCTGAGGAGAAGAAAAAGGAAGGATTCCTTTATCAACGGCGCGAGGCCAAGAGGAAGACGGTCCTCGCGGTGCCTCTTCTGGACGACATTTGGGATGAGGGCCTTTCCCTCCTCAAGAACCCTTCCACGACGCCAGCTAGAAGAGACCGGTACGAGAAAAAGTACCGGGTCCCGGACACGGCCCCCCTGTGCCTCCGGGCGCAGCCTACCCCGGATTCCGTCGTCTCCGCGGCGGCCAGGAAGAAAGCGGGGGGGGGTGCGGCCTCCACATCGACTTCCCCGCCGGACGGCGAGGGAAAGAAACTAGATGCGATGGGACGTAGAGTCATCTCGTCGGCAGCGACGACGATTAAAGCGGCCAACGCCTTGGCTATCGTGGCTCGCTACGACAGGGAGCTCTGGTACAAGATAGCTCCCCTGCTGGATTTTCTGCCGGACGACAAGAGGGCGGAGGCCCTGGAGATCCTGCAGGAAGGTGAGGTGGCCTCCGACCACGCTATCACCGTGGCGACGGACATCGCCGACACTGGGTTCCGCCAGTTGGGCAACGGCGTTTGCCTTAGACGTCGTGGATGGCTCAAAGCTACGGATTTCCGGCAGGACGTCCAGACCAGAGTCCTGGACATGCCCTTCGACGGGAACAACCTGTTTGGGAAGACTGTGGACGATTCCCTGCAGGCCATCAAGGCGGATACTGAGACGGCCCGGGCCCTTGGAGTTCTGCAGCAACGACGGACGCCCTTTCGGAGCAGCGGAGGCAAGGGCGCCTCCAAAGGTTCCGGCGGCGGTTTCGCTTCCTACCGTCAAGCGGCCCGCTCGTCGTCGCAAGAGGCCTACAGAGGACGAGGCAAGTCTAGCGGACCCCGCCGTCGTCGCCAAGGAGGTCAGGGCGGCAAGGCCACTTCCAAGCAGGATTGAACCGGCCGTGGGGTCGGGCCCCCACCGAAGCACCCCGGTGGGAGGCCGGCTGGCGAGCTTCGTCAGCGTGTGGGAGTCCATCTCCACCGACCGTTGGGTGCTGGACGCCCTGGCCCGGGGCCACGCGCTCGAGTTTCAGAGAAGGTGCCCGCGCGTCCCCCCCGTGGCCAGGAAAGAACTTCACGTCCCTCAACTTCTCTTCCTCGTGAAGAAGAAGACGGGAGGATGGCGCCCCATCCTAGACCTGCGGCATCTGAACAAGTTCATCAAGGCGCAGAAGTTCCGGATGGTCACCCTCCAGCACGTCCTGGGTCAGCTGGAGGAAGGGGACTTCCTATCGTCGTTGGATTTGGAGGATGCCTACTTCCACATTCCCATCCTAAAGGGGCACCGGAAATTCCTCAGGTTCGTGGTCCAAGGGCGTCATTACCAGTTCAAAGCCCTCCCCTTCGGACTGCGGTCGGCACCCAGGGTATTCACCAAGTGCCTCGCACCGGTGGCGGCGCAGCTGCGCCGCGAGGGGATCCACGTCTACCCCTACCTGGACGACTGGCTCATCCGCGCCAAGACGAGGGAGCTCGCCGTGGTCCACACGGCAAGGACCGTCCAACTCCTCACGGACCTGGGATTCTCCGTGAACTACGCCAAATCCCACCTGGTGCCCGCGCAAGACGCACTGTTTCTGGGGGCGAGGCTCGACACAGTGTCCCTTCTGGCCTCCCCGTCGGAGGAGAGGACCAGGACCATCTTGGGCAAGGTGCAACGGATGTTGGTGGCCGACGCGGCCAAAGTGAGGTCCATCAAGTCCCTCCTCGGGATGATGTCTTCCTGCATCTACCTCATTCCCATGTGCAGGCTCCGGATGCGCCCGTTGCAAGAATTCCTGGATGCGCGCTGGATCCAGACGACGGGCAGCTTCGAGGAAAGGATCAAGCTCGACGAGACCTTCCGACGAGCGATACGGTGGTGGGGCACCCGCGCGCATCTGACGGCGGGCATGGACTTCCAGACCCCAGCCCACCAAGAGACTGTGACCACGGATGCCTCCCTGGAAGGGTGGGGAGCGCACACCGAAAATCTGCACGCAAGGGGACTCTGGCTCCCGACGGAGAAGTCCCTGCATATCAACGTCCTGGAGCTCCGTGCAGTGTTTTGGGCCCTCAGGTCCTTCCTTCCGTCCCTCAAGGGCAAGGTGGTGAGGATCTTCACCGACAACACCACCACCATGTTTTACATCAGGAAACAAGGCGGAACCAGGTCCCCAGCGCTGTCCAAGGAGGCGCAGGATCTGTGGCATTGGGCCGTCGCCCAAGGGATTTTTCTGGTGCCGTTTCATCTGGCAGGGATAAAAAACACCATCGCCGACTCACTCAGCAGGGAGCTGCGCTCGTGCCACGAGTGGGAACTACGGCAGGATCTGGTGGATCGCCTCTTCCGGCGGTGGGGCACACCCCAGATCGACCTGTTCGCGACGGCGACGAACACCAAGTGCCGGAGGTTCGCCAGCAGGTTTCCCCAGACGAGGAGCATGGGCGATGCTTTCTCGTTCCCCTGGGAGGGCCTGTTCCTCTACGCGTTCCCTCCCTTGCCTCTGCTAATCCGGCTCGTCAACCAGCTCAAGAGGTCACGGTGCAGGATGATCCTCGTCGCACCTGCGTGGCCGAGGCAGATATGGTTCCCGGACCTTCTGGACTTGTCAGCGTCCCCGCCGATCAAGCTGCCGGCGGACGCGGATCTACTCTCCAGGGAAGGAGGCGCCATCCTCCACCATGACCCGAAGTCGCTGAACTTGCAGGCATGGCTCCTGCAGCGCTAGAGTTTGGAGGATACGACATACCGGCCGACTGCAGAGAGGTTCTTGCAAAGGCCAGGGCGTCCTCGACTCTTAAATGCTACGGACACAAATGGAAGAGGTTCTCTGTCTGGTGCCACGCACAGAAGATTAACCCTCTACGGATTACGGCCCCCCAAGTACTGCCGTACCTGCTGACGCTGGCCAAAGCTGGGCTGGCACACGCGTCCATCAAGATTCATCTTGCTGCGATCTCCCGATACACCAGAACCACGGGGCGGACGTCCTTGTGGTCTCATCGTCTGGTGAAAGAGTTCATGAAGGGACTGTTCAGATCGTTCCCGCCGGTGAAGGCTCCGGCCCCGGCGTGGGAGCTCAATGTGGTGCTGACCAAGCTCATGGGACCTCCGTTCGAGCCTCTGCACTCGGCCCCGTTGAAGTTTCTATCGTGGAAAACAGCTTTTCTTGTGGCCATCACCTCCGCACGACGAGTGGGAGAGATCCAGGCCCTTTCCTGCAAGGCCCCGTACTTGACTTTCCACGACACGAGGGTGGTGCTCAGGACGCACCCCTCCTTCATGCCCAAGGTACCGTCGGACTTCCATCTCAACGAACCCTTGGTGTTACCTGTGTTCTTCCCGTCGCCTTCGTCGCCGGCTGAGAGGACTTTGCACTCGCTGGATGTAGCTAGAGCGCTGAAGTTCTACGTGGACCGCACGAAGGGTTTTCGGAAGACGTCACAACTCTTTGTGAACTTTGGACCTGTCAATCAGGGGAAGGCTCTCTCGAAGGCTTCCATCTCCAGATGGCTCTCCGGCTGTATCATGTACTGTCACCGGTTGGCAAACCGACCGCTGCCTGGCCGTCCGAGAGCCCATTCCACCAGAGCGATCGCAGCTACCACGGCGTTCCTATCTGGTGTGCCCCTGCTGGACATATGCAGGGCTGCTACGTGGAGGTCGACGCACACCTTCACGAAATTCTACTGCGTCGACCGGGATTCCAGGGAGGAGTCCAGGGTCGGCCAAGCAGTGCTGCGCAACCTGTTCGCCTGAGGTGAGCCTGGTGTGGAGGTAAGATGCTAATGTTGAGTTTGATGTGATGCTTAATGTTGAGCCTTTGCCACCTCCCGTGGTTGTGCATGTGTGTACTGCTATGTATTCTTTATTCATGAGCATGTGAATCCATGCCAGACCCCATGCTGGAGAAGGAACAAGTTACTTACCTGTAACTGTTGTTCTCCAGCATGGGTCTGGCATGGATTCACATGCGAACCCTCCCGCCTACCCCTCTGCGGCTCTTCACTTGGTCATACTGCCACTTCACGTGCTTCCAAATCTGAAGATGGCTGCCAGAGGCGGTGCTTAGGTAGAGGGCAGTCATTGGCTGTGGTCAGTATGACGCAGAGACCAGTGATTGGTTAATACTACGAAAGACAGATCAGAAACGAAACTGATACTGGTTTTTTCTTTACCGAGGATTCCCAGCCTGACGACGGGGAATATTCATGAGCATGTGAATCCATGCCAGACCCATGCTGGAGAACAACAGTTACAGGTAAGTAACTTGTTCCTTGTTAGCATAAAACACACGTGAGGACGAACACACGGGTACATCTCAATAGCAAAACACGATTTAAACATTGTGTAAAACAATCAAACGACAAGTATTCGAGCTCTGATGACCTAGTTTGATGGAACTGTCAGTATCCATACCTCTGGCTCTGCATGGACTGCCACGAATGATTGTATTGAAGAGGAGGCATCAGCAACTCCCTGAAACACAGTACTTGCGTTAGTATTGTTTTCAATATTGTAAACATAACGCACACTTGGGGTTGACGGCACAGGTACATATAAAGAGATAAAGAGATAACCACAAATGTTGCATTGTCTAAAAGAATCAAGGAATATTTAAATATGATCAGATATAATCGACTTATTTCTCAGATGTCTTTACATTCTGCATCATCTAAATGGGATCTTGTGATTGTAGTGGAAGCTTCACCGTCTCCCTGAAACACAGTACTTGCGTTAATTGGGAAGAAAGTATAGCAAATGGAATCATGTTATATGATCACGCTCGATGGAGCGGTCAGTATCTATATCTCGTGCTGCTGAAGAATATCTATGGATGTTGTAAATGTGGTGCGCACTTCCGAAAACTTGTTGCGCCGATTCGTATCCGCTTGGTCCCGCTTCCCCTGGAATTACTTGAATGTCAGGCTCCGCATCAAGTGCGTGGGGTGACGCTTCAACAACTGCCTGAAACATAGTATTTGCATTAGTAAGGATTACAATATTGAAAACACAACACACGCTTGGGGTCGACCGCACAGGTACATATCAATGGCTAACCACGAATGAAACATGGTGTAGAACAATCAAACGACAAGTGTTCCAGTCCTGATGATCACGGTCGATGGAGCTGTCAGTATCCATACCTCGTGCTGCTGAAGAACATATAGGGTGGTTGTCAATGTGGTGGACGCTTCAGCATCTCCCTGAAAGACAGTACTTGCATTAGTATGGATAACACTAATTATAACTGAAAAAGCACTAACCAAACAATTGGTAAAATAATCACACGATACATAAAAACTATTACTTGACATGCATAAAACAAGTCTGTAGCGGAATAGCCAAGTATGATTACCTGATATGCGCTAGAAGTGGTTGATAACTGCGAGCACGTCACAGAAGTAGAATGTTCTTGCTTCAGATTCAAGGGATAGTCAAGAAGTTGTAAAGGTAAATTATTGTTTGATAATGAAATGCCAATATTTAAAATTGCCATGTAAGGAGACAGAATACTTGAGAGTAATGCTATTGAAAATGTGCAATATAGCACAGTTACCTGTGACCATATATAGATTTCCTTTGGGGGTTATAAAATCGAAAAATAATTTATTGATAAATGTCATTATTCAAAAAGCTATACACTCATATCAATATCGAAAGTATTACAAGGGAGTATTACAAGGGACACAACACCTAAAATATCAATTAATCCGTTTGGCTACCTACACACTACCGCAAGGCCTAAAGCTAAATCCGGACACTTGACTCACCAGTGGCGGAATGGGGACGAATAGAGTTGGAATAGCGTTTGCGAGCAATTTTTTTGTTGTTCGCCGTTTATTCTTCTTTGTTACCCAAGATGTGGCGTACATGTTCGAGGAAAAGTGCCGGCTGCAGATGCGGTATCGATCACCCCTCTTGTCCTCCAAGACTTGTTGGACTCTACTTTCCAGCTCATCCAGTGGATATCCGCAATGTCTGACCCATTCTCTTATTCGATCAACAGTTTTCGGGAATACATGCATTGTAGTGCCTTCAGATTTAGCATGGGTCTTCGAAGGGCAACCGCTAATCGAACAGGCAGGCATTGTTGAAAATTCTGAAAAGTAAATATCAAGATTATTATAAAACCTTGATGAATAAAAATGTCATAAAAAAGTAAATGAACCATACCATGCTCAATACAAGGTTTGTTTTGGTCGCCGAAACTATACCAGTTCATCATGTGCGGCTTAGTATTTGCATAAGTTACAGACATTTTTTTAATTATGTGACTAAACTCTGAACATGTGACTCGTCCCTTGGATGTTCTGTCTTGCACGAAAAGGAAACATGCTTACATTATAGACTGGACCCCCGAAGGATGCAATTCGATGACAATTGACACAGATGAAAATAAATAGATCGATTGATAGCATAACAATTGAAACTCAAGTCAAAAGCAATGAGACCAATGACCATAGCTCAATTGGGTACTGTAATCGCAAATAGATAAAAATGTAAAAATGACCGAAATATGACTGGGATACATGGCCTTACCTTGACCAACAAACAGTTGGATTCAGCAGGCCGAGCCGTATGTTGCATGAGAACAGGTAGATGGCCACAGGTAGCACACTGACGAGTTTGCTCGAAGCGGTCACAGATAGCACGACGACGAGCAGATTAGCATAGATCTCAGTGCCCATCGGGTAGAAGGTTCAGGAGTTGACTTGCAAAGCACAAAGATGTTCTCGTGAGACATATCAAGTGGTTTATAAAGTATTAGAAACAGAGGTGTGTTTGTGAATGAATGACATGTTTATGTTGTGGTATTATGTAGTTTGCAGGGGGGCGGCCTGCCTCAGGGGAGGCCTGCCTGGAGACACTGGGTCTGAGGACGCCATGTGAGCGATGGCCCCTGGGCGTGGGATACCTTTTGAAGTGTACATGCTGTTTGGCACCTTGGCCGTTTGCGCCCGTGACAGCCCCCCATGCCAGCGCTCATCCCCGGGTGCGAACCGACCGCCTTTGATAGAGGGAGTGGGATGGATGGGCAAGTGGGCATGTAGGCAAGTGTGTGGGAGCGAGGGGCCATCAGGCCCCTCTCATCCTTTACTTCTCAGTAGAAACTCGGACCAAGTGCCTCCAGTAGTGGGTTCGCCCCTTGCCCTTACGTGATGTTAACTTTGGTTGACATTTGCTTAGATGGGACCACTGAGCAGGAAACGGGGCATCCATTTTTGTACCCCCTTTCCACTCCATCTTGGTGACCAGGCCTCACTGCGCAGAGCACATGGCCCTCACCCTCGTTCCCACTCTGACTGGAAAACTCCAGAGGTATTTGCAACAGCTAATAAATGTAACGCATCACTCTTCCTCTGAGATCACTCTCCTGAATGTGAACCAGCCTGAACTAAGCACATAGCTCGTTCATCTCCACAAACGTGTCCTTGCCCACGCACCCTCGCCAGTGGAAACTTACTGCCATTCTGACCCTGTGTCCCTGCAAGGTATTCTCTTCATGTGCCAGACCACTGACCACGCCATGTTGCCCACCTAGCAGATCCCCAACTAACATTAGACCCCTACTGCAGTTTATCGTTGCCTATCAATAACAAATGCCACATACCGGAGATTCTTGTGAGCACAGACCCACACTTCAAACAGTGTATTATAGTGGTCAAGACCCTTAACCTAAAGCCTGTATAATCCAATGTTAATTGATAGTATAGATATATGTGTGACTTTTATAGAGACATAACCGACTGAAAGACTTTGAACAAGTGTTATTTAGTGCATGCATTATTGAGAATATATTATGTTAGCTTAGATAGTGACCACCCTGCTTCAGAGACCTGACCTTCACCCATTCGGAGCACAGATGTCTGACGTCCATCCTTGAATGGAGACACACTTGATTCATTTAAAAAATCAAAACAACCGTTGTTAAAATATATTTGGTGTTTTATTTTGTATCTTATTTTGATGACACAAAAATACAAGACTTTAAACATTGTACAGGTCAGGTTGCAGCACAGCGAGATAAAATCCCCTGTACTGACCGCTGTCACTCGGAAACGTTTCTCTTATGGCACGAACGGCACAGGCGGGTATTACTCTTCGAACGCGGTGTCCAAGCCTCCCGTGAAGCCACTATGTAAAGGAACGATAGGCCACCAGCCTGTACAACCTGTGAAAAAGAATGAAACAAACTTTTTAAATGACCAAGATAAGTTTAATAAACGTTTGTTGTCAATGACAATTCTTGTAACTAATGGCATTCTGTTCGGACAAATGCTATCTAGACACTGCACACTATTGAACGACTTTCATGCGTTACAATGATATGTATATGTAATTTTGGATTTAGTAGACCATGAAATAGGAGTGGCATGACAAGCAGATTATACTCTCGTTACTCGGATTACGAGGACGAACAGTTGCGTGAAGTTCGTGCATAAGCACCATCATTATCCTCAACACGGACCGTGTGAGGCAGGCTGCCCTGAAGTCTGGCAGCTCGGTGATGCATTGCGGTCGTGGCTCGCCTTCCGAAATGTAGACCACGCATCCCGAGTTTTCACAGCAGCAGCAGTTCTCGTCCTCGGTTGGCATTAGCGCGCACCGATTGCATGTGCACCAGGTGGAAACACCGGCCATGCGAATAGGTCCAGGCTCTTCAGCTGTTGAATCGTCGTCCCAACTGCCGTCCAAAGACTTATCGTTTTCACGTGTTTCCCTTTCCAGTAGTTCCTCCTCGGTATACTCAGGCTCGTACATGTAGGGCATTATTGTATCCTTCGTGTGTTAAACAAACTAAAATAATTTATAGCAGTGGTACTGGTATCTGTTCACACGGGCTACAAGCAATGAAGGTAGCTGGCCAGAGCACAGAAACGAGTCACAGAATACTCAAAGTAGAATGGAAGCGAAAATCTGCTGCTGTGTGTTGTGAAACGGTCTGTTTATACTTATTGAGGAAAGAGGCGTACTGCCATTTCCATGGTGACACGTCATTAGCTGAAGCGCAGCGAATGTTGACACGAGACGTGCTTTGGCGTTGTGAAATGGGCGGTACGCGTCTGCTGATGACAGGCTCAGGGGCGGGGGATATGGTTTAGTGCCGCAAAAGCAGGTCAGCCAGGGCGATGGGGGAAATGATAGGATTATCACAAAATGGCAGCTCCCTGATGCCTGTTTTCACGTGCATTTAATGGACGAAAACTCGGATAAGGTCCATAGGAAATCTTTCTAAAATCGAGCGACTTAGGCTTAAAAACACATGGCCGACCCGTAGGTGCAATAAAGAAATTTGACCGAACCATTCCTTTAAGCTTACAGTCTTTACAATTAACTAATTCTCAGCATCGGTGCAGGAGGAGGTTGAAACCGGTTCCGACATGTTTCTCATCGTCGTCCTTCCTTTTTAGAGTTCGTCGTGGATATCTCTCTTCGTTGCACTTGCTATGATGTCAATAAGTTCAACGGAATTGTCACAGTTCAGTTCTGCCAGTCCTTTATAGCCTCAATTTGCTTATTTCTTTTTAGGCACGATCACTTGTCCTTTCTCACACTGCTCAGAGGACTTTTGATCAGTTATCTATTGCCTTAGTACCATGTGCGCCCAGCTTGTCCGCTTTGGCTCAGGACACATGTACTTTTTATGATCGCACCGAGGAGCCGCAAGTCTTGAACTGTCCGACTTGCACAATTCTCACGCTTCTCTCCTCTACACCTCTAGTTCCTTCTCCATCTATGAGCAGAACCGGAGGTTGACATAAACACCAAAGAATTGTGGATCACTTTGTCTTTCGAGGCCGTAAATCATATCGCCTCACTCCTGGTATTGTGTGATCCGTGAACAGTGCCGGTGCACTTCCAGATCCAGGCTCAAAGGCAGCCTGTGGCGCTACTGCAGGTTCTGGTGTGCGCCGCGCCAGTGTTGCAGATTCGGTCTTTGGCGTGCTGGTGGGCGCCAAAGGGGTACACGTTTAGTGTCTGCCGGTATTTGCAAGGCAGATTCCGTGTCGGCCAACAGTGATGTAGATTCTGCTGGGCAACGTTGGGGCACTCTTTGCCCTTCCCCCTTTTTGGCAATCATCTCAGGCTTTGTTTCAGGTTTCACTTCTCGCTTGGGCAGATTTGGTGGCGGCTTACTGGCAACAGTGTCTTTCGTTTCTAGGACCGCTGTCTCTTCCCGGTCGTCTGGGTCCGGCAAGTCTTTCAGCGAAGTTGGAATCTTTTTGGCATGGGTGGCATGGATCCACGTCTTCCGTCCATCCACCCTTATCGCCGTCTGCGTTGCCAAGAGTACTTGATAGGGGCCGCGCCACCTAGGTGCTGACGATGACTTTCTTTCAAAATGTTTAAGCAGCACCCAGTCTCCTGGCACCAGCGCGTGCCCCGGACTGGTGTATCTCACTGGTAAAGCCTCCTGCACCTGCTGATGAATCGAACATAGTTTCTGCATTAAAAGGCCTCAATAAGTACTAAGCACAGGATGTTCTACCTCTCTAAGTAGTTTTGGCTGAGGTGCGCACCAAACATTTGCCGGCCTCCCATTACGATTTTGTACGGGGAGTGCCCAGTTTTATCCTGTACAGATGTACGCATGTATAATAGCGCTATTGGTAATGCATCCACCCAACTCAACTTGCTTCCTGCACATATCTTGCTTATTTTTGACTTGAGAATCCCGTTGTGCCTCTCCACAAGACCGTCCAAACTCGGATGCCTTGAACTATGGAATCTCTTATCAATCTGAAGACCCGCACATATCTGTAACACCACTGCGCCCACAAAATGTGGGCCATTATCTGACCATAGGACACGGGGCAAGCCAAAACGGGAAAAATATTCTTTAAGCCTTACTTTTGCCATGCTCATTGCTGTGCAGTCTTTTAAGGGATATGCCTCCACCCACTTGCTGAATGCACAGATCACCACTAAGACATATTTCAAATTTTGGCATCTCTCCATCTCTATGAAATCAAAATGGATCATCTCCAAAGGCATCGAGGGCGGGCCAAAACTGCCTATTGGAGTCACTGTTCCCTTTCCTACATTGTGTTGTAAACCCGTGATACAGTTCTGTACCAACCTCTCTTCATTCTTCTTTGTTTGCATTCTGCCATACTGTAGATAGGTCCTGTATTATCTTTTTCGCACAGTTATGAGTAGGGCTGTGGGCCATTGTGACCATTGCAGTCACATACGAATTTGGCAACATCCAGTTTCTAGTTCCCTTGTCCACCCAACAACCCTCCAGATCTAACTCAGCAGAGCCCTCTGCCCACCATTGTATATCATCGGCCATAGCTTCGGCCTACATTTCTTTGACGGTGGCAACTCCATTTTCTATCATACAGGGTACTTCCTCAGTCTGAGCCGTCATCATTTTGGTATTTAAATCAGTGGCAGTTTGTTTCGCAATTCTGTCTGCAAACGCATTTCTCTCTCCTACTTTGCATGTTACCTTTTTATGTGCCTCGCATTTCACTATTGCTAGGCGCTTTGGAAACGTGAGTGCAGACAGCAATCGTACAATCAAAGGGCCATGTTGAATTCTGGCGCCATGTGATGTCAAAACCCCTCCCTCAGCCCAGAGTCGACCAAAGTTATGAACCACCCCAAAGCATACTGACTATCAGTATATATATTCACATTCAAATTTTCAGAAATCTCGCAGGCTCTGGTGAATGCTATTATCTCTGCGGCTTGTGCCGAGTTGTAGGGGATTCTTTTGCTTTCTACAACGCTCTCTAGGGTAGTGATAGCGTACGCGGCAGTTGTCGTGCCATCAGGTAATTTAAAAAAAAAAGCCGTCACAAAACAACCCTCCATCTGGCTCTTTCTGTGGGGTATCACTTAAATCAACTCTCCCCTTTGTTTCTTCCTCAGTGACCATTAAGCAATCGCGGGGGGGGTGATTCATTCTTCCCAATTTCTTTTATGGTTAGTGGCATTACTTCTGCAGGATTCAAAGCGCTACACCTCATAATTTGGATATAGGGCGCGAACAAGATAATCTCATATCTTGTCAATCTAGCAGAGGTGAGGTGTTGCGTCTGTGTTCTATTTAATAGAACGTCTATGGCATGTGGCGCCATCAGAATTAAAGTATGCCCCAATACCATCCCTTCTGTTTGTTTCACTGACGCAGCAGCCATCGCGGCAGTTCGCAAACATTGTGGTAGTGCGCACGCTACAGGGTCCAGCGCAGAAGAAAAATAGCTGCATGGCCTATTTCTTCCACCTTGCTCCTGTGTTAAAACCGCCAATGCACATCCTTCACTTTCACACACAAATAGTCTAAAAACCTTTTCATAATTTGGTGTGCCCAAAACTGGAGCAGGACATAATGCAGTTTTCAATTGATCAAATGCTCTGACATTCCTCATCGCACTGTAGAGGCATAACCGCATCCTTTCTAGTCAAATTCACCATTGGTTTCACAATTAACGCAAAATTACGGATCCATTGTCGGCAATGTGAAGCCATGCCTATTATGGCTCTGACTCCTTTGTGTCTTTGGAATAGGCATACAAGAAATACTTTCTATGCGTTCTGGCTTTAGCCTTCTCCCTTCTTTCAAAAGTAGGTAGCCCAAATAAGCTACCTCCTTTCGATTATATTGAAATTTCTTCAAACTAGTTTTATAGCCATTTGCGACATAGGAAGTTTTAAAACGGAGAATGCTAGTATTTTTTTTTTATGTTGCCTATCTATTTTTTTAAGTACATTTTTTTACTAGACCATCCCTTTAACGATATCAAATGCTGCAGGACGCACTTTCTTTCTTATCAACACCCTTTCCAAGTTATCTATTCTCGCTATCTCAAAACTACCATTAATCAGCCACTGATGGTCTTGTTGCTTTCTGGTTTGCCTATGCCAAGTCTCACAGAATATTATTGCACCCACTCCATACTTCACATACATCTTATATGCCGGCTTTCCCCCAGGTGGTGCAATTTGGCCATCTTCCAAAGATTGTCTACCACAATGGAAAAACCCTGCTAGGGTGGACAATACCCCAGGCATGTTTCAACCTTCCCCCTGGTTAATCAACCTTACCTAGGGCGTTTGATTTTGCAACGTCAACTCTCAACCAATATCAGGATTACTTTGAATCGGGGAACGACTCGCCTGATAAATCAATTTGTCCTTCCGGACACAAGTCGTCTGTATACTGACGCAACCAATGACGACGTGTCTGCGTTTCTTGGCTTCCGCCTCGTTTCGGGACCCTCGCCTCATTGTTCTCTAGCCAGGCACGTCGATCAGGGATCAGATGTGTGCAGATCTGCAAAGGAATCTCTCATCACTTCTACAGGGCGCCCCGAACACCTCTTGATCCCGGCTCGATCGTCCCGTCCTCGCCGTTCTCTGCCTTGACTTAATTACAACGTATGCAATGATATGATATGATCTGATATGGTATTTGTAACGCGCCTATACACAAGTGTTTCAAGGCGCGACGAGGCAGGGAGGGGGGGAAACAAGGGGAAGACAGACAAACGATCCTACTAGGCCAGGTGTCATTCAGATCGCGCAAGTGCAGAGGTAAGGGGAAAAGGAGAAAGTGCAGGGGGAGGAGTTGGGGGGGAAGTGCAGTACAAGGTAAGTAGCGTAATAAAATAATAAATAATAATAAAAGGGCCAGCTGGTGGCAAGTGCGAGGTAAGTGCAGAGCAAGTGCTGGGAAGGGGGCTGTAGGGATGCAGTGACAGTCCCACAGTGCAGGGGGAGCCAGGGAGGCAGTGCAAGTGGAGAGTGGCTGGGCCCTGGACCGAGGTCACAGAGTGGCCCAGATGCAGGTTTAGTGCAAACTTCAGTGGGGAGTTTAGCAGGTTTAGCAGGGGAGAGGGAGAGAGAAGGCAGAAGCGAAGAGGAAGGTTTTGAGGTGCTTCCGGAACCGGAGATGGTTCTCCTCAAGTTTCAGGGAGGCATGAAGGCTGTTCCAGAGGGAGGCCCCTGCTGCGGAGAGAGATCTACCCCCAGCTCGTTGCTTCGAGAAGCGGCTGACCATGAGGGAGTTGGAGACGGATGAGCGAAGGGCTCGTGAAGGCAGATATTTAGGAAGAGAGAGTTGAAGGTATTGTGGCCCCAGGCCCCAGAAGGCCTTGTGGACAATGCAGAGGGTTTTGAACTTAATCCTCGCAGCCACTGGGAGCCAGTGAAGAGATTTCAGTCCTGGAGAGATACGGTCCCTGGGCTTGAGGCCAAGGACAAGTCTCGCAGTTCTGTTCTGGATAAGTTGCAGAGGGCGGAGAGTGGAGGCAGGCAGATTAAGATAGAGGCTGTTACAGTAGTCCAGCCTTGAGAGAACCAGGGCTCGGGAGACAGTGAGCTTCTGGGGGAAGGAGAGGAAGGGAAGAATACCTCTGAGGAGGTGCAGCTGGTAGTGTGACTTCTTAGAGACGTCAGAAATATGAGGAGAGAAGGAGAGTGTGGAGTCGAAGATGACCCCGAGGTTTTTAGCTTTGCAGGTAGGGGCAGGAAGAGGGCCAAGGGAGGCCGGCCAGAGAGCTGCAGGAAAGGAGGGAGTGGGTGTGCCGATGAGTAGAATCTCAGTCTTACTGGCGTTAAGGCAGAGGTCATTGGCGGCACACCATTCCTGGATAGCAGACAGACAGTCGGAGATGAGGGAAGGCAGACAGTCGGAGATGAGGGAAGGAGAGGAGGAGGCCGAGGGTAGCCTGAAAATGAGCTGGGTATCGTCCGCATAGCACTGAAAGTGGGGGCAGAGAGCGGCGATGCGGTGGGCAAGGAGTGCCAGATACTGATTGAAAAGCCAGGGAGAGAGGTTGGATCCCTGGGGGACACCACAGGTGGAGAAAAAGATGTCAGAGAGGAAGGAGCCCATTTGGACCTGGGAGGGTCGACCGGAAAGGAAAGAGGTCAGCCATGCCAGAGCCTGACCAGTGATACCCAGGTTATCACGGAGACGGTTGAGCAGGATGGCATGGTTGACAGTGTCAAAGGCAGAGGAGAGATCGAGCAGAATGAGAACACAGGGAGTGTTGGAATCGAGGTTCAGGAGCAGGTCCTCACGGATGTTCAGGAGAGCAGTTTCCGTGCTTCTGGCCGCTCTGAAGCCGGATTGATGGTCATGAAGATTACCAACATATTCAGCATGGAGGTTAAGCTGGGAGATGGCCAGTTTCTCCAGGAGCTTGCCCAGGAAGGGAGTAATGGAGATTGGGCGATAGTTGGCCGGGCAGGAGGGGTCGGAAGAGGGTTTCTTGAGGAGGGGGTGCACAAGGGAGTGCTTGAGGGGGGATGGGAAGACTCCAGAGGCGAATGAGTGGTTGCAAAAGTCAGCTAG
This sequence comes from Ambystoma mexicanum, assembly GCF_040938575.1. NCBI lineage: Eukaryota > Metazoa > Chordata > Amphibia > Caudata > Ambystomatidae > Ambystoma > Ambystoma mexicanum. The sequence continues at coordinate 1,645,368,423 of NC_090937.1, forward strand.
GGCAGGAGCCAGGGAGTCGATGTGGTCCTTGATGGTTTTGGAGGAACAGGGGTGAACCTGTTTAGACGAGGTTTTCATAGATCGGACTTGTCTGGAAACCTCATCAGCAGAAAAAGGTGGAAAAGCAGAGAAGGAGGGCGGAGGGGCGGCTGCAAGAGAGCAAGAGGAAGAGCAGGGAAGAGAGGGAGGGAGGTGAGAGGAGGAGAGCGAGGACATGATGTCCTGAGTTTTTGAGATGAAGTGCGAGGCCAGTGCAGTGCAGAGGGCCTGGGAGGGGACAGGAGAGGTAGAGACTGCAGCAGGGTTGGCCAGCTCCTTGCAGATTTTAAAGAGTTCGGCCGAGTTGTTAGATGCCTCAGAGATGCGGGCTTGGATAAGGGCTCTCTTCTTGGTGAGAACGGAGAGCCGGTATTGCCTTTGGAGCAGGCGGCAGGCCAGTTTGTCAGAGGATGAACATGAAGCACGCCATTTCCTCTCTGCCACCCTGCACTTGCGTTTTAGGGTGACGAGATCCGAGTCATACCAGGAGTTACATTTGGCTTTGGGCTTCAGGCGGATTCTCATGACGGGGGCAAGGATATCGAGAGTATCAGATATAGAGGAATAGAGCATGGAGAGGGCTGCGTCAGGGTGGGAGTCAGCCGAGGGGGGAGAAGGGGCTGAGAAGGTAGCAGCGAAAGCCTCAGCTGACACGCGCTTCATGGGTCGGATGACCGAGAAGGTGGGTGGCAGTGAAGAGGGTGGCTTTGCCTGTGGGGTAGGGAGGGAGAGGTGGGAGGATAGGAGAAAGTGATCGCTCCAAGAGAGAGGAGTGGAGAGAGAGAGGGAGGGAGAGGGGAAGGTCAGAAGAGATCAGAGCATCAAGAGTGTGCCCTGCAGAGTGAGTAGGCCCAGACGGGAGAATAGAGAGTGAGAGAGAGTTGCAGAGTTCGCGGAAGAGACCAGTGGGGGGACAGGAGGCATCGAGGTGGATGTTGAAGTCACCGAGAAAGAGGAGTTGGGTGGTTGAGGACAGGAGTGAGGAGGAGAGGTCAGCCCACTCAGAGAGGAAGGAGGAAATTTGACCAGGTGGCCGATAGATAGTAGCCACGGTAAGGGAATGGCTAGGAGAGAGAGAAAGTCGGCAGACAAGACATTCAAAAGAGGAGTAGGTCTGCGTAGGAGTGACAGTGGCAGGAATCCACTCAGGGAAGATAAGGGCAACACCACCCCCTGAACGGTTGGGCCTGGGCACGGAGAGGATCTTGTAGCCGTCAGGTAGGAGTGTGTCAAAGCTGGTGGCAGAGCTGGCAGTGAACCAAGTCTCAGTGAGACCGAGGACGTCGAGGTCCAGTTCCTCAAGAAGGCGACAGATATCAGAGGAGTGCTTGATGGCAGAGCGAGAGTTTAGAGTGGCAATGTGGCGAAGGTTGCCATCCTTGAAAAACTTCCGGGGAGGGGTACAGATCAGAGGTACGCCCTGCGGAGGTGTTAGAGAAGGAGTTGAAGAGGGAGCAAGAGAAGGGGCAGGGAGGGAGGGGAGAGGCAAGGTAGCCGAGGACAGAGGAGGGGGGACAGCGGGAGCGGAGAGGAAGTTGATGAGGCATGGGAAGCGTCTATCAAAGAGGTGAAGGTTGGCCTGAGGGCCTTGGACCAAGACGGTCCCGTTAGCATAGACATTAATGATGGCTTTAGAGGAGTGGAAAGGGGCCAAGAGGACATCCCAACGGGTGCCACCATTTATGGGAGAGGTGGAGAAAGGAGAGAGCACAGCGACCATGTGAAGGGTCCATAGGTCAGGTGAAGGCACGAAAAAGAGAATGTCAGTGAGAGTTTCCTTGGAGCAGGCGCTCGTGTAGGTGTCAGCGATAGGGAGGCCTGGGTTGGAGACCAGGATGTCCTTTTTAAACTTTTTCCTACCGGATTTAGTGAGGAGAGCAGGATAGTCAATGGAGAAGCAGTTCGAGTAGATAGGCGAGATAGAGAGCACCATGGAGTAGGATGGGAGGCGGACGACACGAGTATGCAGACAGGAAGTGAGTGGAGGGCACAAGTGGGGGAGGGTCCCTATTCGGGCGCCATCTTGAAAGGGGCCCCTTGGGGTCCCTTACGTCTATGGAAACAAGGCAAGTCACCACACACGATAGATACGCTAGACACGAGGTTGTATTACCAAAGCTAGGGTTTATTGCAAAGCAAATGGTCTCAGTTGGCCAACTCGGTCTCACGCCCAGCGACGTGTATCTCTAGACCTCGAGGGACGCAAGAGAGTGAATTACGTACATCAGTTACATATATACAAAATGCATATCATAAAATCAGCTATGACCTGTTTAACACCCCCCTTTATTGGGTTTCTTTGAACTCGGTGTGATGATGGACACTTTCGACAGTTATGAAACCTTCAAATATCTATTCTAGTAACAATATGCAATTTGTAAGTGCCGAGGCATCTTTCAGTTGTTGAACAGAACACAGTGCTTCTGTTCTTGGAAGCGAGCTACGTACAGGGGAAGAGTCACATTCCAGACCTTGCTATCTATGGGGTGCTATTCGTGTCCTGGGGGCGGACACGCTCTACAGGGATCAGTAAAGGGAGGCCGTAAGAAGAGCATAATTCAAGCCTTTAGCTGCTTTATTCTAACCTGTTCTACCATATAACGAGACTGGCTGGCAGCTGCGAAATAATTAAATGCCCTGCAGCTCTGCTTCAAGGCTACATTCAGGAGGGAGCCGGGCATTCCTTCCTGGCGCTGCCTACGTTGTGTTTCAACAAACTCTTGTTATCCTCGCGGCCCTGCGGCCTTGTCCTTTCACGTGCAGACAACAATGTTTTACAGTCGAGCAGTGTAAGTAGAAAATGTGCTGCGAAGCAATAAGAACAGAAAGCAATGAGCAATGGTTAGAAAACAAAATGGCGATCCTTGTTACATCAAAATGGTCGTTCATTGGCAAACTCAGAAACCTATGTCTGTCATATCGTGCATGAGACGGTTGGCCCACGGCCACCAACATACGTTTGCCATCAAATATGAGAGGTATCCATTTTTCTAGACTGACACTCTTAGACCAAGTTAAAGGGGCGGTGGTGTACACTAAGCTGACTCTCCGTGGGGGCCTACCATCTTGTGCATGTCAAAGAGGGCGAGAATTGAAGACTGCTTTTCGCACCGAATACGGCCCCTGCGAATATCAGGTTATAGATGCCCTTTGAATTATGCAATGCCCTGGTAGCATGGCAGTATTGCATGAATGAAGTTCTGAGAGACGTACTGGACATGTGTGCTATTGTTTATATCGAGGAAATACTGGTGTACTCAACAAACTTGGCCAACCATGTAACACTTGTCAAGGCAGTGCTGGAACGACTGAGGCAACATCGACTCTTTTGCAAAATTAGAGGTGTGCATTCCATGTAAGCGAGGTCTGATTTTAAGGCTTCATCTCATCCGTGCAGGGTACACACATGGACAACAGAAAGGTTGAAGCTATTCTACAGTGGCCTTTCCCTACGTCAGTAAAAACCGTTCTACAGACCCTTAATTTCGGAATTCTCTGCCATGGTTCACCCAATAACCATGTTGCTACAACATCCCATTTCTGACCTCCCATACATCGTGGCAAGAGCCACCTCAAACATTGCCATGGGTGCTGTCCTGTCACAATGAGACCCGGCATCTGGGTGGCTAGACCCTATTGCTTTTTGGTCAAATGTTTACTCCAGCATAAAGAAATGCCATAATTAAGAACTCCAGGCTAACAAAGGAGTGTTTAAATAGTGGGCACACTAGCTCCTGAGGGCCAAACATCAAGTCAGTCTTCACCTACCACAGAAACCTGCCATATCTGAAGTCTGCACAGGTTCAATCAACCTGACAGTTATGGTGGGCACTCTGGGTACAAGAACAACAAATGACAAATGTCCTACCCTATCATCACGGGTGTATGTTGTTCACCATGTAAATACCTGCGACGTATGTGTGCAACAGAAAACACTGAGAAGTAAACGCTAAGGCTTGTTGCAACTGATGCCTACACCAGCAGCACTGTGGCACCACAGTTTCCATAGATTTCATCACTGAATTACCCACTAGTCGTGGATGCAATACCATATTAGTTCTTAATTTGCATTCCAAGATGGCCCACTTCATTGCTTTAAAAGGAATACCATCGGCCACTGTACTAGCCTAGACCTTTTTACAGGTATCGGGTATTAATATCGCCACGTATATGGTCGCCGTAAATAATATAGCCGGGAAAATGTTGTGGCGATATTATTTGGATTACCATATATGTGGCGATGGGGCAAAAAAAAAAAAATATTCCATGCAATAATGTCGCCACAAAAAACGACCGTTTTCCAGCGATATTTTTGCATGGCGATATTTTTGTGGCGACATTATTACATGGAACCCTTTTTACACTACATTGTGTGACTGCATGGCATTCCCTCGGTTATCATTTCAGATCGGGGTAGTTCGTTTATTTCACAGTTTTGGAAGAGGTGCTGGGAACTAGCACAAATTGATGTCGGTCTGTCCATCAGTCATCACCTGCAAACTGATGGGCAAACATGTAGTAAAGCAATGTCCATACTTGAGTTAGGTTGCTTATAAGTAGGTTTTGCTTCCAGTTCTTAGATGCATGTTACAGGACTAGACATCAGGTATAAGACATAAGATAGATATAAGATAGATAGATCACCGGCACCCATCACCCAGGGAGGGAGGGACCAACTGACCCATAAACGGAACACTCAGCACAGCCTTCTCTCACTCCTACATCAACATTCCACTTGGTACTTGCATGACATCACAGTACCACAGTGGCTAGCTCAGCTGGCTCAGGCAGTGCCTGAAGAGTGTGACATAACAAAACAGTGCAGACTCCTCAAACTATGTAGAAGTATTTACATTGCAGCTTACCATGTTCAGGCCAGGAATGGGTGGACCTTCTGTGGGTGGTGGAATATGCATGCAATAATACCACATATAGTTCCACAGGGTTAACACAACATTATTTCCTCAATGGGGTGCATCTGGGCACATTGGTGTATGATCCTCCTGAAGCCTTAGAAATGCCTGCGGTACAGACATTGCATGAAACCACATCACACATAACCGGCTAAAATGCATCTCTAGCAAGCTAGGAACACCTACAAAATGTATGCCGATCAGAAAAGGTGTTCACTGCCAAATGACCAAGTGGGGGAATCGGGTGTGGTTAGCTACGTGCCACATTTGGTTAAAATGAACTGGAAATGTCAATCCACTCTATATAGGCCCATATCCAGTCACTGCTGTTATCAACCCAGTTGCTGTCAAGCTAGATTTGCCTCCAATGTTAAAAAATCATCTGGTGTTCTGTTTCTTTGTTGAAACCAGCTCACTCAAAAACGTGCACCACCCTCACTAGACCACCTCCAGTTATTGTAGATGACAGGTCCGAATAGGTAGTAGAAAAAATATTGGAAAAGATGGGTGAATACCCTTTACTGTCTCATTGACAGGCAAGGCTACGGGGCTGTAGACGGATCCTGGGAAGCAGCTACATATGTGCATGCTCCACATCTAGTGACTCTCATAGGAACCACCCAAACCAAGCAAAACCATGACACACCGCATTGGGAGGGGCCTTAAGGGGGGGGTTGCTGTCATGAGGACAGCTCAAGATCCAACGGGCATGGCACTGGTTCCAATGCCCAACCAAAAAGTAGGCAGAAAGCCACCTTAACACACACTTCATGGTCTTTATTGCATCTCTATAGGGATAAGTCAATTCAAAGATGGCCGCCGGCTTTGGGTAATGTCACACCAGCAAAATGGCTGTCAAGAAGGCCACTGCTGTCCTAGTGCAGGGTACTGCCATGGGTTGTTCCTGTGCTTCGCCTTTATTTGCAAGTACACGCAACTTGTACAAACGGTTACCCAATCCTGGTGGTTGTGTATGATCGAACCGAAAAAAAAGGTCTGACCGTACAAAACGGCCGAAAAATGCTGCCACCAAAGGTTCGAACACCAAAAGTTCGAATCTTTGGTGGTAGCAATGCAGGTAAGTTTAAAAAAAAAACCTGTGTGGCATAGTAAGCGGAGTGTTGCGGGGGACACCCCGGAAAAAAAAAATGGGGGTTGCAGGGGTGTCCAACGCAACATCCGGCTCACTATACTGTACATTACAGTGAGCGGAGGTTGCGGGAGGAACCCCTGCAGCCCCCGTAGTATGTAAGTGTGTTTGCATGAGAAAGGTGCTAACTTTTGGTAGTTCGCACCTTTCTCATGCGAACATTCCGGCCGCGGAAAATTCAGCCACGGTCGGATCACTTAGAATCATCCTGGTCCCTTCGTCTCAATCATCTTGATACCTACAACAAGCAGGAAACAAACGGACATTACTTCAAGGCAAGCTTGTTGAAGACCACACAGTGTTCAAAAGCCCACGGTATCTATTGCGAGCGCAGTATAAAGCAGAACGTTCATTCACACTGTGGGCAGCGCGCGCAGCCGAAGAACTGCATTTCATATTCCATGCAGCCGTAATCACAGGCGTTGGTGCTCTGCATCATTCATCACCTTCAAAGCATTCCAGCATATTTTTGGAAACTGAAACCCAGCTGAATCATGTGAGCGCAGTTCAGAGAAAGCAATCCTGGTGTCTGCGACCTCCACATCCTGCAAGAAGCAAAGAACATAATTTGCAAACAAATGCAGTAACCCTGCAAGGAAGAAACCAAATTATATGTTAACCAAGAAATACATAAGACAGTCACTAACAAGAAAGACATTGAATCAAGCACAGCTGCTGAAAGACATTTAAGAATCGAGTTGAGGAGACCACAGCCGGTCTAGGTCATCCAACCAGTGAAGCACCTGGTAGCGCATCTGGAGCACAGCTGCATTTAACAGTCAGCCATTTCCCAGGCCATATCCAAGGGAATACATAAACCTAACTGCCACTGTGGTGGATGGGCTAATACTCCAGCCTACCAGAGAGTAGGCCACTCCCCCTAACTCCCCTCCAACCTTGTCAACATGTGTCTTTGTGGTATGAGCCTGTTAGGCAGAATCCTGTGCAGTTCCCTTAGGGAACACTGCAAAAAGATGAAGACTACAGGAGTAAGCAGTAAACCCAATTGGTAGCAGTCTGCACCACTCAGATTTACCTGGTAGCTGTGGCTGAGCAGTCAGACTTCTCTCAAGAAGAGTAGGGCAGTATATAGAGTATACACAATAGGGCTAAAAACACAGTAGAGCAAACAAACACTGACCAGAGCTTTGTATAAAAAGTATATAATTATTTATTTAAAAGACACTTTAGGCAATATACTAGCGCTCTAAATCAAAAGCAAGTTAAAACACAGTCACGTAAAGTATACACACCTCCCTTGATAACTATTAGACAGGTCAGAGTTAAAACACCACGATTTGTTAAAACAGATGTGAGCGTGTAACCTGATGGCACTCTAATAGTTCAGGGAGAGAAAAGGGCAGAGTATAGAAGTAAAACAAGTCCCAACACTTTTAGGAGTTCTCGGCAAGGCAATAAAGTCAGTATACACTTTAGAGCTAAAGTTCATAGGCCTTGCCCACTTTAAATGGAGTGAAGGGAAATGTGCCCAGGATCACACGGTTTAAAATGCACTAAAAGTCTTTGCAGAATCTTCAAAAGAGGTTGGGGCGATTCAAGAAGGTAAAGTTAGAAGGTCTGGGGCCAACCCAGTTGGAAAGCCAAGGATTTAAGGGTCACCTTGGGCAAACCGTAGAAAGGGAGGCCAGGCAGGACATAGTACCTTAAAGAGAGAGGAAGCTCCAGCGGTGGCAGTTGTTCCTGGCAGTGGTTGCAGTTTGTGGTTTCGACCAGGGGAAGAGAGGATCTCGTCGAGGAGGAAACGTGGAGTCGATGCACTGCACAGGGATGAAACCAGCCGCGGAGTTCGTCGGTAAAAGGTGCGTTCCTTTTATTCGCGGTCAAAGTTGTGAAGCTTGGCTATCTGGCCGCCGGGGTGCTTGGTACGGGCGATTCGACCAAGAGACGTCTTTGGAAAGCGAAAGGGGTGAACTGGTAGGTCCCACCAGCTCAGAGGAAGAAGACTCGTCCAGCAGAAGATCTTCTCTTGTCGTTGGGAAAGTGGTGAGTTTGCTGCAGCAGGGTTTCACTGGTGGTGTCGTCGAAGGCCCTGCTTTTATGCAGAAAAACCCCCATTCAACAGCCTAGCTGTCACTCAAACATGCCCAATCAGAACAGAGTGCGACTTGAGTTGCTAAGGCAACGCAGTCCAGGGTGCCAATTCCCCTCCCCACACATCCTGTGGAACCCAGACAGAGTGGCACCATTTGGAGGGCTTCTGTGGAGAAGCTTGCCAAAAAGTGGAACAAAGGGCTCAACCTTGGTCAGAGTTACAGAGACGGACACGAACGCCATTTTAGAAAAGAGTTCTGGCAAAAAGACCTAACCTTGATTTAATATTAAATAAATAAACTGGCAGTATCTTTAACATGGCACCAAAAAGTGTTGCGTTTAAAATCAATGGGAAAATCCCATAGAGAATATTCCGGTGCAATAGTTTGCGTGGTAACCACTGCCACCAGCCAGAAACTTGACAAGGCGGGACTGGACAGTGCCCCCTTGAAAACAGACCCAGGGGCAATATAATTAACCCCTTCCAGTACTTCCACAATATGATGGTTTGTACTGGTTCTGTTCACAATTTAGGACTAGTAAAGTCAATGGTGACTTTACATGCCCTGGGAGACAGTAGTCAGTCCCAGGGTATGGAGTCTATGTTTGGAGGTCACTATGACACCCGTGTTACTTCACTGAGGGTGCTGTGTAACACATACACAAAAACAGATGATACCCTATGGAGAAAAAAAACATAGCCCATAAGCACATAAGTCAAAGGCATACCTCACATCATGCCAAAGAGTGGGAGGAAAAGAGTCTCACTCTTAGCAGGAGAAAAAAAACAAACCCCAAAAATCCAGCAAAGCTGCTGGGGGACTCACTAGGTTTGGGAAATTAGCCTTATAAGAGAATTCTCCCTAACAGAGCCTCGTAAACCAGATGCCTGCCAGAGTGTTGGTTTCTTTCAGAGACCCCAATCAAAACCTAGGTAACACCCGACAAAGCAGCCCTCCAATGCCACATGGCATCCAAAGTGGTGATGTCGGAGACCTGGCACAGATAGCCCGAAAAGAACCCTCTAGCGCCCCACGGCTCTACCAGCAGAGACGAAAATCTAGCAGAGGGAGAGGGACATGTCAGCACAAATATTACACGCTGCAGGTGAAGCCACGTCACGCTGATCACTACTGGCGGCAAACACCCACAGCCGGCAGACAAAACCGTAGGCCATCAAGGACTAAAGCAAACAGCACAGACCCCACACACCAGGGACTTACTGTAGGTGAGCCAAGACCCAGTCTCCTTAACACAAACGTGGGCATTCAGCTTCCAGGGCTGCCAGCCCTATTATGCGGAATTTCCTGTGCAGAGAAAATGGGTGGGACTTAGACCACTATTTGTAAACTTTGCTGATTGTAACACCTCCATGGTGGGGAAGACTGGGCTAAATTAGCCAGGCACAGCAGACCTCTGAGGATAGTAGGGGTATAAAAGCCAACCCATGAAACTAAGTTGTGGGTTGTGTGAAGTTAGTGGGGGAGGAAAAGGCAAACCAAGAGACCAGCAGGAGGAAGGAAGGAGCTGTGGATTTAAGGCGTTTTTTGCAAGTGATGCGTTATTTGATATTCAGCGCAAGTAGTACTGCGATGTGTGCGATTAAGTGGCAAGTGTGGTTAGGAGGCTTAGTGTACGGTCTGATTGTGAATGGATGGCACTGGGTGGCATGAGGTTGTTTAAGTAGCTGGTGGTGTGGGGGAGGTCATGGTTTCAAGTAGGACGGAGGATAAAATCAAAGAGTGGATGGGAGACCTAGAAAGTGTGAAAGACATTGAAGAGGGCGGGAGGAGTGGAAAAGATTTGTAAAGAAGAAAACATAAAGAATAGGTGAGAGTGGACATGCAAGAGAACACCTAATCTTACAGGGTGAAAGGCACAATTCTCAAACCCTTTACAACACTAACAATCGGACAGTCTGGTACCATTCAGGAATTCATCATAGTAGGTAGAAGGCAGTTTCAGACCGGGGTCAATATTTGGTAGCACTAACCTGCCGTTACGGGCACCTGGCTTAGGGAGGAGTTCAATGAACATTAAACTGTCTGAGACTTGGTGCAGTCTCTGAGCAATCGGTGACAATATTTGGCCTTTTGTCCAAGGTGTTCACCCCCCAGCTGACTTGATTAGCAGTCTGTGTATATCCTATATTTTTCTGCTTAGGTTGCATTTACTAATGTAAACATATTAAAACGGGCTTACCAGGCCCATCTGGCATCCGATAACTGTGAAAGTAAGTCATTAATGGAAACATTTAATTGAACATAATAGATGTACTCGGTATTGGAACATAAACTATGTGAAACGTGTAGTGGAAACATCACAGCTGGGCCGGGTAAGCGAGATCGTGGAAAAGAGTACAGATGTGTGCACATGGGTTAAGAATTTAGACGCATTGGGAGGTCCGTTTCTGATCGTATTGCCCCATGGTAAGTAGGTACTTCCTCCAATGTTATCCTACTTGCTTAAGAGGACGATTAAATCACAAATGTAGGACTTGCTTACAAAATAGTGAGTTTATTTAATTCCATTTGCCCCATCTAACCGGGAGGCCTTTACGCTTGGCAAGGAAGTAGAGTTGGCAATACCCAAGGTAAGAGGAAAGTAGTAGAGCTGGGAGGAGGAGGCAGATAGGCTTGGATTGTTTTTAACTGTATTAATATGTGGACTTGTTGCCCCTTTGCCTTAGTTATTAGATAGCTGGTAAGGAATGTATGCTCCTATGAAGATTGACATTCTAGTGATATTTCTTCAGATGGCAGTTATTTGTTGAAGAGATGAATGCATAACTCTGCAAACAGGGTCTCCTCTTGGGGGCGTGGTGGGGTGCTAGGGCCATTAGATTGATAACGGGCACAATGCATTTGAAGGTAGAATATTCATGCCCTTTGATTTCTATAATTAGATGTTTCTTTGGATCAAAGCAGTTCTATTATCCTCTTTATGTGGATGTTTGTTTGTTTGTTTGTTTGTTTGTTTATTTGGTAATGCGCTCCGAGCCCGTGGGCATCTAGGCGCAGCAGTACAAGAGGACTCGAAACTTAGTTACAAAGCCTGACACAGGCTAACACAGCAAAACAGTAGTCACTTACAGTGGGTGATACAATGCATATAAAATAACAAGGGTTAGGCGCATAAGAGTAACATATTAGCAGGTTGTATCGTTTCCGCTAGGGTGAGGGTCGTTGCATGTCATTGTTGTGCAGCCATTTGAGAGCGTAGGATCTGAATCTTGTGTAGGGTAAAGGGCATCTAAGGTCAGATGGGAGTGTGTTCCATGATTGTGCGGCTCTAACTGGGAAGCTAGCACCGCCCGCTGTGGTAAGTTTGAATCTGGGGACTTCCAGTAGGAAGGTGTTGGCAGATCTCGTCAGTCGATTAGAGGGTCTCCAGTTGATTCTTTCCGCTAGGTAGGGGGGTGCTTGATTGTTGAGGCATTTAGAAGTGAAGGAAATAGTTTTAAGTAGGATTCTGTCCTTTATCTTTAGCCAATGGGCTTCTGTCCGGTGTTTGGAGATATGTTCTCTGCGTGGGATGTTCAGAGCTGCTCTAAGAGCGTTATTTTGTAATCTCTGGAGTTTGTCAGTGACCGACTTGTTGGCACCTGAGTATAAGGCGTTACAGTAGTCCAGTCTGGACATGACAAGGGCATTGGCCAAGGTGAGGCAACTGGCACTGGACAGGAAGGGTCTGGCGGCCCGGATGAGTTTGCACGTGTAGGTGGTTGAGGAGGCAAGGGAGTTTACTTGCTTTTTGAGGGTAAGAGCTGAGTCAAGGTAAAAACCCAGCGTTTTAACCTCGCGCATAACCTTAATAGTGTTGTTATCAATGTTAAATGAGGTATAGTCCGGGGTGAGTTTGGATAGTTTGTGGTCTGAACCGAGGAGCAGGATTTCAGTTTTATCGTCGTTCAGGCAGAGGCCATGTGTGGCCATCCATGCTTGAATGAGGATGTAAATTTTGTTCACCAGAGCCAAGTCCACTTCATAGTTGCCCGAAAGGGGTATGAGGATCTGGGTGTCATCTGCGTAATTAGTGTAGGTGACGCCCAGTCTGTCCAACTTGTCGAACAATGGCTTGGTGAAGATATTGTACATAGTGGGTGAGACACAGGAGCCCTGTGGGACTCCATGTGATTTGGATAGGGTCAGCACAAGTGGAGGGGGAGAACACACTCATAGTCCGGTTGGCTAGAAAGGATTGGACCCATGCTATAGCGTCTCCTGTGAAGTTGGCAGCCAGCTTGAGGTGGTTGCATAAGACTGCATGGTCCACCAGATCAAAAGCTGCTGACAAGTCCAATAAGAGTAGCAACGCTGTTTTCCCATTGTCCTTGAATTCCTCCATTTTAGTTTTAAGATCTAGCAGGGCTGTTTCCGTGCCATGGAGGGGGCGGAAGCCCGATTGGCGCGAGCCTAGTAGATGATTAGCTTCTAGGTACTCTTGAATTTGGAGATAGGCTACTCTGTCGATAATTTTTAGTAGGAAGGGTACCGTGGTGATAGGCCTATAGTTAGTCGGGATAGATGGATCGAGGGTTTGTTTTTTGAGAAGGGGGAGGACCCATGATTCTTTTAAGTTAGCTGGCACTGTGTTGGATTTGAAGGATGAGTTGATAAGCTTTGAGATGAAAGGGGCTAAGTCTCTGGCAGCGTCCTTTATTATTTGAGCTGGGCAGCTGTCGCCCTTACAGTTAGAAGGCTTCAGTGAGAGGATAACCTTTTCAGTGTCAATGATGGAGATGGGTTTAAAGCTGAAAGGGGGGATAGTGAAAGGTTCAGTTACTGGAGGCACTTGTTGATCAGTAGGAGAGAGGGTGTCTTTTTTATTCATTATTTTAAGTTGGAGGGTGGAGATTTTGTTAGATAGGGCATTCTGTATATTAGTGCACCATATCTTGTCCTTAGGGACCGTGTCAGATGGTTGGATAGGGGATTCCATTTCCCGGAGGATGGCAAATAGTTCATTGGTATTCGATTTGGCATTGGTAATTCTGTCATTGAATACGTTTTTTTTGGTGTTGATAATTTCAGACTTGTAATGTTTTGTAGCTTGGGTTAGCTTGGCTTTGTTGTCGTTGGTGGGCGAATTGCGCCAGATAGTTTGGAGTTTTCGTTTCTGCTTTCTAAGGTCCTTAAGCTGGGGGGTGAACCAGGCGTTAAGGTGGGCTTCTTGCTTAGCTTTGCGTGGTTTTGCAGGTGCAATGGTGTCTAGTGCGTGAGACATAGCTTTGTTAAAGGTGTCTACTAGTGTGTCTGGGTCGGTGTTGTCCTTCAGACCGTTAATAGTGGGCAGGAGGAGGGGGATAAGTTTTTCTGTAGTAATATCTTTTTTACTTCTGGTAGGGAGTGGTGGTGCCATTTTGATAGTTTTGGGGCTGGGGAGGTCAAGTGTGGCAGTGAAGTTTATTAGAAAGTGGTCGGTCCATAGTTGAGGTGTGATGGCAGTGATGACTATGTTGCAGTTGAGTTCTGAGACCCAATCAAGGGTTCTGCCTTTAGCATGTGTTGGGGAGAGAACTTTTTGGGTAAGGCCTTGGTCATTTAAGATAAATGTTATAGAAAGGGCATTTTTATTGCCTGGCTCATTGAAACCGATGTTGAAGTCGCCCATCAGCAGCGTTTGTGAGTGTTTTTGGGTGTTGTTCGCTAATGTTAATGGAGATTTTTCACTCCTCAGTAATGAGTTCATGATGGTTTTAAAGTTCATGTACATTGCCGTGACCCATTAAATACTTGGTTCGTACAGTGGGAATCATCCTCAAGATTGTAGTGTCTGACCAGTATAATACACATTTTGAATAAAACAATCGAATTAAAAGTACTTTTTAAAAAAACGAATTCCTTCTTTGCTTCTATTCTTTCCAATACCGGGCTTTAAAAAAAATATTTTGGCAGAATAGCTTCAAGACTGTCCTGCCTAATACAGTTGATTACTGACGTTTTTCAGACATTTGATTACAAATTATTTTTTTTCACTGGGTTGATTAAGGTTTTTATTTTCCTCTAGCCCCCATCTTCGCAAACAAAGCTGTTTTATTTTAACACAGATTCAGAAGAGGAGTGAAGAGTGATCTGAGTGGCGATTTTTTTAAACATTGATGCATCAGGCAACATTTTAAAACCGTGTCCCATTGTTAGATGATTAAGTAGTTATTGATATTTCACTGAAAACCACAAAAACGAGTGCACTAACGATGCTCAGCAGGTGGGCACTGCTGGGCTTGAATACAGCAAAGAAAAATCTCCCAAGAGCTGATATGGGCGTTAAACCATCTGCAACTTTATTTTTATTAACCAGTTTAAAGGGGATCAAACATCCCACAACTGACGCTTCGCTGTTTGCTACAACTTAATCATGGTAACAAAATGCAAAGAGGAAAAATCTATTTTAAATTCCTTCTAATTCTCCCTCCATTTCCCATAAACACATGGTAAAAAAAAAGTAGTTCTTACATAATTGTCATCAAAAACCAACTTTAAAACACTGACCCAGTCAAAGTGACAGTGCTTGGTAGTAATATAGCGCAAATAAGCAGTAACATCGTCAATGTGACCGTGCTTAATTTTGTGTGAAAAGGGGTGTAATAGCACACCTCTAATACTCACTAGCGTTGTATTCTAACTGGTGATTATAAAGTGCAAGTAACTAAATAAGAGCCTCACCGAAGTGACAGCACTTCATTCTTGTATGCAAAAATATACATTTGCATACTTTCATAAATTCACTATAATTTGCTAACAATCAAGTAATACATATTACACATATTATGGAAAACTAATATAAATTCTATTAATATTCATATTAAGGAATTTTGCTCAAGTGACAAACAGATCAGTCCTTTTGAGTGTTACTCAATGATTGCCAACGTCGTACAAAGCCCAAACTGCTAGTTGCCTGAGTTATGAATGGCACCTAATTGGGAGAGAAATCCAAGCCTGTAATGTGCCATTACATCTTATCCCAAAAAACGTTCAAAACACAAACCAAGAAAAACATCATAAAAAGAGAGAAGAGGGCTAGGGGGTTAAATTAAAGAAGCAGAAAATTTAAAAAAAAGTACTAAATATAAGAAAGAAATATGAAAGACGCTTTAAATAGCTGAAACCACACATAAATATATAAGGATAATGCAAAAAATATGAATATTCATATTAATGTTACAGAAACACATACTGCCTTCAGTTATGTTCAAACCGACCGGCACTTTGACTATCATTTTTTGAATGAATCGCTAAAAGATGTTCTACAGTTCTCAATTTCAGTTTTCTTTTTCTGTTTTTATGGTAGATTTTTGCACACGGGCAAATCAATCTATGGATTAGAAACTCTGTATTGCGGTCAATCATAGAGGTGATCTAATGCGACCAGATGTACCGTTCATTGATATTTCACTGTTGATTAATTGATGGGCTTCTTTATTTGTAGTTGTACATTGACTTGTTTGCCTTTCTTTGAATCCAACAGGGATCAGACCCAGTAACAAATACATGAAGAGTAATCATGAACACTTTCCTGGTAAATTTGAGCCGCATGAGACTGTGTCTGGAAAAGTTATAAAGAAGGAGCGGTATTGTTCAAAACTTGGGGCAACCATCAAACGGGAGGCAAAATCCCCACGGAAGCAGAGAAACCCTGCAGTGAAGAGACGCCAGTCCGCCGAGTTTGAAAGTGACTTCATCAGGCCTATATCCTCCACCAAAACCTCAAAGATGCACACCGGAGAGAGACCATATGCCTGCAGCGAATGTAGTCAAAGCTTCCGCCGAAGTTCTACTCTTCGCATGCACCAGAGAACCC
Organism: Ambystoma mexicanum; assembly: GCF_040938575.1. Taxonomy (NCBI): domain Eukaryota; kingdom Metazoa; phylum Chordata; class Amphibia; order Caudata; family Ambystomatidae; genus Ambystoma; species Ambystoma mexicanum. Next base: position 1,645,384,377 of record NC_090937.1, read on the forward strand.
ACAAAAGAGAGAAGCCCCATGAATGCACTGAATGTGGGAAAAGATTTCGCAAGGAATGCAACCTGACTCTTCACAAAAAAATCCACCAAGCAAACGGATCGCGCATCTGTAGCGTCTGTGGGATGAACTTCCGCCGGATAGGAAACCTCATCAAGCACGAGAAAAGGCATATAACGGATCAGCTGCGGGCAGCGGCAGGAAGTGGACAGGCTGTTACTGTAGCGCCATCTTCTACTGATGCTGCAGGCAATGAACCAAGCTGTAGTGGAGCTCAGGCCTCAACCGGCCCAGAAAGTGGAGCAAGCTTAAGTGGAGAGCTCTTGGTTACAGACCCAGAAACGGACATTATTTTCAGTGAAGCTCAGTCGAGCGTTGATCTAGAGAATGGAGCTGAAATTATTGTGGAGACCCCATTTACAGATGTAGAAAGTGAAGAGAGCTCAAGTGACTCCTCTCCCTTTGTCACGCACGAATATGAATGCGAGGAGTGTGGGAAAGGCTTTGAACGGAAATCAGACCTGGACATGCACAGGCTTTCACACACAGACCAGAAACCATACCCATGTACTGAGTGCGAAAGGGTTTTTGCAAGCATGTCGTCATTAAATAAACACATGCGCGCGCACACGAGACAAATGCATACATGTGACGAATGTGGAGAGCAGTTCAGTCACAAAGTACGTCTTTACAGACACCAGCAAACACACGTGCGTGAGAAAGTGTACACATGTGATGAATGTGGGAAGAGCTTCCACCTGCGCTCACAGCTCACCAAACACCAGCAAATGGAGAACATTTTCACGTGCAATGAATGTGGCAAGGGCTTTAGCCAGTATTCCCAGCTGACTGCACACGAGCTGACACATGCAGGTGATAATCCATTTGTGTGTTGTGAATGTGGGCAGAGTTTCCCCGACCCCACTTCCTTCATTAAACATCACAAAATGCACCCTGTGCCAAAGCCATATGGATGCCCTGAATGTGGAAAGCGTTTCAGCAAACAAAATTATCTGATTGAGCATCTGAAAAAAAACAAAGAGCATAATTTAAATAAAATAGTGCCGGATTGTTAACAGTGAAAAAAACGATTGTGAACCCATTAGGAGACCAAGAAAAGTGTGCTTGCACTTCCCTGGTCAGTGCAATGATGCTCCACGCCAGTCTTCGCACACAAGGTGGCAGCCATAAAGCCATTCCTTCTTTTAAATATTTAAATAAACATCCTGATGTGGTGGTTGTGCAAGGTGGCCCCTTTTAGTGGTCCTGTCCATGGCTGTGTGTGCACGAGCTACGACAACCGCGTTGGGAAGAACATTGAGGGAGAAGGTTGAAGAGAATATTATCCTACATGACATTTTGGTGGTCGTTTCTTGTACTCTAATAGTCTATCCAATAATCCGGAGATGGGGAAAACGTCCTACATCTCCTGCTTAATATAGTAGTATCCCCTGCTTCAGTAGGACTCGTTATGGGCCCGGCTGGTATACAGAGAAGGAATACAACTTGGCGACTTTGAACCCCCAAGAGAATTGGCTTATGTTTAAGGAGAGTTTTAACTTGCACCCTCTGTGTTGTTAATGCACTTTGGTGAGCATTGATAAATCTATATGTAGTGAATGTCAAACAAAAAAATGTTTGAGGTTGCAGAACTAATCAAACTGCATATGTGTTGCCTAAAATTAGAAACCATGTGTATTTTTGTTATAGGAAATTGTTTTTTTCTACTCTAGGATGCCCTGGGAGGTTATAGTTCTGTTACCAGTTAAAAGTTTCAAGCCAAGAAAGCATATGCGCGTAAAGAATGTGACCTTTATGAAAAAGTGCAGTGGTTCAACTAAGAGAATCTGAAGACCTCAACCAATTCTGCTGAACAGGTGATGGGTAAACCCATCTGCATGTATCGCGTTTACGACTTCATGCATCTCTCAGAAGAATAAAATGTCCTTTTTTGGTGTTTTTTAGTTCAGACTTCTCCTTTTCAACAAACCGCAAATGTCCTCAAGTAGCCCTTCTTAACTTTTCAATTTTGGCTCGTGAGTGGAACAGCTGAAAAATGGATAATGTTAATCATTTAAGCAACTTAGGCTGTGGAATGCATTGGATTAGAAGTTAGTTGTTACTGTGCCTACACACTTGGGAGAAGTTATTGCTTTGATTTCCATTCCATCAATCACTGCTTTCTAGTTCACTGTTATCTACATTACATGTCCCATTAAGATGATTAGTGGTGAAACCTTTTGTCTGACGTTACTCATGGGTTTCAGGATCACGAAAACAAGGTGCTCTTTAAATTCTAAGACGAGGTGTTTTTTTTTTATGACCGTGTTTAACCGTATTAGAGAATGTGATGGCAATTATCCTATGTAACAAGAGTGACAGCACGTTTTGCATTCAAAATGTAGTTTTCTTTACAGTGCTGGTTGATTCTGTTAAAGGTCGTATTGCCCACATTAGTGAATTTGTTCAAAGTGGATATATCCATCATTGGGGGCCCATTGAGGAATCTGAGACATGCACCATCCCGGTGCTTTCTGCTTTCTGCTATGGCACTATTCCAATGCACAAAGTTCATATGTTATGTATTATTTTCTAATGACAGCTAATCAATGCTTGGAAACTTTGGGACCAAGATATGCGTTTGTTTATATTCTATGATGAGAGTAGCACCACTTTCAGTGTGGTATTTATTTATTTATTTTCCTGTGATCCAAAATACATGACTTTCTGCCTATACTCTGTTACTGTATCAGGCAAAAAATGCAATACATTGGAAAAAGGTATCTGGCCATTTGATGATGTGGACCATGAAAATATGGTAGTACATGGGTTTATGATGGTTTACATATGTCTAGTATATGGCAAGAGATCCTTCCTAACCTATGTTGTAGGCCAACTGGCCAATCTTTTTTTGATTCTGCAATATAAATTAAAATACCCTCACCTGCTGTTCGACATGTATATAAAGTGAACTTCTCAAAGTCAAATACAGCATTGCTATGAATCATGTCTTCCCTCTACCAAAAACGTGGAAATTATATCAGCAAACATTTTTGAGATTCTTGAAGCACAGATTCTTTTTTTAAAAAGACTAAAATGTTTCCATGGGAAAAATCAATGATCGGATATCTTATCTTTCATCTTTTATGTATCACATGCTTAGTTTTTTATTTCAAAACAAGAGGTGATGGCTATAAAGTTTAGAATGAATCTTAACCTCTGGCATTGCTCTGGGCAACCCTCCAAGCAATTATAAAAGGGGAAAAGTCTTATGCAAACCCGCCGACACATGTCTGGGGATGTTTGTGGCCTCGTGCAGAAGTGATGTGACCTAGCAGTTCGGGCTGGACTGACCATATGGTCTTTCCTCTTTCAGTAATGGCTTGTATGCAAAGAAGGTTGCCCAGAGTAATTGTCAGAGGTTTAAGATTCATTATAAACGTTCCAGCCATCACCTCTTTGTTTAGTTTATTTAAGCATGGCTATACACACTCCTCTTCAGACTGGGAAGAAATCAACTGTCATCTGGATAATTAGCTTAAAAAACAGGATATCCAGCATTAACCGTAGACCACAGAAGAGTACCGGACCTTGTGAACCGAAAGGAGCGGTCTGTAAACCGTATGAGTCTTTGAAGGCGACACCACTCTGACCACGAGTGGTTGTAGACTAGGTCATTTGGATAGGTCACTGGGATTAAGGACTATGCTCCAGCTGTAGATTATGGTTTTCTTACACTATCCACCTCACCTATTTTGGTGTCCCTACACTTCCATTTACTCTGCAGACATTCATTTTTTTCGGCATACATGATGGCTACAATTCCTGCGTTTTAAATTTAAGAAAGCAATTGCTTTTGACCCCCTTTCAGTCTTGATTCATTTGCTGATGCGTTGGCCTGTGAAAGCTGTCAGTGTCCAATATCTCATCATCTAAAACCTAAGCAATTTGGCCATTTGTTTAAAACGATTCTTAGAATTCACCAGTGGGTATTCTAGCCGATGTGAAAAAGGAAAGTTAAGTAGCAGGGTTTGGATTAATGGTACCCAGGCCTCCATTGTAGTTCAAACATGTTTTTGGGTGGTTGCATCTGTCTAGTGTCTTAAACTTGCATTTCTCCAGCATGGGGTCTGGCATGGATTCACATGCTCATGAATATTCCCTGTCGTCAGGCCGGGAATCCTCGGTAAAGAAAAAATCAGTATCAGTTTAGTTTCTGATCTGTCTTTCTTAGTAGTAAGCAATCACGGATCTCTGGATCATACTGCCCCCAGCCAATGACTGCCCTCTACCTAAGCCCCTCCCCTGGCAGCCATCCTCAGATTTTTACCGCACGTTCAAGTGTTCGGAGTCCTCATGCTTTAGCTCTCAAGCTTTTACTACGTTTTCGCGCTTTTTCAGGAGATTTTTCTAATTTTTCGGTTTAATCGAGCCTCAAGCTCCACCGTTTCTACTTCCGATAACGGGGACCCGTTTCGGAATTCTTCTACACCCCTCAAGAGTGAAGTTTTCATCGAGTTACGCTTCTTGGAGGATTCCAGAAGATCTGTGGCCTACCTCAACGGACATGGCCCAGGACAAGGGAAGCTCGACGCCCGGATCCAAGCAGTTCAGGAGCTGCCCAGGATGCGGATTGCAAAATGTTTTCAAGGAGGACGAGCATTCGAGATGTCTCTACTGCCTTCATGAGGACAAGACGCACGTGGAGAAGGACTGTGCGTTCTGCAAGAACCTGTCGGAACGGACCAAGCAAGATCGTCGTTTCCGCCTCGCCGCCTGGCTGGAGAAGGGCACAGCAGGTGAGAAGGCAAAGAAAAAGTCTGAGCGGTCTTCTAAGTCATGTGAGGGCGCCCCGGCGACGGGGGCCCAACAGAAGGCCAAGCACCGCAAGTCCGCGGGCACCGGGAGCGCCGAAAGGTCGGGCTCCTCGGCTGCCAGGCAGGGCGCGACTTCCCCGGCATGATCAACCACAAGCCAGCGCTCTGGTTCGGGGAAGAGGAAGTCCGAGAACCCGGGTAAGCTTCTGGAGAGGCCCTGAGCGATCTCGAAGGGAGCCAAGGGGGAGTGAGGCGATGACCCTCCCCCCAAAGCGAAGGCCCAGGACGCACCCAAGGTGGTGAGGGCCTTGATCCAACCGTCAAAGACCTCTATCGAGGTTGTCGCAGCGGCCCTGGCAAAGCCGGCAGAGGCTACGCCAGTGGAGGCGGCCTCGGGCCCAGAGTTTCCCTGCCACCGCGGAGGGAATCCTCTTTCCAGACCATCATTAAGACCCCCGTGAAGAACCCGGCGGAAAAAAGAGGGGGGGGGGGCAGTGGCCATTACGGACTCGGATTCAGCTCTGAGGAGGATCCGGTGGAAACCATGAAAGGCCTCAGTGAGAGGTTCATAGGCCTCAACGAGAGGTTCGAGAATGTTCGATCCCAGGGGACCCCTCATCCCCCTCGCCGGACCCTCGGGAGGATACGGCGAGGGGGACGGACAAAGACGGTGGCCATGATACAACGGACATCCCGTCATCGCCCCCCCTCGGGCCTCGCCGCCCGACGAAATTGGCTCTTTTCACGCCATGATAGCCAGGGCATCCGAGCTCTTCCAGATCTGCCCTGAGGAACAGAAAAGGGAAGGTTTTCTTTACCAACGACGAGAGGCCAAGAGAAAGACGGTCCTCGCGGTGCCGTTGCTCGACATCTGGGACGAGGGGCTGGCAATCCTCAAGAACCCTTCCACGACACCCGCCAAGAGGGACAGGTACGAGAAGAAGTACCGGGTCCCCGATGCCGCCCCCTTGTGCCTCAGGGCCCAGCCCACACCGGACTCTGTCGTCTCTGCAGCGGCCAAGAAGAAAGCAGCGGGTGCGGCGGCTTCACCTTCCACTTCCCTGCCATACAGCGAGGGGAAGAAGTTGGACTACATGGGACGACGAGTCATCTCGTCGGCGGCGACGACGATTAGGGCGGCAATGCCTTAGCGATTGTGGCCCGTTACGACAGGGAGCTTTGGTTCAAGATCGCTCCTCTGCTAGACTTCCTACCGTACGACAAGAGGGACGGAGGCCCTACAGATTCTGCAGTAAGGTGAGGTAGTGTCGGATCACGCCATAACGGTGGCAATGGACATTGCCGATACCGGATTTTCGTCAACTGGGCAACAGGGTTTGCCTCCGATGACGAGGATGGCTCAAGGCGACAGACTTCCGCCAGGACGTCCAGACCAGAGTGTTGGACATGCCGTTCGACGGCAACAACCTGTTTGGAAAGACGGTGGATGAGTCCCTCCAGGCCATCAAGACACAGCCCGAGCCCTAGGAGTCCTTCAGCCACGGCAGCCCTTTCGGAGCTCTGGAGGCAGACTGGGAGCCTCCAAGGGATCCAGCGGTGGCTCTTCTACTTACCGCCAGTCGGCCCGCTCCTCGTCCCAGGATGCCTACAGAGGCCGCAGCAAGCAAGGAGGGTCTTGCTGCCGTCGGCAAGGAGGCCAAGGCGGCAAGGCCTCTTCCAAGCAGGACTGAACCGGCCGTAGCGTCGGGCCCCCACCGAAGCTCCCCGGTGGGAGGCCACCTGACGAAGTTCATCAGCGTGTGGGAGTCCATCTCCACCGACCGTTGGTTGCTGGACACCCTGGCCCGCGGACACTCGCTAGAATTTCAAAAGATATGTCCTTGCATTCCTCCCGTGGCCAGGAAGGAAAATCACGTCCCTCAACTGCTGTTGGAGGTAAGGGCGATGCTCAAGAAAGATGCCGTAGAGCTCGTCCCCAAGAGGCTCCAGGGCTCCGGAGTATACTCAAGATACTTCCTCGTCAGAAAGAAGACAGGCGGTTGCCGCCCCATCCTGGACCTGCGTCGGTTGAAAAAATACTTCAAGGCACAGAAATTCAGGATTGTCATCCTCCAGCACATGCTGGGACAGCTGGAGGAGGGCGACTTCCTATCGTCACTGGACCTGGAGGATGCTTACTTCCACATCCCCATTCTAAAAGGACACAAAGCTCCTCAGATTCGTAGTCCAGGGGCGTCACTACCAATTCAGAGTCCCGCCGTTGGATTAAAGTCGGCACCCAGGGTGTTCACCAAGTGCCTCGCACCTGTGGCGGCGTGGCTGCGCCTGCAAGGGATCCACGTCTACCCCTACCTGGACGACTGGCTAATCCGTGCAAGGTAAAGAGAACTCGCCGTCGAGAACACAGCGAGGACCGTCCGCCTGCTCACAGAGCTGGGAATAGCCATCAACTACCCCAAATCCCATCTGGTCCCGTCGCAGGTGGCACTGTTTCTGGGAGCGAAGCTCGATACAGTGAAGCGATTGGCATCTCCGTCGGAGGAAAGGACGAAGGCCATTTTGGGCAAGGTGCAGCACCTGTTAGCCACGGATGTGGCCAGAGGGAAGTCCATCAAGTCTCTCCTCGGGATGATGTCCTCATGCATCTACCTTGTGCCCCTTTGCACACTTCGGATGCGTCCGCTACAAGAGTTCCTCGACGCCCGCTGGATTCAGGTGGCGGGCAGCTTCGAAGACAGGATCCCGCTCGACGAGGAGTTCCGTCGGGCAATTCTATGGTGGGTTGCCCGTGCGCACCTCGCGGCAGGCATGGACTTTCAGGCCCCGGCGTATCAGGAGACGGTAACGACACTATTCCGATCGTTCCCGCTGGTGAAGGCCCCTGCCCCGGCGTGGGAGCTCAACGTGGTGCTGACCAGGCTCATGGGGGCCCCATTCGAGCCTATGCATTCGGCGCTGTTGTCGTGGAAGACTGCATTTCTCGTGGCCATCACCTCCACACGATGAGTGGGAGAGATCCATGCCCTATCTTGCAAGCCTCCATACTTGACTTTTCACGACACAAGTGTGGTGCTGAGGACGCATCCCTCCTTTATGCCCAAGGTGCCGTCGGACTTCCACCTCAACGAGCCCTTGGTGTTGCCAGTTTTCTTCCCGTCGCCTTCGTCCCCGACCGAGAGGACTTTGCACTCGCTGGATGTGGCTAGAGTGCTGAAGTTCTACGTGGACCGCACAAAGTGTTTTCGGAAGACATGACAGCTGTTTGTGAACTTTGGACCTATGAATCAAGGGAAGGCTCTCTCGAAGGCTTCCATTTCCAGATGGCTCTCCGGCTGCATCATGCACTGTCACCGGTTGGCAAACCGACCGCTGCCCGGCCGTCCGAGAGCCCATTCGACCAGAGCGATCGCTGCTACCACGGCGTTCCTGTTTGGTGTGCCCCTGCTGGACATCTGCAGGGCTGCTACGTGGAGGTCGACGCACACCTTCACAAGATTCTACAAGATTCTACTGCGTCGATCGGGACTCCAGGCTCGGCCGAGCAGTGCTGCGCAACCTGTTCGCGTGAGGAGGTAAGAGATGCTTAATGTTGAGTTGTTGTATTGCTTAATGTTGAGCCTGTTGCCACCTCCCGTGGTTGTGCATGTGTATACTGCTATGTATTCTTATATTCATGAGTATGTGAATCCATGCCAGACGCCATGCTGGAGAAGGAACAAGTTACTTACCTGTAACTGTTCTCCAGCATGGGTCTGGCATGGATTCACATGCGAACCATCCCTCCTTCCCCTCTGTGGCCCTTCACTTGGTCATACTGCCACTTTACGTGCTACCAAATCTGAGGATGGCTGCCAGGGGAGGGGCTTAGGTAGAGGGCAGTCATTGGCTGGGGACAGTATGACCCAGAGATCAGTGATTGGTTACTACTAAGAAATACATATTAGAAACAAAACTGATACTGATTATTTTCTTTACCAAGGATTCCCAGCCTGACGGGGAATATTCATGAGCATGTGAATCCATGCCAGACCCATGCTGGAGAACAACAGTTACAGGTAAGTAACTTCTTCCTTCTGGAAATTATAGCTCATCATTTGGCTTCATTTCAGGCTTTGTCAAGGGAAACCTTTCTGGTGGGGAATCACTGTCTTAGCACTTACTTCTATTCACCTAGTCCTAATCTGCTTTCCTTCAGACTCATGAGTTACCCATACTATCGTTGATGGTCAAGACCATACGGTAGCATAAAAATATTGCTTTCAAAGCCAAGGGAGTAGGAGCACATCTGTTAGTGTCTGGGTCCTTCTCCTGTATTTTTCCATTAAACATCTGGTTGAGGACTTAACATAGCATCTTCCCATCAACATCTGACTCAACACCTCGCTTCGATAGTTCTGGATGGAGCGCAAGACCCTCCTCTTCAAGAAATGGCTCCTCCCTAACACTTGGGTCCATACACTGTCCATTTCCCACCACACCTGGGACTGGGTGATCTGATGCCCACTGTTTCCTGCCCTGGTTACATGTAGATCCATTGCTGACAATTGCCCTCCCTCCCCTGTTGTTAGATCCCCACTCCTTTGTTTCTCTGCTCCTTCTCCCTATAATTATAAATCGCTCTGTAGCTTCCCAAAGCATAATAAGAATCGGTCCACTTCTTAAAGTTCTATTATGCTGCCATTCTATAAGTAGCTGGTGTTATCTGATTCTTCGGAGCATACCATGTTACATGATAAACCTAATTACGTCTAATAAGGTTTAGCGTGTAACTGGGCCAGTGACGGGGGAGTTTCTTCCACCCATGGATTACCTGAGGGGCACAATGGCCTCTTCATATGGTATTCCAAGTATAGATAACTGCAGATGCAGGCCAGGTGTTGTGAATGATATAATTTGAGGGTAGAGTTGACACTGGGCATGGTCACATCGCACACAGACTGGCAACGCCCACAAGTCACTTTCTATATGGATGGTACATGTCACACAGCTGGGTGCACTCTGACGTGCTTTTTCCTCTTATTTACTCTGCAACTCCTGGATTCTTGCCTTTCCTCTGGGGTTTGTAGGAGATAAAAGTGGAGTTGGTAGCCTGCTGATTATGTTTGTGTCACATTTCAGCATGGGAACTACAATCCTTTTGCTTGAATCCCAATCGTCTCTGGGATGCTAGTGCCATCTGCAACTCTCATCGGGCCCTGAAAAAGTGATTTGTATATTGGGAACAAATCTTGCTTCATCCTTATATGAGGACAAAAGGCGAGCAGAATTCTAATTTCAGGGTGACTCCTTTCCAGGTAACCGTTGGTCCAGGATGGACTGCTCTGGTCCTTTTTATGGCTGTCAGCCGCTCTACTGGTGTCAACCCAGAGGCTCCCGCCGTTGCTCATAACGAGGACCTCAAACAGTCGTGTACCAGTGTCCTAACCAAGTGCTCCTCTGGGTCCTTCACTAGTCAGTTTACAGTGCTTATCAGAACCTCATACACTGACTCTTATTGAGGCAGACCGCTTTGAGGGCCCACAGCCTTCTACCAAGTACCATAGCACTACATCTGTATGTTGGTCAAAGGGTTCAGCTGATCCTGCCTCAAGGGACAAGGGGAAGTCTGAGGAGTCCTCAAAGTCTGACTGTATGCCTCGTCTCACATAATGGCATGCCATTGAAGGAAGTTGGGTGCTATTTTGACCTCCAGAGGTTCTTTGCTAGTGGCCTTTGAATAACAAAACCCCGGCGACTCACCCAAATGTTTTGTACTTGCTAGTGGTCTTTGAATCCCAAAACTCCAGCTACTCACCCAAACATTCTGTGTAGGAGTCTGACACTCCTAGAGTGGATCTGGCTCCCATCTAAAGTACCTAGGACCCCAATGACCCACGGTTGGAGGGATACTTTAAGCACAGGTGAATTGGTATTGGCTGATGCAGCAAAGGTATGGAGTAAGCCATGTTCTCCAGCATTGGATCTTTCATGGATTCACATGCTTAGAATATTCCCCGTCGTCAGGCTGGGAATCCCCGGTACATTATATAGACCCTTTCCCGTAGGAAAACTTTTTCGACGCTTATGCGCCCTATCCACCTCGTTTTGTATCATGCGTGCCCGCGGCGTCAGGACGCCATTATATAAATACAGGACCCGCCCCCGCGCTCCCTCAGATTTCAACCGTCTTTCAAAGTAGTGGGATCCTCGTGGTTACTGCTAATCGAAATTAGGTTGTATTTTCGCTTCGGCGACGTTACATTCTGGAAAAAATATGTCCGGAAAAGCTTTATTTCGTCCTTGTGCGACATGTGGACTCAAAAAAGTCTATGAAGGTGATGCCCACATGGATTGTATCTACTGTCTCCCCCCGCACCACACGGCGGATACATGCGAGATATGCCAGGGTTTCTCCCAAAAAACCCTTAAAGACCGGAAAAGAAGGTTGGTCGACTGGCTTAACGACGGAGCGGGTGCCTATCCGGCATCAGAAGTTGGCTCCACGGCCTCCAGGAGCAAGTCGGAACCTCCCTCGAAGAAGGTGCGGCCTGTCGAAAAATGCCCTGCGGACAAGCATACGGGGAAGCATGCTGGGTCTTCCTCATCACATAAAAAGTCCTCCTCCTCCTCCTCATCCTCTAAGACGGAGAGGCAAGCGGCATCAAAATCCTCCTCAGGGGACCGTCCTAGGTCTTCCGTGAGTCGAGACGCTTCAGCAGGGAAGTCGGCAACGAAATCAGCTACGAAGTCTAAAGGCTCGGTGCCGGCTACTTGCTCGTCGACCCCGGTGTCGCTGACGATGCCTATTACTATTCAGGCAGCAGCGGTGGGGATTCCTTCGTCGACGGTGACTCAATCTATGGCCTGGCAGCCAGAGGTTTGTGACCCGGCCCCCCCTGAAGTCCTACTGCAGCCAGACACGGCCTTGTCGGTGTCGTCGGTGGAAGGAGAATGTGGCATGGTTATGCAGCCGTCGGACTTGGGCTTACGGCCTTCCAATACGTCGACGACGAGTGCGAGTGGGGGTGTGGTCCCTCTATCCTCGACGTTGCTGACCCCCCCAGACGGTTTTGTCTCTGGATGTGCTTAATACACTTCAGAAGCTCCTGCAGCGTCTGGATATGCAGATCCCTCAGCCTGGCACTTCATCGTTGATATTTTCTGCACCTTCCGTCGACGAACAAGCTCAAGCAGCTCGCTTGACGACCAAAAGCCCGTCGGCCTCCCAGGTGGTGAAGGATCGTCCTCGAGCGCAGGAGGAGGGTGAGCTATCGGAGTCCGATTCTATACGAGGTGACTCAGGGTCGGACATTTCCCTGTCACCGTCGAGAGACCCAACATGGAATTCGGATGTAGAGGTAGAGTCTACGAGGAGCCAGGCACAACCATCTCCTCCGGATTATGTGGGAGCCTTCCATTCAATGATGGGAAAAGCGTGTTCCGAGTTCGGCTTAATTCCTGAGGAGCAAAAGAAAGACTGTTTTCTTTTTGATCACATGGGTCAAAGGAGGAAATCGGTATTTGCCATCCCAATCCTGGACCACGTGTGGCAAGAAGGCCTCAAGACGATGCGTCATCCGTTCTCGGAACCGGCTATTAAGGGGCGTATTGAGAAAAAGTTTAAAGCTCCGGAGTCCACTCCAAAATGTCTAACGTCACAGCCTCTGTCAGACTCTGTGGTATCGGCGGCAGCGGCTAGGAAGGCCAGAGTACAGCAAAAATGTTCAACCCCACCAGAAAGCGAGGCCAGGAGGCAGGACGCCTTTGGAAAAAAGGTGCTCTCAGTCGGCGCCACGACGGTAAGAGCAGCCAACTCCTTGGCGATTGTATCACAATACGATAGGGAGATGTGGCATAAACTAGCCCCTATCCTAGAACATCTGCCGGAAGAACATCGAAAAGCAGCCATGTTGCTAGTACGAGATGGTGAGGAGGCCTCGAACCATGCAATTAATATCGCGGTGGACCTAGCAGAGTCTGGGTTCAAACAAATCAATCATGGCGTAGTACTACGTCGACAAGCGTGGCTCAAATGTACTACTTTTAGACCTGAAGTCCAATACAAAGTCCTAGACATGCCATGTGAAGGAGAACATCTGTTTGGAGACAAGGTAGATGAAGCCTTGAAGGGGATGAAAGAAGACACGGATACCGCTAGGTCTCTCGGCGCCCTCCAGACAGGTAGAAGTTTTCGCTCTTTTCGCCCCTTCAGGGGTGCTTCCGGAAACTCCCGCTTTGGAGCCTCTAGGGACCGTGGATTTAACAGGCCCTCATACTCCTCACAAGGTTATAGACGTGCATCCCAGTCGGCACGTAGAGGCAGAGATTATCAAGCCTCCAGACGACACGGCTCGGGTCCCTCGTCGACGAAGGACAAGCAAACCAGCAACCAATGACGGCCTTCGGAACGTCCTGGGGGGTCGAGTCTCTCATCATATCGACCAATGGAAATGCATCACCACAGATCGATGGGTTCTGGACACGATTCGCATGGGTCATGCGCTGCAATTCAAAAACAAGCCTCCAAGTCTTCCGCCAGTGTTTTCGGCCCAGCCCCACCTTCGAGTTCTAAGACAAGAGGTGGCGCTTATGCTGCAAAAAGGAGCGGTAGAACGGGTTCCTGTGGCACAGGAAGGACAAGGGGTTTATTCCCGGTTCTTCGTTGTCAAGAAGCCAAATGGAAAATGGAGGCCCATTCTCGACCTGAGGGTACTCAACAAATGGCTTAAGAGCTCAAAATTCAAAATGCTAAAGCTCCAGGAGGTTATCAGGTCAGTGCAACCCATGGATTATCTGTCGTCGCTAGACCTTCAAGACGCATATTTTCATATCCCAATACGTCCACGACACAGGAGATATTTAAGGTTCGTCGTCGGGCGAAAGCATTTTCAGTTCAAGGTCCTCCCGTTCGGTCTCAAGTCCTCCCCCAGGACGTTCACCAAGTGTTTGGCCCCTATAGCGGCCCATTTAACGAAGGACGGTCACCATGTCTATCCCTATCTAGACGACTGGCTGGTCAGAGGTTCGTCCATGGAACAAACACGAAACAGTCTGGGGGCCACGATGTCCCTCTTACAGGAACTGGGCTTCTCGATAAACTTCAGCAAGTCCTCCGTAGAGCCTTCGAGGACCTTGGTCTTTCTGGGAGCGGAGTTTCATACGCACACAAGCCTTGTAAGACCATCCAGTGAAAGAATACAGACGCTACAAAGCAAGGCGTCGGAATGGAGATGCGGTACCAGGGTGTCGGTGCACAAATACATGTCCCTGCTAGGGACCATGTCATCCTGCATTCCGTTGATAAACAACTGCCGTCTGTTTATGAGGCCTTGCCAGGAATTTCTAGCGGACCGTTGGGCGCAGAGCCAAGGTCGCTGGTCCGACAGACTGGTCTTCGACGAACAACTGGTACAAGCACACTGTTGGTGGAGAGTTTCTACTCATTTAACGAAAGGAATGCCTCTGGTGGAACCGGAGTTCCAGAAGACGGTGGTGATGGATGCATCGCTGAGCGGGTGGGGAGCTCATCTGGATACGTTACAGGTACAAGGCCGGTGGTCGTTACAAGAGTCCTCCCTGCATATCAACCTGCTAGAACTGAGAGCAGTGCGGTGGGCTCTAAAATCTTTTCTTCCTCAACTGAGAGACTCTGTGGTGCGTGTCATGACGGACAACATGACTACAATGTTTTACCTAAGGAAACAAGGAGGAACACGTTCCAGGTCCCTGTCGATGGAGGCACAGAAAATCTGGCATTGGGCCCTGCAACACAACATGCTAATCTTGGCGTTCCACCTGCCAGGTGTGAGAAATGTGGAGGCAGATGCCCTCAGCAGGGAAATGAACGAAGTTCACGAATGGGTGCTGAACGACCAGCAACTACAACATGTATTCAAGAAGTGGGGACATCCTTCCATCGATCTGTTCGCGACGAAGGACAACAGGAAATGCCCGCAGTATGCAAGCAGATGGCCTCAGCAGGGCTCACTGGGGATGCGTTCTCCTTCCCATGGACGAACAAATTCCTGCACGCATTCCCTCCATTTCCTCTTATCCGGAGGACGTTGCAATGGATCCTCAAGTACCCATGTCGGGTGATTCTGGTGGCACCGTATTGGGCCAGACAGGTGTGGTTTTCAGACCTGCTGCACATAGCGGCGGCGGAGCCAATGAGGTTCAGGAAGATCCCCAACCTTCTGTCTCGACAGGAGGGTATCGTTTGGCATCACGACCCGGACAGCCTCAAGTTGACGGCCTGGCTCCTGACTTCGCCGAATTTGGTCAGCTAACGATTCCGGAGGAGTGTCGTCGTATTCTGCAAGCGGCAAGAGCACCTTCCACAAACACTTCATACTCGTACAAATGGAGGAGTTTCTGTCAGTGGTGTGTGGATCAACCAGGTTTGGTTCCGCAGTCGATTACGCCGGAACAGCTCCTTCCATACTTGCTGTTCTTAGCTCAAAAGGGCTTATCGGTTTCGTCGATAAAAGTACACCTGGCCGCCATCTCCAGGTTTACACGTCAACGACATTCCGCACCATTATTCAGCGACCGCCTGATTAAGCACTTCCTTAAAGGTTTGTTCAGGAGTTTCCCTCCCGAGAAGAGATTTCCTCCGGTGTGGAGCCTCAATCTGGTGTTAGCGTCTCTTATGAAACCTCCTTTTGAACCAATGTCATCATCGTCTCTAAAGTTTTTGTTGTGGAAATTGGCCTTCCTGGTGGCCATCACTTCAGCCCGACGTATTTCGGAAATCCAAGCTCTAATGGTAGACCCACCATACTTAAGATTTTTCAAGAACAAGGTGGTCCTTGCCACTAACCCACAGTTCATACCGAAAGCTCCTTCAGTGTTCCATAAACATTCCTCTATTGTCTTACCTACGTTTTTTTCCAGAGCCATGCTCGGGAGTGGATCGCACGTTATACACATTAGACGTGAAAAGGGCTCTCAAGTTTTATCTTCATCGCACGCAACCTTTCAGGAAAACGAGACAATTGTTCGTGGCCTATGGTTTGGGTGCTAAAGGCAAAGCCATTTCAAAGCAAGGACTGTCAAGATGGGTATCGTCTACCATTTCGTACTGCCATTCCAAGGCTGGGAAGCCTCTTCTGCGACGCCCAAGAGCTCATTCAACTAGAGCGGCGGCATCGTCGACGGCGCTGTGGTCTGGAGTCCCTCTGGGGGACATCTGCATGGCGGCTACCTGGGCGGCTACACACACTTTTACCCGCCATTACTGCCTGTCACAACAACATGCCGAAGATACTCGGATGGGACAGGCGGTGCTTCGACACCTATTCCAATAAGGTAAGCCCCGGTTGAGGGGTTAGATCTTGTTGCAATTATGATTGAATATTGTTCGTTTTCTATGTTAACAATTGCTGATGGGTACACGACCATGGGGAACGGGCATTGTGAGGAAAGTATGTGAGTTTGCATGCACGCCTCCTCTTTTCGGGATGGTACTGCTATGTAATCTATTCTAAGCATGTGAATCCATGAAAGATCCAATGCTGGAGAAGGGAATAGTTTCTTACCTGTAACTCCATTTCTCCAGCATTGGTATCTTTCATGGATTCACATGCGCCCGCCTGCCTCCCCTGGGCATGCAAACTGGTTCCCCCACTACTTTGGGGGCCGAAATCTGAGGGAGCGCGGGGGCGGGTCCTGTATTTATATTGTGGCGTCCTGACGGCGCGGGCACGCATGATGCAAAACGAGGTGGATAGGGCGCATAAGCGTCGAAAAAGTTTTCCTACGGGAAAGGGTCTATATAATGTACCGGGGATTCCCAGCCTGACGACGGGGAATATTCTAAGCATGTGAATCCATGAAAGATACCAATGCTGGAGAAATGGAGTTACAGGTAAGAAACTATTCCCTTCTGCTACTCCAACTAATCATAAACTGCATTTTAGGTACTGGCAGTTTCCTCAAGATGTAATGGAAATCCCATATATCCTATGCCTTTGTATGTTTTGTGTGTAGTAGCAGTGGCAACTGTTAGACAAAGGGTCTACCAGGACAGCGTCTGCAACATCCTCTTAGTCATCCAATGCTCCCCTTTGAGAGCAAAGATGTCAAGATTCCCTGGGGGGGGGAAAAGTATTTGCAAACTCCGCTCTTCATCGGAGACAATGGATACTCTACTTGTAACTGCTTAGCAGCAGCTATGTTAGGAGTAAGCAGATTTACAAAATGACTTTCCAGTGGCGAAGCAAGCAGTGTTTTGCACTGGGCTGGCTGACACCAAGACCATAACACAAGATCTCATAGAGTCCATATATTGATGCTGCATCATAGGAGTGGGCATGAGTAGACTGACATGATGGCGCTCCACATTGTGCTCATGTGCTGGAGAACATTCTGGGCATACCCTTTGAGGTGAGCTTTTTCACAGCTCAACTGATGAAGAGTAAACAAAGAAGACAACTTCCAAGATGTCTGTCCAGTTTCTAGTGGTGCTGACCAAGAAATCGTTTGACAACTACATCTTTAAGGCAAGACTTTGATCTAGAACCTCTTGAGGTTTCAGGGCTGTAACCAAGGTTTTAATGGCAGGCACCCTCCCATAGATTCCTGATGTTTGATTTATATTTCCCGACGCAGCTGCTCTTCGGAAACATTTCTGGTGCCACAAAGCGCAACATGCCTTTAAGCACCCCCACGCCAGACTTTACGTCAGGGCTAGTATACATAGAGGCACTGTGCCCCGTGTCCTTCTTTTTTTTCCCCCGCGCCCTCTGCTCCCTCTAGAAACAACGCTTCAAAACTGTTTATTCGTTCTTTGACAATATGCCAAATCCATCAAAGTCTTTGGGGGTTCAAATCCTGTGTCGAATGATGTCAGATATCTGTCTTGGATCTTCATAGAATCTGTCTTTGCTTCGGTGAGGGAGTGTGCGTTGTCAGCCGATGCACCCCAGGGCCCTTTGTGAACAGGAAGTAAAACTATTCACCTTCCTGCACAAGGAAAAAGATCAGCAGTTTTGTTCTAAGTAGCCAGGTGTCCGTCGTTTCCCCGATAAATAGACCCCGGTCTGCTAGGGCAAAAAGAATTAATGCAAGAGGTGTCGGTCTCCAGGCAGTTCTTCAAAGTATCATTCTTCCTCATCAAGGAGGAGCTGACCACTTTAGGGACTCTCCGAATGACCAGGCTTTGCAGGTATCTTTCCCAACTCAATCCCTTACTTCTGAGGAATGGGAGGGGGGGTGGGGGGCCTTCAGGCTGACGATGCTAGATCTCTTTGCCAAAGTTGCGACTGCCTCTGCCCTGGTGCCGACTGATTCATCCTTGGTGCTAATGGAGTCCACTATGCTTGGACGAGCCGGTAGCGATGCTGACAGATCACATGACTGTTTGTCATCGGACCCAACCATGTGTGAGCCCGAAATAAGATCCAGCCTAGAGGTGATATCACTCAGCCTTTGGATGTAGGTCTTCCACCCACATTCATTCCTTCTGCGGTTCAGACCAACGCCAGAATTCCTCCCAGATCCCTGGGGATACATTCATGTCCTGCTTGGAGGCCATTTATGATGAGAAAGGTGATACTATTCCCTTTCGTTTGGTGCGCCTTCAACCTAGGAAAATTAAGGACTTAACAGAGGAGTTTTATGTGGGTGATGGGGACTTGGTGGACCTTGCTGCCGGCTTCCAGTATGTTAGTGGCCTTTAGACCTCATCAGACATGGACATGCACTCTGCCCCAACCCCAGGCAAGCCGAGGGATGCTTTTCAGCACCTGATTGCAAGGCAGTAGATATCTTAGGTTTAGCAGTCACCTCCTGGCCCAAGGTGCAGTATTAAATGAGGCATATTGGACAAAGGTCCTAGAAAGAAGCCCCAATGGTGTTTCAGCGCATCAGTAGAGGCTCCTGTCAAGCTATGATCCAAACCGGCCTATGTTCCAACTGAATATTGGGATCTGGCTAAAAACAGAGCAGCACCGTCTGACCCACTATTCCTGTCAAGAGAGTTTAGTTGTGCCAGCTGCCACACTTAACCAGAAGACTAGATCTTTCGCCTCTGCCACCGGACAGGGAGAGCAAGAGACAGGCTGCATGCGGAGGAAGGTTGTTTGGCACTGCAATCCTTGGTCCCAGATGCATCAACACCTCCTGTGCCCTGGCCAAATTCTCGTTTAGCCTCTGGTATGTCATCTTGGATGTGGAGGAACACAGCCCAGATGCTGATATATAAGATGGTTTTGAGGCCCATGAGAAAGATGACAAGGAGACCTCCCACCAGATCCTTCAGTCGGGCCTCGACGCAGCAGACTGTGTAGCCAGGACGATGTCTCCTGTACTGTGGTTAGAAAATGCTTGTGACTGAGAACATCATCAGGTTTTTCCCCAGACATCCAGAAAAAACACCTGGACATGCCATTTGATGACAGCAAACCTATTCAGTACTAAGGCTGGCTAATCCTTACAAAAGTTCCAAGCTTCAAAGGTGACAGTCCTAGGGCAGGTGATTCAGCAACCGCTAATCCAGCATGCAGCCCTGTCACCTCCTATGCACAGGAAGGTAGAGATCAAGCTCACTCTGGCAAGCAGATGCAGCGATGCCTTGACTGGGGTTAGGGTACAAGTGCACCCAGAGGAGGCTCAGCCTCCTCCTCTGGGCCCTATTATGCAGCCGCCTCAGATATAGAACCTCTTTGAATCGTTCATCCTGCCTACCACAGGGGAGTGATGTTGAAAATCTCAATTCTGCTGCTTTAGAGTCCAAACTCCCATTCGATATCTAATTGTGATCTGTCTATTTCCTCAGTGCAACCAGCAAGACAGGAGGACTGGTCCTGGTTTATGAAAGCTTTGGTTGAGAAATAATTGGGTCTGTCTAAACCCCCCTCCATCTCCCCTTTGTAGTATACTACAATGTTTGAACATTCTTTCCTGGAACTGCTGTGCCTTCACTAATGTCATGAAACTTTAGAACAGTGGTTGTATTCTTAATATGGACATAGTTCTTTTGTAGGAGACCATGTCCACTGGTTCTTTTGAAATGGAAGGCTACAACACTTACTATACTGCTGCCGTGAGGGTAGTCAAGGAATATCCTGGATACCTTGCGGTTTGCTTGTTTTTTCCACAAAGATTTTCCACACTGTGTGTTTGGTGATGAGTGCAAAGCGAACATTTTTATTCAGGTTGTTTGTTACGTGGGCTCATGGTCCCAGTTATGGTCAGCCGACAAGTGTTCCGACCCGTGGGACTTTATCAAGGCTGATACATGTCTAAAATTTATATTTAACATACATGTGAACACAGCAAGTTGTGGGGGTGGCATATGTGACCTAGTACATGTGTGCCAGTGCCAAGTTCGTTGAGCGGTGAGATGGCATGGTTGTTAAGTTTAGTGAATTCCAGTAGTTTACATAATTCGCCTTTAGTTACATGTGGGTTTATATGGGCTATTCAATAATAGGATAACGGGGAAGGTAGAGTGAGAGAATAAGAATTGCAAACTGGTTAAGTGGTCGCAGCTGGAACAGTGCTAGTTGTATTAGAGTGGTGAGTGTTCTTCTTACCTAGTTATGATGGTTGGAAGCCCCCTATGGGGTCCTGAGAAGCGTGAGCGTGGTCAGTCTTGGTACCCAGGTAAACTAAGCCTCTGGCTGTGATGGGGGTGGTGGCTGTGGGCTGGAGCTTGATCGCTGTAATGGAGCCTGGGGGCTGTGCCCAGGGAAGGTGTTTATATCTTCATTTCTGGGGCACCATTGCCGGCCTGGCTGATACAGGGAGGCATGACCCGTTCTAATGCTGGGTGCAGGGAGCCGTGCTGCTTGGGGATTAGGTGCACGTGTGTTAAGTGAGGCTTGGAGTGCCTGTATTTATTAGAGGCATATCGTGAGTATACCTCTCATAAGGGAGGGGGGGCATGGCCATGGTTGGCGTGGCAGTGTGCTAGAGTAAAATGCAAAAGGGTGCACTTAACCTGTGTATTAGGAGTGCCCACAACTTGGTCTTGTGCGCATCTGTCGTATCCAAAATGTTCCACCCGTGCGTGCGTAATAGTACAGATGTGTAACTCAGGCTTGTATTGCCTGTGTTTGGGAGAGTCATAAAAAAAAATAACCCTCTCAGAAGGGAGGGCCAGTGGCCAGGTCTGTGTGCTACACGCTGGACGCACTGACACTTTCAAACATTGAATCTAAGGCCCAACAAGGAGCCCAGCTGTCACTAACAAAACTGACCACGCTCACGATTCTCAGGACCCCATAGGGGGCTTCCAACCATCAAAGCTAGCCTTGATAAAGACCCATGGGTCGAAACACGTGCTGGCTGACCATAACTGAGCCCACATAACAAACAACCTGAATAAGAAATGTTTGCTTTACACTTATCACCAAACAAGTACAGCCTTGAGGGAATGGCCATTCAGCCCTAGGGTGGTGTAGCTTTGGTGAGAGATTTAAAGTTAAACCTAACTTTAAGATTTGTAGCCTCCCACTACAATTCATTGATGGCAGTCTGTGTAACCCTTGGGCAGACTATGAATGTGCAGGAAATATTAATAGTGCATGTAAACCAGATTGGGAACATTATTTCTGATGTTTTTTAATCTGCTTAGAATCACATGCTGTGAATATGGTCCGGCATCTCGTGGTAATTGTGGAGTATTGCATCTTTTTTTGGAAAATCACAGGGGCGTCGACGTGGCCTGACTGTAACATTATCCCTAATGTGGCGTGTCGTGATATCCAACAGCCCTCACGTGTGGATGTCCCAACAGATTATTTTTCTGCCTACCTAGTTGCTCGCACAAAATGCAGAGCTTGTAAGCGTTTATATTGAGTTCTAAAATTGGTGTTAATTCCAATGATATTCAGTGGTTTGCTCGCTTTTGATGACTATTGACCACTGATCGTGTCTGCCGGCGTTCCATCCTGGGCTGCTCAGTGACTTTTTACTGCATGGACTTGGCCTCTTGGCCCGGCCTTCACAGTAGAGGGAGGGAAGCCCTATTCAGACTTTCTTTTTTGAAAATGCCTTTCTCTGACCCCTTCTCTTCCTTTTTCTTTCAGTCTGGCTGCCGCTTCCCTCCGCTATGGAGAGAACTCACTTTAAATGTTGCCCGTCTTGCAACGGGAAATTTCTTTGGGTAGACATCTGTCGCTGAAGCAATCCGTGTCTTCCTTGTGATCACGACGAGCACTCGTGCAAAGCGTATTAACTCTTTCAACCGAAAGCTTTGAAAGACAGGCGTATGAAACGGTGGGCGGCCTACGCCATGCAGGCTGAGAGCCCATCACCTGCCGGCACCGCAAATGAGGAATCGGTCCGCAGCCACGGCTTTGATTCGGAGGCCATCTCCCTTGTGCGCCCACGTGCCTGTCCCCGACAGGCATGCCGCTATGGGGAAATCACATCCCGGCGACAAGGTCACACACACACCACATATTTCAGAGCACAGAACCCCCAAACTTTCATCACCCATGTTGTCAAAGAAAATTTCGCCTTTGCAGTTCGGTGCCCTCTGCGTTACTGCTGTTGCGGCCTACGTACAGTGTGAAATCTCCTGTTATAATTGGTGGTTTTTCTAAATCTACCAAAGACGCAGCTGCACCGAAGGATACGGCGGTGCCGAAAGATGCCCCAAAACGGGGACTCTCAGCGATTATACATCCAAAGCTTTGGGAGAAGCTTTTTGAGGCTAATCCTCTTGTTTCAGGCCCTAGAAAGGACCCTTCTTCACCAGAAGGCTATTCTCTGCCTCCCTTCCACTCTCTAAGGCCCTGCTTCTGGGCACCAACACCGTTTCCCCCCTCCAGATCGTTAGGACTACTTTGAATTGACCAGAGGCAGATTTGAAGCCTGTATTGTCAACCTTTTGAGGCTGAACTTCCCAGAGTCCCGTCTTTCCCTCCTCCTCACCTGACAAACAGGAATCTGGAGTTGAAGATATCCAGGGTCTTCGGCTCAGTAGTACTACTTCTTTTCTTTTTTTCCGGAGCAAGTGTCTCTCTTCCGGGAAGGAAGCCACAGTGTTATGCTATTAAAAAGCACTCCCCACGGCCCCTCTCCCGAGAGGGACAGAATGGGGAAAAAGCCCAATAGGCACAAAAAAACCCAACAGCAGATGAGCAGTATCAGGCGTCAGACCGTGTATATGCAGAGTGGAATTTGGGCCCCGCAGGCTTCCAGAGGATGTTGGAAAGGAAAGCCAATTTGGCGAACCCAGCACAAAATACGTGATGGAATGGACACAGCATGTATGAACACTGCAAGGAGCACAGATTTAAGGTAAGTCTGCATGGAAATTGAAGTAAGACCGAAAGTATGGCAGAAAACAGCAAAAGCCAGAAAACCGAGAGAGGAGACAAACTCTGAGAGGGAACGCAGAGCGGAGACAGACGAGAGGGCAGAAGCAGAGGGAGGAACAGGTAAGTGGTGGATGAGGTTAGGGAACACTGCCGAAGAGTAAACAGGAAAGTAGCGCACTGCAAGGGCGACCGCCAGGAGAGGAACCGCTACAAAAGAGGAAAGAGAGGAAAAACACAGCATTGTGGCAACCGGAGAAAGAACACTGCAGTGGTCGAGAGGCTGACCGAAGCGGGTTGCAACGCACAGTGTCCAGAGAGGGCATGGCTGATAAGCCTCCCTGGTCACTGCCGTCGCAACACTAGACCGCTACCCACGTAACGCTGAGAAACATGGCGGATTCCCTAATGGCGGCGTGAAAGCTGCGTTCGGGACCATAGTGTCCATGGCAGGCGGCGCATGACATATATGAATAGAATAGCAGATTCTATCCACTTCTCAAACCTGTTTGATAACACTGCAAAAAGACATAGCGAAGTGGACCCGCAGCCCATCCCTTTTAAGTCCCAAAAGGTCCTCTCTCCGGGTGCCCAATTCTCCTCCTCAGTGGAATACAATCTGGACCTCCAAGTCGATGTTTTTGGTGCTAACCCGGATGATCTTGATCAGGATGTTGTTTACACATCAGACTACAACCAGGGAGGGCATGATCCCAGCAACCAGGACCCAGACTGGAACCCTGTGGATAATCTGGTACGTGGCACACCCCACCACATGACACTGATACCGACAACACTTTCTTGGATACCCACACCATCTCCCAGCCTAGAGACTCGTCGCCCATAGACGACCAAATGACATTCAATGCTCTCTTAAAAAGTTCAACAGGAAATGCAGGTAGTTGTGCTTCAAAAAATGTCCTCAGCATGAAGCATGGGGTACGCTTTGACTGCTGAGTTGGACTTTATAAACTGCTCTATGCATTCTCGCCGATCCCGGTCATCCTTCTGGTTCTAAGGTGATTGTGCCTGCTCGGGTCCAAGATGATAGTGAGGCAGTATTTGCCCTCCTTGATTTGATGGCATGTTTTTGGCTTGGTGGTATCTGGACCCTTTTACTTTCTCCACATTCTCTTTTTGAATTTTCTGCTTTCTTTGGCAAGGATGGACCTGCAGATTAGCACTGTGAAGGTGTACCATGCTGCTATTTCGGTTTTCAGGAGAACCCTGTAGCGGGGCACTTTTTTTTTTACTATCCCAATAGTCCTGCTATTCCTGTGGGGTCTATGCAATCAGTTTCCTCTGTGCCAGTTTGTTCTGATGTTATGAATTTATTTTTAATATTTCAAATGCAATCCATTTGAGACCCTGCTTTCATGACTACTCACCCTTAAGGAGATCTTCCTGGTTGCCTTAACGTTCACTAGATGGGTGGGCAAGCTCCAGGTGTTGTCTGTTAAACTTCTACATGTTTTTTTTGTAAGGAGAAAGTGACATTGGGTAAGGATATCCTTCCGATTATGGTCTCTGATTTCCATCTCTCTCATAAAAGATCCATCTTCTTGTCCTTTTCCTGCCCTTCCAAGACAGAGGAGCAATTCCATTGGCACAACGTGTATCCGTCTCTCCGCTACCAAGTCTCTCGAACAAGAGAGGGCAAGTAAGATGACAAACTTTTTGTTGGTTAAGCTGGTTTTAGTGATGGCAGAGCTGTGACCAAACAGACCATGTCAAGGTGTATTATCCTCTGTCGGAATGTTGTGATTGGGTGTGTAAGGATGTACCCGAAGGTCTCAGAGCACATTCCACTAGGCGGCTGGCTGCCACTTCAGGTTTGCAATGTGGGGTCCCTGTTTTGGACATTTGCCATGCGACTACGTGGGCTTCTTAGCACAGGTTTGCGAAACATTGCTGCTCGGAATCTGTTCAGGATGCTCGTTTTGACAGGGATGTCCTTCAGTTTTTTTATTTATGTGGTGTCCTTGCTAGCTGCTGGTCTATGTACTGCTATGGGAGTTTATCAAAGATATGAAATCTGTGTGAGAAAAGAATCCATTAAAAGAAAAATTGCTTCTCCTCTTGGTAAAATTACTTAGCATCTTGGTAATTTTCTCTATGATGGATGTTCCTTCCCACAGATAAATCGCTTTCCCTGCCTGCCCTTTGAGCGGATAACTAGTATGCCTTGGTTCTGTGGTCCTATCCATGTCCAAGTACAAGGGGAAAAGTGTTGAACTAAGGATACGGGGAACCTGCTCCGCTTGACTGGTGGCGT
Source organism: Ambystoma mexicanum (assembly GCF_040938575.1). Taxonomy (NCBI): domain Eukaryota; kingdom Metazoa; phylum Chordata; class Amphibia; order Caudata; family Ambystomatidae; genus Ambystoma; species Ambystoma mexicanum. The sequence continues at coordinate 1,645,409,678 of NC_090937.1, forward strand.
CTTGAAGCAAAGTTCAAGATGGCGACTCCTCGCGTCCGTTCTGCCCAGAACCAAGGAGATTGGTTAAGTCCAGTGGAGAAACGACACCCCCTCTATATGTTCCTTTATGGCCACATCACAGGAAATGTCTACATCTGTCATTGGGAGATGTACACTTCCAGTACAGAGTTCTGTCCTCTGGAATGAATGCAGCACAGAGAGTTTTTACGAAACTCATGGTAGTCATCGGGACTCACCTCTGCCTGAAGGGGAGCTGTATCTACAAATATCTCAACAACCTGATGCTATGGTCTCCTCTGTCACGAAGTCGATGACCGCCTTATGAATTTTACCAGATCGTCTGTTTGAGCTGGGTCTCTTGGTCAATCAAGAGAAGCATGGCTCCTGCCAATCGATCAATTCGCATGCCTCGGAGTGAGAAAGATCCAGCTTCATTTAGCAGTAAACTGGAATCTGGGGACGATGGATGGTCAGACGGTCTTCATTCGAGTTCTGATGGCCTTACATCTGTTATTGTGAACCTTCTAGTTGGAGAACCTTTCACAGATAAACTACACGAAATGATCATCACTATGGGCGCCTCTCGCTGGGTGAGGACCAACTGTCTTTATTGGACAACACAACCTGAATTTTCTATACCAATTGGCAGAGCAGCAGCTGATCACTGATACTGTGACCTAGCGGAGTGGGCCCTGCACCATAGAATCCATCTTTGGGCCATTAACCTTCTGGGACTGAAGTCCGGCTGAGCAAGCTTTCACAACCATGAATGGGAGCTACACATTTCAGTGCTCCAACTGATCCTTCAGAAATGTAGTGCTCTCGAACTAGACTTGTTTGCCTCTGAGAGCAGTGCTAAATGTGGATACTTTGCCTTGAGGGGTAGTCTGGGTCCTCTGACTCTGAGAGGCTTTTTTGATCCCATGGTCCAATCGGACCTGTTATGTATTTTCTCCCACCTCATACATGTTTCTTAGTGGAGATCCACTCACAATGTAACAACGATTCTAGCGACTCCACATTGGCCGGTCAGGACTTTGATGTCCCTCCAATCACTAAGCTTGGTTAGCTGTTTTCTGATTAGCTAACACTGGGACCCATAGGCCTCCCTGGAGAATCTGAAGGTCATCACATGGTCAGAAAGCCATTCACCCGGTTGCAGTACAGGAGCTTATGACTAAAGTTGTTATTTATCTATAGACTGGAATCTAAGGCCTTTAAAGTTTTCATTCATGTGTGATTTAGCAGATTTGTGTGTTCAGAATAACTCCTGCAGAATATTCCTTTTGGCTGTTGGCTCATTCAGGTGTTATTCAGATCTCTCTCTATGTTCAGGAGCTGCTATTCCACCACTGAAGGCACTGCAATCTGTGTGGGACTTCAAATGTGGTCCTGTTGGTCAATTCTCATAGCTTCAACAGACATCAGGTTTGTCACATGGAAAAACAAGTTTTGATCGCAATTTTGTGGGCTAGACACATGAGTGAAATCCAGGCTATCGGCTTCGGAGCTACAAACCATCTTTCACAAGGATACACTACTGATGGGAACGCATCCTAAGTTGTTATGGAAGGTGATCTCCACATATATCGGATATCACTTTATTTGATCAGACTCTCAATCTGAGACAGATTGAGTTTTTCACTGCCTGGTTGTACGCAGAGCATTGACTTTGTATCTGGGTAGGACTAAAACTAACAGAAACCTTCAGTGGTGCACAACCAGCGAAAAGGCTTCAAAGGCGCCCCTTCCATGATGGATAGTTGTGTGCGTTTTGGATTGTTACACTTTGCAACATAAATCTATCCCAAGTGGTCTTCCTGCATGTGCAATTAGATCTAAAGCCACAGCTGTGGCTTCTCGGAGGTAGGTTCCGTGTGAGATCATTGCAAGGGCAGCGACACGTCCTCTGTCTGCTTTTTCCAAGCATTACTATATGGATAACTGATGATTGTGTGTTAATTGTCCATTGTGCCCAAAGCCCTCTGCTGTCTTGGGGAGAGTGTGGAATCTGCATAACGTGGATTTACATACTCTTTTAGCAGAGATCCTTCAAGAGCTGGCTGCCTCAATGGACATGTCCACAACACAAGGTGCAGGGCAGACCATTCTGGGGGTGAGGCTTGTCCACTTTTGCTATGCTAGACAGGCTGGATCAAACTGTCAGTTCAGTGGGTTTTGCCAGGGCTCTTGCTTTTGGAGATTTGCCCTATTGTATCCATGCCAACATTGTTCTTATTTTGGGTGCGTATACAATCTATGAGGCAGAATACATTCTCCTCAAGGGCGTGCTTGTTAGTTGCCAAATGTATGCAAAGCATGGCTGGTACAACCATGTACAAGTTTTTGGAACATTTTACAAGAGATTATCCCTCAAATCGCCCTACTTACGCCACCACCTACAACAATCATCCCACATTGGCAACGATAGGTCAAGGCATAGCAGCCTTTTAGACAGCTTTCACAATCTCTGGCTCCTCTGTTAATTCCTCAGGTGAGTATTTGTGGACACCATGACTGCTGGGGCACCAGCCACTCAGCTCAGGTATACTGTCAGCTCTTCCAAGGGCAACCCCAACCTCCTACTGGTAATTAAAAAGGGGGGAGGGGCTGGTTTTCCATCAGAGCCTTCCATCAGTGAATTCTTTGAGTGATCAAGACTGCTGCTTTCTGGCACCATTTGAGATGAGTGTTCTTGCTTCAGTGAGGCAATGTAAACTACTGAGGATAGGTACTGACCCAACTGGATGTGTTCTAGAAGAACATAGACTAAGCCCCATGCCATGACTGCCACGGACAAAAGGCTGTAGGCCATATATTGGTTGCAGGAGAAGGTGTTCTATCTAGCCTTTCATCGACCGGCCCAGCCAGTAGTTATGGAGAGAACTTCTTTAGCATTGGATCTTTTATAGATTCACATTCTGTGAATATTCCCTGTCGTCGGGCTGGGAATCCTCAGTAACATAGGGCAGTTTAAATTTAAACAAACCTCTGTCATTTTTGGGTCATGCTGCCCAGAGCCAATAGGAACAATACCCATAACTCCTCTCCTGTTGGCCAGCTTTCGATTTTATTTTTCTGTACGTTCATGGTGGGAGTCCTCAAATTTTCTCAACAGATTTTCTTATTTAAAAATGGACTTTAAATCCAACTTCAATGAAAAATCACCTTTTTTTGACGACTGGCACAGATGGCGAGGCTGCTGAGACTGTAGACCATTTCCAAAGCTGTTAAATTTGATATATTTTTTCTTTTTTCCATCGTCTGCGCAGTTGGGGCCTACCTCATGGCAGACTCCACGAGCAAGACCGTGATCAAGACATGTGGCCGCTGTGAGCTGAAGAATGTCTATATCATAGACCGCCACAATGACTGTCTCTGTCTTCATCCCCACCATGTGATACTGGACTGTGAGATCTGGCAGTCATTCTCCAACAAACTATGCAAAAGAATGTCTGGCAGACCCTCTACCAGCACAAACACAGCACAGTGACCTATTCTTGGGTCTCAACCACAATTTAGCTCACTGCGCTTTTCGCAGAGGGGAAATGTCCATATGCATATCAGTCTTTGTCCCACCAAAAGGCAGTCCAGTACTGAAATGATAGGCAAATCTCTTCTGAACAAGAGTACGAACAGCTACCCCAGGCGCGTGTTTCAGCATAGTCTGGCTTCATCAGTGAGGTGCAGCTGTGCCTCTCTCAGCAAAGTGTCCAAGGGGTCCATGTCTGGATTACCCTGGTCACTTAGGACGAGACCCCAAGTACATCAAAATATGCAAAGGAAGGTCTGGTAGTCCCTCTACCGGAACAAACACACCCCATTGACCTGTTCTCATCTCCTGGGGTATCGCTGCCTCAGCGGGCCACGACTGCTCCAACCATGACTACTGCCTCGTCAACTACCACTACTTAGTTGGTAAAGTCACTGGTGGTGTCTTCTGCTTTGAAGGAGGCGGCAAGACCAGAAGATCTGTTATCACCAACAGATTTAATTCCCAGACATGGGTAGTGGGGGGTGTGACAACTGTCTACGCAAGTTCTGAGGAGGAAATGTTATTTGAAGGCATGGTCACAGGGTCACCAAGGCATGCTAGCCCAGTGAGATGCATTAGCCCTTGGTCAGAGCCCCCCTACTGTGGCCCCCTCCACAGGCCTCTAGGGGCATGTCTCAGCATATTTTCACTGTGCTCAGTTCTCTGGTCTCGGAGATACAACAGTGGCTGCCACCAATAGCAGCCACGTCAAGGAGCCCTCCAAGGCCTCTGCATAGGCATCGCTCGTCGACCACGACACCACCGCCCTCCCAGCAGCGCCAATAGGAGACACACTACAGACGGGTACTGCAACGGGCACTGATACCGGCATGGATGAGTTTGACGACTTTATTCCTGTGGATGGGGACACAATAGGTGCTGATGATGCTCCCAGTGCTTCTCCCCAGGTGATGTGGGGTTTTTCTACTCCATGATGGAAAGGGCATCTACACTCTTCAACTTGGTGCCTGAGGAAAAGAAAAAGGAGAGTTTCCTTTACCAGAGGCGCACATCCGCAATGAAGACGATATTGGCCGTCCCTTTACTTGACGAGGTGTGGGAGGAAGCCCTCGCGCTTATGAAGAGTCCAAGCGCTGCACCAGCAAAACAAACGGGACAGGCTAGAGAAAAAATACAGGATGCCAGACAAAGCCTCCAAGTGCTTTAGATCACAGCGATCACCAGATTCTGTGGTCTCAGCCGCAGCAAGCAAACTGTCTGCCAAACCGTCCGCCAAGTGTATGGTTCTGCCATATCTAGAAGGAAAGGAGCTGGATGCGATGGGGAAGCGGGTTATTTTACACTGCAGCATCAACCGTCAAGGCCATTAACGGTCTATCCATTCTAACCCCGTATGAAAGAGACATGGTTCAAGTTGGGTCCACTCCTAGAAGTCTTGCTGGATGACCAGAAGACTGAGGCTCTCACCCTTTTTCAGGAAGGAGAGGTGGCCTCCGACCGCACCATCACAGTAGCCATGGATGTCGCAGACTCGGGTTTTCACCAAATGGGTAATGGTGTGGCACTCAGGCGCACGGCCACAAGCTTTATACCTGACGTCCAAGCCAAGGTGGTTGATATGCCCTTTGACAGGGATAACCTCTTCGGTAGTTGATGATATGCTGCAGGCGATAGACAGAGACAGCAAGATCCCCATGGACCCTGCAACAGTGTTGGTCCTCTTCATTTTGATCTTCAAGGGAAATGTTCGGCAGATCTTTCAGAGAATACGCCTCTACCGCCTATTGTCAGCCCTCCTACTCCACGGCGCAGGAAGCATTCAGAGGCTTGTCACAAGCCTTCGGAGGAGGGCCGCAGCATCGCAGACACCCGCAAGGCAAGACGCAATGCACCCAAGCAAGCCTGACTCGGGCCCCAGGCCGGGACCCCCACTTTCATATTTTGTCAATGTGTGGAAGGACATCACCACAGACGAATGGGTGCTGGACATACTTCATCAGGAACACACCCTGGAGTTCAAACACAGGTGCCCTTGTATTCCTCCTGTAGCGAGGAAGGAGCTACACACGGCCCAGCTACTCGAGGAAGTGCAAGCCATGCTGGCAAAAGGGGCAATAGAACCCGTCCCTTTGTGCCTCTGGAGTGTACTCCAAAAATGTTGCAAGGGTGGTGCCCAATCCTGGATTTGTGCCGCCTCAATAAATACCTAAAATCCCAAAAGTTCAGGATGGTCACGTTGCAGCAAGTGCTCAGCCAACTAGAGGAAGAGCAATAACATAATGACTCTGGACCTGGAGGATGCCTACTTTCACGTCCCCATATACCCAAAGCATTGAAGGTTCCTGGGCTTCGTAGTTCAGGAACATCACTACCAGTTCAGAGCTATGCCCTTCAGTCTAAAGTCTGCACCAAGGGTTTTCACAAAATGCTTGGCCTTAGTGGCAGCTCATCTATACCTTAAAGCGATACACGTATACCCTTCCCTGGATGACTGGCTCATCCGGTCATATTCTCAGAACCTGGCGATACAGTACACAGAGGAGACTATACACCGGCTGACAGAACTCTGATTTTCCATCAATTATCCCAAATCCTGCATAGTGGCATCGCAGGTTGCTCTGTTTCTTGATGCCTGCCTCAACACAGTAGCATCCCCGGCGTACCCCTTGGAAGAGAGGGTGGTGGCCATCCTGGTGAAGGTAGATAGGCTGGTCACAATGCAATCCTCCGCGACCATCCTGGCAATCAAGTCACTACTAGGCATGATGTCCTCGTGCATCCACCACTTCGGGCTGCAGATAGGGCTGCCTCAAGAGTTCCTGGATACCAGGTGGTGCCAAGTCACAGGGGATGGATGGACAAGATTACCATCAACCTGGAATTCAGACCACTCCATACAATGGTGGGGAGTGCGCTCACACTTCACTGAGGGTTCCTCGTTTCAAGTCCCACCATTCCAGGTTATGGTCGCCACAGATTCCTCCTTGGAAGGATGGGATGGGGGCTCACACCGGGCAGTCCCATGCCAGGGGTCTCTGACTCCTGGAAGAGAAGAATCTGCATTACAATGAGCTGGAATTACGAGCTGCATTCTGCGCTCTCAAGTCATTCTGGTCTCGGAGGGGGCAGGTAGTAAGGATCTTCACAAACATCACCATGATGATCTACATCAGGAAACAAGGTGGGATCAGATCCCTCCCTCCCCCCCGCTCTTTCACTAGAGGCTCAAGCCTGGGCAATTCTTCAAGGAATGTTCCTTGTCCCGTTTCATCTGGCAGGCATCAAGAACACCGTAGCAGGTGCCTTCAGGGAGCTTCGGTCCTGCCACGAAAGAGAGATTTACCAGAAGCAGTTGCCTTTCCTCTACAGCAAATGGGGCCGTCGCTGGATGGACCTAGTCGCCTCGGTAGTTTATTCAGAATGCACAGAGTCCGCCAGCTGGGGAGCCTAGGGGATGCCTTCTCGCTCAGGTGGGAAGGACTGTTTCTGTATGCCTTTCCCCCCAATTCCACTTCTACTGCGTGTCAACACACTCAAACACTGTCACTGCAAGGTGATACTCAACACCCCAGCATGGCCCCGCCAGATCTGGTAGCCGGACCTGCTCCGCCTGTCGGTTGCTCCAGCCATCCATCTGCCTCTTCTCGACCTACTCTCCAGAGAAAGGGGGACCCTTCTACATCACGATTGAGCATCATTGAACCTCATGGCTTGGCTCCTGCAGCGCTAGAGTTTGTCCACTTTAATCTTCCTAAAGAATGTAAATCAGTTCTTACCAAGGCCAGTGCGTCATCTACACTATTGTGTTATGGGCACAAGTGGAAGCGATCCCAGAAGATCACGACTCTACGAGTCACTGCCCATCAGCTCCTGACGTACCTACTGTCACTGGCCAAAGCTTGATTGGCCCACGCCTCCATCAAGGTGCATCTGACAGCTATATCCTGATACAACCACTCGCTGGGCAGACCATCCAGGTGGTCCCACAGACTAGTCAAAGAATTCATGAAGGGCCTCTTCAGATCCTTCCAGCCAGTGAATGCTCCTGCACCAGCGTTGGAGCTCAATGTCATCCTCAACGGGCTCATGGGGCCACCAGTTGAACCATTGCGTCAGGCCCCCCTGAAGTTTCTTTCTTGGAAGCCGGCGTTCCTGGTGGTTATCACCTCGGCGAGGCGGGTGGGGGAAATGCAAGCTCTCTCCTGTCATTTCATGCTGCAAGGGTGGTGCTTCGGACCCACACTTTCTTTATGCCTAAGGTTCTATCTACATTCCACCTTAACAAATCCTTGGTGCTGGAGAACAACAGTTACAGGTAAGCAACTTGTTCCTTCCACTCTTATTGAATCATTTTCTACCCTGAATAATGATGCTTAGGTGTACTTCTTTCGAAGCCTTAGAAGGCTACCAGTATTGCCACCCCTACACACATCTGGGGGATGAATTGCCTCTGGTGCAGCTGGCGCCACCATTTACTCCCCAGAGTGATGGTCACTGGACATTTTATCCACCTTGACCATGCTGGTGGCTACATTATAACGAAGGCTTCCAGCACTAGTCCCGATCCCGCCTCGACGGCCCCCCGCAGGTGTCCCTGGGCTTCCAGGAAGGAGGATGACATTTCTGCTACCCACGAGGAAGGTTGAATGCCAGTCAAGGCCTCAGCAACTGTCGAACATGGGTATAGCCACAGATCCAGACCAACTGGCGGATGTGGCGTCAACACATGAGTCTCACATTAACGGATGATGGCCTATGGGGAACTGGATGATATCCTAATTAGAGACTGCCCCCAAGCACTCATGGCCAGGACGGCCGAGATGTTCGGCCTCACCCAGGAGGGGCAGCGCAAGTACAGTGTCCTGTACCAGCGCAGAGAGCAGTGCAGGAAATCAGTTATGTCCAGTCCGCTGTTGGAGGATGTCTGGGAGGATGGTCTAGTCGCCTTGGCTCACCCCGCAACGGCCCCTGCAAAGAAGGATCGGTTTGAGAAAAAATGCACGGCCTGGAGAGCTCTCCTGTCTGCCACTGCACTCAGTCTACACCAGACGCAGTTGTCGCCACTGCCGCCAGAAAGAGGCCGGCCAACCCATTGTCCTGCTCTGTTCCCACGGATAAGGAGGGAGAACGCCTGGATGCATTCGCCAAGAAAATCATTATCACCGCAGCCACGACAATCGGGGGTGCATATGCAATGGCCATTCTCGCACAATATGTACAAGCTGCGCCCCATCCTAGAGTTTCTGCCGGATAACAAGAAGCTATGGACCTCTTCCATGAGGGCAATTGGCATTGAACCATGCCATCACGGTATCGGTGGATACTGCTGATACAGGGTTTCGCCAGCTTGGTAATGGAGTGGTCCTTCGCAGACAAGGTTGGCTCAAGGCCACCGACCTTCGGCCTGATGTCCAATTCCGGGTCGCAGACATGCCTTTCAATGGTCAAGACCTGTCCGGGAGAAAAGTTAAATGAGGCTTTGCAATCTATTAAGAGGGACACAGAGACCGCTCGCTCCCTGGGAACGCTACAGCAAAGGTACTGGTCCTTTCGCTCTGAAAAAGGGCATTATGGTAGAACTTTGCAAGACAACTGCATCACGTCCCAGTCATCGTACTCCTACCAGTCAGGGACCAAGTACAAGAAAAAAGTCCCAGTCCTACAGGGGTCCTCAGCACCACTGGGGCTCCTCCCAGTCGAGGGGCCAGTCTGGCAAGCAACCAAAACCAGCCGAGGGCCCGGTCTTCCCGCTTCAGCACCACAGTGGGAGGACGGCTGTCCAGATACGAAAAAGAGCAGTGGAGAGAATGCCAAAGGACAAATTGGCCACAGAAGTCTACTCACGCTACTTGCTGGTAAGAGAGAAGGCACTACACAAGAAGTCGGGGGGTTGGAGGCCCATATTAGAGCGGTCCCAGCTGCAAAAAGGAGATTTCTCGGCGTCCCTCGACCTAGAGGATGCTTATTTTCACATCCCTATCCGCCACTCACACTGGTACTAACTACGCTTCGTGATGGCAGGAGTACACTATCAATTCAAGGGCCTTCCCTTTGGCCTGCGTTCTGCTCCATGGGTGTTTACCAAGTGCCTTGCACCAGAAGTGGCACACCTGCGGCCGAGGGGTATCCATGTTTCTGATGTTTGTTAATCTGCTTAGAATCACATGCTGTGCATAGGTCCGACATCCAGTGGTCACTGCGGAGTATTGCATTTTGTTTTTCGTAGTCGAAAAGGGACGTCGACAAGGTGTGTCTGAAATACTATCCCTATAGTGACGTGCGTTGTACCCACAATCCCTCACGCGTTGAGGTCCCTCAGATTGTTTTTTTCCGCCCAGCTACTGGTCGCCTTTAAGCGGAGCTCCTCGAGAGACATTGCAGATTCCATCTCCTCGACCTTTGGTCGTTTTCCTATTTAATATATAACATATCGATCCCTCCCTCGACACAGTTGTGAAGCTGTCTCCGCCGAGCAAGATCTTCGACAGAGGGGACGAGCGGAGGAGATCCTTCGGCGTTGCCGAACACGTGGCCTGGCCTCGCAGGCCAAATACAGTAGGGAGAGTGGGGTCGTGGGACATCTCTGGTTCTTTTCTGAGAATGCCTTTCCTTTTCCCCTTCCTTTCCCTTGGGGTCGTTATCACGATTTATTGCCTCGGCTATGGAGAGGACACCCTTTAGGTGTTGCCCACTTTGCAAGGGCAAGTTTACTTGGAAGGACAAGCATTCACGGTGTAACCGCTGCTTGCCCCTCGATCACAAAGAGGAGGGTTGCACGGCTTGTCGGATTCTGAAGCCAAAGACTCTAAAAGACCGTAGGGTCAAGAGGTGGGCGGCCTACGCTATGTCGAAGGCCGATTCTTCACCCGCCGCTGCTACCACCGACAGTGACGAGGAACCTGATAACACGACCTCCGCTACGGAAGTCATACACCCCTCTAAAGAGCGCTCGCGCTCTTTGTCGTCTGTCCCCGGCCCCGACGGGCTCGGCTCACGCCCTGCTTATGGGGATGAACACCCCGGCGACACTGACGCACACAATACCACACATAAGCACACAACCCATAGCTCTTCTTTGTCGAAGACGAAGAAAGAATCAGCGCCCAAGGAGACGCAGGTTCCACCGGCGGCCTCCTCGGACCGTTCAGGTTCGAAGCCCCTCTCGCAGCCGCGACCAGCGACTGGGCTTTCGGCAAATAAGGGTGCCGCCCCCAAACCATCGGCCGGCGTGCACCAGCAGAGAGCGCACGCCGCCGTAGAACGATCGACACCCGTAACGTCGAAACCACAGCCCTCCGCTGACAAACGAGTCGCAGAGAGCTTGTCGAGGATCGTTGTAGCCGACGCCCAGAAGCGTACGCCGAAAGACACGTCGAGCGCTACGCAGAGGTCGAAAGACACGCCGAAAAAGCCCGAAGAAAGACAGGGACTACCCCCTTCAGTCAGGGGGACCCCCAGCACACCGGAAGGCTTTTCGGAAGGCGACGGGACACTTTCCTCGACGTTATGGGAGAGGTCGAGCCGTTTTCAGCTAGATTACACTAATTTTCCCCCGCTAGACCGCTCAGGGGTACCCCATGAAACCATGGAAAGGCTCCATCTCTGCATGGAGAGAATGGAGAGGTTTATGAAGACCCAGAACCCTCCCACTCCCAAGAGAACACGAGAAGGGCCTCAGGAGGACCCCAGGGCCAAATATCCGAGACTAGTCAATCCCCAGCAGGACACAGCCTCACACTTCCATAATGTGTATGACCTCACTGGTGAGGAACAATACTTGGAGGAGGAGGATGAATTTGTGGACGATGAAGAGGGACAGAACCAGGAGGAAGGTCTGGAAGACAGCCCAGACATGGTAGGAGAAGGATTCAGAGAAAATCCAGAAGAAGGACCTTCTCATCCCTGGCAATCCCCATCAGTATATTCGGACACTGATGTCCTGAACCTAAATCCTCCTGACAATTCACCTGTTAGAAACACGTCTCCCATTGACGATCAGCCCACATTCAATGCCCTGTTGCGCAGAGCAGCAGCACATTTCGAACTGGACACTGGGGTGATCTCTCCTGAAATAGACTTTGTGGAAAGAGTAATTAAGGAGAAACCCCCAGTCAGCCAGACCATTCCCCTCCTCGCTTCAGTGAAGAGAAGAATCATCCCTTCGCTATCCACACCCGCACTAATCAGAGGAGTTAATCCAAGAATTGAAAAACTTTTCACTCCTTCAGCCTCAGACCCGCTGTACATCAGGGGACATTCGATTCCGGATTCCCTTGTAGTAACTAATACAAGGAAGAGGGCAGGGGTGCCGCTGTCAACCAGTGAGGCACCACCTGACAAGGAGGGCAAGAGGTTATATGCCCTTGCAAAGAGAGTCACATCCTCGGCTGCCTTTTCGGCAAGAATTGCGAACAACAATTCTTTGCTAGCTAGCTACGCGGACGCGCAGTGGGCCAAACTGCGCAAAGACGCTGAAGAAGCGCCGGAACCACTACATACACGCCTGCTATCAACTATTGGCGAAGGAACCCAGTTCAACCAGAGTATTGTAAAGAACTCTCTGGATGCTGCAGAGACAGCGGGACGTTCCCTGGTTCAGGGAATACTCCTAAAACGCCATGTATGGCTGCGCAACTCAGGGTTCAAACCGGAGACACAGGCGTCTTTAATAAATAAACCTGTTGAAGACTCATACCTCTTCGGGAAAGCGGTGGATGAGGCTCTGGAGATGGCTAAAAAAGAGTTTGATACTATCAAAACTCTTGACCAGATCTCTAAACCCACTACCAGACGCGGCTATGGCAACAAACGCTTTTTTCGTGGCCAACGCCAACAGCAGAATCAGCAGCAACAGTACCCTGCCACCAATTACCAGACCAATAGTGGGCAGTACAGCCAAAGAGGTCAGCGCCGTGGCAAAGGGAGGTCGGGGGTCCACCCCCAGAGGCTCCCAAGCCCCCAACAACACCAAGTGACGCGAAGATTCGCGTCCCCTCCCATGCAACACCGGTCGGGGGCCGGATAACATCCTTTCTTCCAGCATGGGAGCGAATAACGTCAGACTGCTGGGTACTTTCCACCGTAGCCAACGGATACTGCATCAAATTCAACAGTTCCCCAACATACAGACCCCCGAGGGGACGACGCATGACACCGGAACACCTTGCCATCCTTCTCCAAGAAGTACAACAACTGCTGGAAAAAGGAGCCATAGAGGTTGTGCCTCTATCTCAGGTAACGGAAGGTATTTATTCAGTGTACTTCCTTGTACCCAAAAAGGATCTAACCATGCGCCCGGTATTAGATCTGCGCCCAGCGAACAAGTTTATCAAACCCCAGAAGTTTCGTATGGTGACCTTACAGGAAGTGATCCCACTGCTATCACAGGGAGATTACATGACAGCATTGGACATGAAAGATGCATACTTTCATATTTTAATGTTGCCAGCGCACAGAAGATACCTCCGGTTCATGATAGAGGGCAAACACTACCAGTTCAGAGTGCTACCCTTCGGCATAGCATCAGCACCAAGGGTATTCACGAAGGTAATGGCAGTGGCAGCGGCCCACCTGCGCAGGTTGTCCATCCCAGTTTACCCTTACCTCGACGACTGGCTCATAACAGGGGATTCTTACGAAACATGCTTCTCCAATACCCAAAAGACTGTAGACCTTTTGTTCCAGTTGGGCTTCTCCATCAACGAAAAGAAGTCCAGCCTAGACCCCAGCCAAGTCAAACAATTCCTAGGGGCTCTAATTCAAACAAAGGACGGCCTCGTCTTCCCCTCCAACGAGAGGGTCCAAAACATGCTGTTTCAAATCCCTCAATATGTGACCGATCGAGAGGTGACGGTACGCAAAGCAATGCCCTTGCTAGGCATGATGGCGTTGTGTATTTATTTGGTACCTCACGCGCGCCTGCGCATGCGCCCTATGCAAGAGTGGCTCAACAGCCAGTGGTGTCAGGCCAGCGGACTATGGGACGATCTAGTGGTGGTCTCGCAGGCGTTGGTTCTCTCGCTACGGTGGTGGACAAAGGAAAACCTGGAAAGAGGGAAACCCTTTGCCACACCCGCGGCGGAGGCCACTCTAACCACAGACGCATCCCTCACAGGATGGGGGGGGCTCACCTATCCCATCAGACTGCTCACGGAGTGTGGACTCCGAACGTAGCATCCAAGCACATAAATCTACTGGAGCTACTAGCTGTGTTCAAGGCGCTAAAAGCCTTCCAGGAACACCTACAGGGCAAGAATGTGTTGGTCCTTACAGACAGCACCACAGCCATTTACTACATCAACAAGCAGGGGGGCACCCACTCTCCAGGACTGTCCAAACTGGCCCAAAATATATGGAAGTGGGCTCTGAAACAAAACATGTTCCTACTGTCACAACATGTACCAGGGGAACTCAATCTGCTGGCAGACAAACTCAGCAGAGATTTCCCCCTGCCCGAAGAGTACGAATGGCGACTGCACGAAGACATCGTCTTCGATGTCTTCACACAAAGGGGATTCCCAGAAATAGACCTATTTGCAACCCTGGAGAACTCACAATGCCTAAGTTACGCCTCCAGGTACCCTCAGAACCAATCCAAGGGGAACGGTCTGTCGATGCAATGGTCAGGGAAATTTGTTTACGCTTTTCCCCCCCGACTCCCCTTCTCAACAAGGTGGTGCACAAGATGCACCAGGAACAAGTGACCATGATACTGGTGGCCCCAATGTGTGCCCGACAGCCATGGTTCGCTCACTTGATGGAGATGTCTCTATCTCCCCCAATGAAACTCCCCTGCCCGTACAACATGCTGTCACAAGACAAGGGCAGGATCCTGCACCCATGCCCCCAGAACATGAATTTAGCAGCTTGGCTCCTGAGATCATAGAATTCGGACATCTACAGCTCCCGCAGAGATGCATGGACATCCTCAGGGAAGCCAGAAAACCTAACACTCGCCACTGCTATTCTAGCAAGTGGAAGAGATTTGTCATCTGGTGCAGAGGAAAAAGCATCAACCCGATTGACTGCTCTCCCACACATATTGTTCTATACCTGACCCACTTGATTCAGGTCTAGTGTTCAATTCCATTAAAGTCCACCTAGCGGCACTTTCTGCATACACCACTTCCCAACTCAAGGTGTCGTGGTGGAAGATCCCTGTTATAAAGGCCTTCATGGAGGGAGTAAAGAGAATACACCCCCCGATAGCTGACCCAGCTCCCGGATGGGACCTTAATGTGGTACTTACCAGACTCATGGGCTCACCATTCGAACCCATGCACAAAGCATCTCTTAAAGACCTCACTCTGAAGACTGCTTTTTTAATAGCGATCATCCACATCAGGAGAGTAAGTGAACTACAGGCTCTTTCTGTTCTAGACCCCTTCGTTACATTTCACAGAGATAAGGTGGTTCTACGCACGCACCCAAGGTTTGCTCCGAAATTCATCTCGAAATTCCACGTAAACCAGTCTATAGAACTGCCAACGTTCTTTCAAAATCCTTCCAACTTGGGAGAAAAAACTCTGCACACACTAGATGTGCGCAGAGCGGTCATGTTCTACATGGAAAGAACCAGACCACTGAGGAAGACTAATCAGTTCTACGTCTCGGTGGCAGCAGGAAGAGAAGGGGATGCAGTTTCAAAGTCCACTATTTCTAGATGGATTGTTCAATGCATCACTCTCTGCTATACTCTTGCTAAGAGAGAACTGCCCTTTAAGCCAAGAGCACACTCTACTCGAGGCACGGGGGCGTCCATAGCATTCATTGCAAATGTTCCCCTTGAGTCCATCTGCAAAGCGGCTACCTGGAGTTCTGTGCACACCTTTACAAAACACTACTGTCTAGATGCACACTCGAGATCTGACTCCCAGGTGGGACAGGCAGTATTAAGACATCTTTTCTCTACTGTTTCTTCTCATAACCCACCGCCAACTCCGGGTACTGCTCGCTAGTCTATGCACAGCATGTGATTCTAAGCAGATTAACAAACATCAGAAGACAATGCATTACTTACCGTAAAAGCATTTCTGATGGTTGTATCTGCTTAGATTCACATGCGCCCACCATTCCTCCCCGCTCGGATGGAAGGAACATAGACTTCCTTTTATATCTCTCTTTTCTGTACTCGCTCACGTCTAGAAGGCTCCCTCAGGGCAGAAAAATACAAACAGAGGGACCTCGACGCGTGAGGGATTGTGGGTACAACGCACGTCACTATAGGGATAGTATTTCAGACACGCCTTGTCGACGTCCCTTTTCGACTACGAAAAACAAAATGCAATACTCCGCAGTGACCACTGGATGTCGGACCTATGCACAGCATGTGAATCTAAGCAGATACAACCATCAGAAATGCTTTTACGGTAAGTAATGCATTGTCATACCCGTACTTAGACGACTGGTTGGTGAGAGCCCACCTACTCACGGGCAGAAGTCAGCATGGTGTCCACCATCCAGTATCCGCAATAGCTAGGATTCTCCATAAACTTCCCAAAGTCGCGCCTATTTCTATCAAGACAGGATACCCAAACCTGCATCGCCAGGCCCTCGAACAAGAGTGTACCAGCTCTGCTGGCGAAAGTGCACTGCCTCAGCAGGGCCCAGATGAGCCGAGTCCGCAATTACATGTTTTTGCTGGGGATGATGTCATTGTGCATCCTTTTGATCACTCAATACAGGCTGCGCATGCGGCCGGTGCAGGAATTCGTGGACCTCTGATAGATACAAGCGTCAGGGTCCTGGGAGGATCTCATCATTCTGACAGGCCTTCAAGTGGAGCCTTCACTGGTGGTCGGTGAGGCAACATCTGGTGAAGAGTTCCAGATTCAGGCTGCCGGACCATCAGGCCAATGTCACAATGGATGCCTTGCTGGAGGGATGGGGCGCCCAGTGTCGGGACCAACGCACAAGGGGCCTCTGGTCTGAAGAGTAAAAGGGCCTGCACATTAACCTGCTGGAGTTGCGGATGATTTTCTGGGCCCTACTAGCGGGGAAGGTGGTACGAGTCTACATCGACAATATGACATACATTTTATTATGTCAGCAGGCAAGGAGGAACCAGGACCCCACAGCTATCCAAGGAAGCGCAGGCTCTTGGCACTGGGCATTGCAGCATCAAATGTTTCTCATTCCACTCCATCTGCCGGGGATTCAGAATACCCTAGTGGAATACCCAGCAGGGAGTTGCGTTCTTGTCTTGAGTAGGAGCTGCACAAGAATCAACTTAACCTGTTGTTCCAGATGTGGGGCACACCAGATATCGACCCTTTTGCCACCTACTAACAGTCGGTGCAAGAGTTTCGCCAGCCAATTCCGCCATCTGGAGAGCTTGAGGGACGCCTTTGCATTTCCATGGGAGGGAAAGTTCCTGTAAGCATTTCCTCCAATCCCGCTGGTGCCTCGAGTCATCCACACCGTTGGACTATATCGATGCAAAATGATATTCGTGGCCTCTACATGGCCGAGACTAATTTGGTACTCTGACCTCCTCGCGCTCCCGTCCGCTGCTCCTCTTAAGTTGAATCCACTCCAGGCTCTCCAGTCCAGGAAAGAAGAGGCAGTACTGCACCACGAACCAGCCTCACTCAATTTGACGGCCTGGCACCAGGCATCCATCAAGTATCTTTTCTGGACAACCGCTTTCTCTGTGGCCGTAACATAGGCCAGGCGTGTTGGTGAGATCCAGGCATTTTTCTGCAAACTACCTTATTTGACGTTTCACAAATCTCAATCTCAAAAGCCAGCTCCAATACTAAGGAATTGTATGTGATCCTTCGGGAATTAGAATCGCCCATACCTCCACCTGACAATTTACCCAAAGACAAACAATGGTGCACCAGCATCTAGAACGCCTTAGCTAACAAAATAACAACACTGCAAACTAAAATTGCCTCAAAAAAAGCCTCCTTGCCCTCTGCTGAGACTTTAACTACCATCCCTGCTACTAATCCTAGCCCAGCACCATTTAAATTTACTAAAGTAACCATTCAGGAAACTGAAAAAATGATTGCATCCTTGAAGCCGTCCAACTGCAAAGGTGACGATTGCCCTGCCCAAATATTCAAGAATGCTGCAAGAAACTTAGCCCCCTTCATCTTGAAACTAATGCTTCCTTTTCATCTAATATGGTCCCGAGCAACTTAAGAGTCATGGGTTTTACCTCTTCTCAAGAAGCAAACGCTCAACCCCTCCATCCCGACTTATTATAGGCCCATTACCACGGTCCCGTTCCTCCTCAAGATAATAGATAGAGTAGCCTATCTTCAAATTCTGAATTATCTTGAGACTAACCAGCTCTTGGGGTCCCGCCAATCCGGATTCAGACAACAACATGGTATGGAGATGGCCTTAATTGACCTCAAGTAACAAAATGACGAGCTCAACGATAAAGGAAACACTGCCATGTTGCTCCTCCTTGATCTGTCGGCAGCCTTTGACTTGGTGAACCACGCAATTTTATGCAAACACCTAGCAACAGCCGCCCACTTTTTCAGCGAAGCCATAGCTTGGGTCCAGTAATTCCTGGACAACAAAATTATGCAAGTCTTTTCCACCTCGGCATCGGCAGACCCTATTCAAACATGTGGTGGCCCACAGGGCTCCTGTGTCTCGCCAGCTATGTATAATAGCTTTACCAAGCCTCTATGTGACAAATTGGACAGACTGGGTGACACCTACACGAACTATGCAGACAACACCCAGATCCGCTTTCCCCTTTCGGGCAATCTTGTCTCTGATACGGCCTTGGTAAATGAAATATACATCCTCATTCAGGCATGGATGGCAACTCATGGCCTCTGCCTAAATGACGATAAAACCGAGATCCTGATTCTTGGCTCAGCCTCCATTCTAAACAAACATGACACTAAGTACTCCGCCTTCAGCATTGATGGTAAAATAATTACAGTAGCCAAAGAAGTGAAGATGCTAGGCTTCTACCTTGACTCTACCCTAACCTTAAAAAAAAAAGGTAAATTCCCTGGCCTCATCGACCACCTACACATGCAAACTTATTAGATCATTTAGGCTATTCCTCACACAAGCCAGCTGCATTATTTTAGCCAATGCCCTAATATTGTCTAAACTTGATTACTCTAATGCCCTATATTTGGGAGCCAATAAATACATCATTAACAAAATCTAGACACTGCAAAACAATGCCCTTAGAACGGCCTTGAACTTCCCGACTAGAGAACGCATCCAATACAAGGAGAGACCATCATTGGCTTAAAATTAGCGATAGGATCCTCTTCAAAACAGTGTCGTTAACCTTCAAATGTCTAAACAACGCAGCCCCACCTTATCTTACGGAAAGAATAACAACGCATGCCCCACCTTATCTTACGGAAAGAATAATTAGAAGAACATTGCCCCGCCCCGCCCCTCTAGAGCGGTTAACTCCCATTTCCTACAAATACCCAGATTTAGGTTAAATAAATGGCGGGAACAGCTTCCCAGTAAAAGCTGCCCAGTACTGGAATGCACTCCCACCTGAGCTTAGAACAGATCAGTCCCACTATAGCTTCAGACGCAATACCCTCACATGGTTACGATCCAATGACCACTATGACTAACCGACCTGCACTAGCCTGGAACGACTCTGTTATTTATATATTTATGGACTTTGTTTTAATGTATGTATGCCTTATCTGTCTTTACTCTGTAACTAAGCCATAAGTATCCCTGTACTCTGTTGCACCCAGATACCCAAGGGTTCAGTGCGCCCTACACATTAATAAACAACCAAACAAGGACATTTATGCCTAATGTGCCGTCGTCCTTCCATCTGAATCAACGAGTGGTTTTGCTAGTGTTCTTCAGGCACAACAACGCCTACAGCAGAGCGAGCAATGCACGCGTTGTATGTGGTGCGTGCGCTCAAGTACTATGTGGCACGTACTAAGTCATTTATAGGATAGGTTATTGATAACGCGCTTAATACCGAGAGGTTTCTAAGCGTGCACCCGAGGATCGAACTTGTGTTGCTCCGTGTCAGCCTTCTTCCAAGGTGAGCTCGTTCCCCCTAAATTATCATCCCGAGTTTTCCATTCTACTGATCTATTTTTTGTGTCTTTCAGCCCTGCCAGGACGTGGAAGGCTTTGTCCAAGTCTTCCATTTCAAGCTGGATTGCAACCTGCATTTCCTTCTGCCATCAACAGGCCGGCAGGCCACTTCCCGGGCTCACTACAAGAGAGCAGTGGCTGCTATCATTGCCTCCCTCGCTGGAAATCCTGCTGCCTGACATCTGCTGTACAGCCACCTGGAGAACTGTGCATACATTCAGCAGGTTCTACAGAGATTCTGCAGAAGAATCTAGGGTTGGGCAGTCGGTACTGTAGAAGCTTTTTGCGTGAGGTTAGTAAGTCTACAGTGGTAAATTGTGAAGGGAGCTTGCCTCCGCTTGTATGTATTGTTTATTAATACTGCTTTGTAATCTATTCACAGCATGTGAATCTATGAAAGATCCAATGCTGGAGAAGGAATACATTACTTATCTGTAACTCTGGTTCTCCAGCATTGGTATCTTTTATAGATTCACATGCGTCCCTAGCCAGCGTGGCTCATCTTTTGTCCTACTACTACTCATGTGCGCTCGCCAAATCTGAAGATGGCTGACACGGGAGGAGTTCAGGGAGTTGTTCCTATTGGCTGTGGGCAGTATGACCCAAAATGACTCTACTAGAGCACAAAAGTGACAGTTAAACTGCTCTATGGTAATGAGGATTCCCAGCCTGACGATGAGGAATATTCACAGCATGTGAATCTAGGAAATATACCAATGTTGGAGAACCGAGGTTACCGGAAAGTAACTTATTCCATATCCTTCCAATTTATATAAAAATATCGACCTAGTCAGATCACTATAATAGAAAGATATGTTTTCTTTATAATTCTATTATCATTAAAATAGGACACTGTCAATCCTGTAAACTCAGTAAAATAGATGTAAGAGACGGAATATCACCTAATTGTGCAAATATATCCTTTAAAAAAAATCCACAAGTGGGGGCGTGGTCAAGATAGTGGGCTGAGTGTACGTGGATGGTGAGTGCTTCCCGTCCCTAAGAGCAGTAGCTACGGTGATTCCCTGTGATAAACCCTGAATCTGGACAGAAAATGCACCATAGTGAGAGTGGGTCGGGACCTGCAGCATTTTGTGGGACCTGCAGCTCGGGAGTGCATCAGGGAGACATGCCATCTCTGTAATGGTAACTGCGTTGCCGACAGGGCCTCAGCCTTTGCGAGGGGGAGCAGAGTAAGCAGAGTGGGGGGGTGCAAAGTGTAGAGCGAGGGCCTGCGGGCAGTGACTGGCCAGAGAGGAGCTAGTGGTGGTCCCGGCCATAGAAGAGCGACACTGGGGAGGTGTAGAGGGCACGGGGGCACCAGCTGCAGGGCTCAGAGCTGGTGAAGCGCTGTGGTACCATCCTCCACCAAGGGGTAAAGACTGAGCTGTTGAGCATACTGGGCTGGTGTGCTGCAGGGCATCCGCCGGGCCCTGATGAGAGCCTCTCCAAGATGCAGAGATGAAAGGCTGGGCGGGTTTAGGGCCTGATCATCAGATATTGGAGGCGAGAAATGGCAGTTGAATGCTGGTGAAGCAAGAAGGGGAAGGAGTGGAATACCGCCAGCGCGTATCACAGCAGCACCTTTTAGCCAAGCAGAGACATGGGCCTGAGGACACTGCAGTGCAGCAGCGGCTATGTCCGCACCACTACCACATGATCAAGGTGGAGAATGTATGTCAATAATCCCCCATATGATCCTTCAGCACGTAAGCCCACAAAGTGATTGTAACCAATAGACCCAAGTGTCCCAAACCACACAGTTAACACCTGTTCACTTGAGACCTATCACTGGTTTTTAGCCAGTGGTTGAGTCTCTCGTCTCTCCTCCTGAAGTGGGTGTGCAGCTGAGATGCTCTAATCCTGTATCCCCAATGGTTGTAAAGAAGTTAAAATCTGGTCAATCTGTTTTGGGCCATCCTGTGAAAGTGCTTATTTTACCATTTACTCTAAAAAGCTTATGAGCAAGGAAGCAGTCTATGCCGGTTCTTGGGGGCAAGACTCTAAAAGCCTTTATCAATGACAGAAATGTTATCACCAATGAAGAGAAGCCATGTGGCAAAGAACTGAGCGATGCATTAAAAAATAAAGTGCTGGCATGGTTGCGACAAAGAACTGGGCCGGTGTGGTCCAGATCTGTAGATTTTACAATACTGTGTAGGCTTGAGAATAA
Organism: Ambystoma mexicanum; assembly: GCF_040938575.1. NCBI lineage: Eukaryota > Metazoa > Chordata > Amphibia > Caudata > Ambystomatidae > Ambystoma > Ambystoma mexicanum. The sequence continues at coordinate 1,645,431,415 of NC_090937.1, forward strand.
CGAATGGTGTACCCAGGAAAACAAGGACTGTGTTCTGGTTGGCTGTGGGACAAATAATTTGCCAGCTTTCCTCAGCTAGTGTAAATATTTGCCCAAAGGCTCATCAAAGCTAAACTTTGACTGTTAATCCTTTGTGAAGTATGCTGTAAGACGACATGGGATGTTATTGTTTTCTGTTTTTATTTGTATGATTCATGTTCTATTTGGTCGTAATGTCTTGTTTTGCTGTAGCGCTCTGATGCCTGCAGGTTTTCAGCCGTTTACAAATAAATACATACACTAGCATCAGTGCATGCGCCTGACCAGGGGCAGGATCCGTTTTTGGAGGGATGAGTGGATGAATTAGAGGCATTTGGAGAGGGTGAATGGGTGGTCGCAAGGGATCTCAACTTGGCATTCAACCCGAAGTTGGATAAGTAGGGAGGGGTCAAGGTACATGCTACAGGGGCATTATCGAAGCAGCTGTGGGAAAGGTTGGCCGGGATCGGCTAATGGACTTTTGGGGGCTAGACCACCCACAGGAGAGGGATTACTCATTCTACTCCGCAGTGCACAAAACATTTTCAAGAATATACTTTATTTTGCTGATGCAAGGCATACTGACTGGGAGTCCCGAAGCACAAATAGGGTCAATCATGCTTTCTGGTCATGCTCCAGTAACACAGGCTTGGGAAGAGAGGGCCTCCAGAAGAGGGAATAGAGCCTGGAAGGTTATCTTTTGAGGTATAAGGGAACAAAGAACCTGATAGAAGGTTTTACGCGTCCTTGTGTTTTGCTCCTAGAGCTTTTCTCAGTTTTTGTGCTTTTTCATAAAAAGGTTTCCTATTTTTGTCAAAGAGAGCCTGTGTGCTCTTTCGTTTCTTTGGCCGACAAGCGGGGATCCATTTGTCGGCATCTTTCATCGCCCCTCAAGGGCAAGAATCATTGAGAGTTTCATCGAAGATTCCGGAAGGACATCAGGCCTACACCGCACGCCGGACCATGGCGGGGAGGACGACGACGGAGGTTCTCTCATCAAGCTCTGCTCCAGCTGCGGATTGAGGAATGTGTTTGTGGAGGACAAACACTCCCAGTGCCTCTGTTGTCTTCATGCGGACCACAGGGAAACAGATTGTGAAATTTGCCTGGGTTTCACCAAACGCACCATCAAGGATCGGCACAGCAGATTGGTGGTGTGGCTCAATGCCAAGGCCTCTACCCTGTGTGGCAAGCAGGGGCATGCCTCACCCAGGACTGGCCAGTCCGAGGTGTGGGCTTCTAAGTCCTTTGAGGACACTCCAAGAAAAGGCCAAGCACTGTAAGTCAGTTTCCATTGGGGTAGCCGCGCAACCGGGTCCTGCAACGAGCAGGGCACGCTCATCTTCGCCGTCTGCCTCCATCTCAAGCTATTGCTCCAGCTCCTCCTCGAAGAGGAAATCGGCTAACCCCGGGAAACTGCGGCATAAGCCAGAGAAGACCAAGGTGCAGGGTAAGGTGTCTGACCTACCCCTGAAGGCCCAGGTATTTATTTGTATTTATAAAGTGCTCACACAGCCCTGGGCCATTGAGGCGCTGTTACAGGAAGATGTCTTAGTTGCAAACCAGAAGTGGGAATTGGTTACATGGGCCTGCATAAATGTAATAATCACATTATTATATTCTATTAGGTAGTGCAGGAGAAGTCATCCTTGACGATCAAGCTGGTGGCGGCCGCCCTATCAAAGGCGAAAGGGGCTGACCGGTCCGAGTGGCCCTTCCTCCCAGGCGGAAGCCAGTGGAGAAAACACCGGAGAAAACAATGCCAGCCCTGAGCCCGGCTCCGACCCCAGTGGAGGCCTCTACTGTGCTCCAGGGCACAGATAGTTCTTCTTCGGACAAAGATGAAATGGTGTCCGTTCAAACGTCCCCATAGGATGTGGGGAACGATGATGGCAGAAACGCTGAGGAGGATGACTATGGAATCGTCGAGGGAGTCGACGGCGGCGGAGCCGATGACGATGTGGGCGCTGGGCCCAGCAAGCCTATACCTTCTGCCACCTCCCAGGGTCGTATCGCTGGACTTCCTGTCAACTCGCCACACGCCGGTGTCCGAGATCCAGAGGAGGATGTCGACGGCACCCCAGCGCCGGCTCCGGTGGTACTCGGCCCTCCCACCAGTGAAGAGGAAATGGCATCCCACACTGGCTCATCAACTGCCTCACATCACCCCCACCCCCTAGGGATATGGGGCCAGACACGGCAACAACAGACACGGATGACGATGGTGGCGTTTCACTGCCGCCGACCGCTTCTCCACCAATGCCAGAAGGGACCAAAAAGGAAGGTTTCCTTTACCAGCGCGAAGAGGAAGACCATTCTGGCAGTGGCTTTCCTGGACGACGTTTGGGATGAGGGCCTGGGGCTGATGAGGAATCCCGCCTCAGCCCCGGCAAAAAGAGACAGGCTGGAAAAGAAATACTGGTTGCCGGAGTCGGACGCATCACTTCCCAGGACTTGGTGGTCTCGGCGGCTGCGAGAAAGAAGCCCTCAAATCCATTTGTTTCGGACTCATTTCCCACCAGACAGCGAGGGGAAGAAGTTGGAAGTCACCGGTAGAAAGGTGATTTACTCGGCAGCGATAACGGTCAAGGCAGCGAATGCTCTTGCGATCCTGTCCAGATACGACACGGAGCTGTGGTACAAGATGGCCCGCTGCTGGAATTTCTCCACAATGACAAATGGGTTGAGGCGCTGGAAATTCTCCAGGAGGGTGAGGTGGCATCGGACCATGCCATCACCGTGGCCCTGGACATCGCGGACACAGGGTTCCAACAGATGGGGAACAGTGTCTGCCTCTCGTCGTGTATGATTGAAAGCCACTAATTTTCGGCAGGAAGTTCAGACAGGGGTCCTGGACATGCCTTTCGACAGAGACAATCTCTTTTGAGAGGCCGTCGACGAGTCGTTGCAGGCTGTCAAGACTGACACAAAGACAACCCGGGCCCTATGCACACTTCAGCAGCATCGACCTTCCTTTCGTGCCTCAGGAGGCAAATCCAGAAGATCGTCGGAGGGTTTCCGCGGGGGTTCATCCTCGTAACGCAAACCCTCCCATTCCGTGACCCAGGCCGCCGTCGTCATCACTCCTAAAGTGGCATGCAGGCCCCGAAGCAGGATTGTACCAGCCAGGAAATCGGGCCCCCATACATGCACACCAGTGGGAGGCCGGCTGGCCGGCTTCGTTAGCGAGTAGGAAAAGATCCCCACCAACCGATGGGTGCTGGATGCTCTCACCCATGGACACACTTTAGAGTTCCAGCAGAAGTGTCTGTGGATACCACCGGTGACCTGGTAGGAGCTGCACATCCCCCAGCTCCTGCAGGAAGTACGGGCCATGTTAAGAAAAGGGGCGATAGAGCTGGTTCCAAGGTGAGTCCGGGGCTCCGGAGTCTACTCCAGATACTTCTTGGTAAAGAAGAAGACCGGGGGCTGGAGGCCCATTCTCGACCTGCAGTGTCTAAAGTTCCTCAAGTCCCAAAAATTCAGGATGGTCACATTGCAGCATGTGCTCGGCTAGCTGGAGGAAGGGTGTCCTGACATGGCTGGATCTAGAGGATGCTTACTTCCATGTCCCCATTCACGAGAAACATCGGAAGTTTCTGTGTTTTGTCGTACAGGATAATACTACCAATTCAAGGCCCTCCCCTTCGGACTGAAGTCGGTGCTCAGGGTGTTTACGAAAGTGACTGGCACCAGGGGTGGCCCATCTAATTCTGCAGGGGATAAATGTGTACCCGTACCTCGACGACTTACTCATCCGGGCCAAGTCAAGGGAAATCGAAGTCGAACACACGGAAAGGACCATCCAGGCTGCTGGATCTGGGGTTCTTAGTGAACAATCCGAAGTCCTGCTTGATTCCATCGCAGAACATGCTGTTCTGGGGTCTAGGCTCAACACAGTTTCCTGCCTGGCAGCCCCCTCAGAAGAGAGGATAGTGGCGAGTTTGGGCAAGGTGCAACGGATGTTGGCACGGAAGATTGCTGCGGTACGGACCATCAAGTTGCTGCTCGGCATGATGTTGTTGTTTACCTGATCAGGCTTTGCAGGTTGCGGATGCAGCCCCTTCAGGAAGTCCTGGTTGCTTGGTGGGTCCAAGGGTCTGGAAGCTTTGCAGACCAGATTGTGCTCGATGAGGAGTTCCGTCGAGCGATAAGGTGGTGTGGCATGCACTCCAATCGCCGGTGGCACAGATTTCCAGAGTCCCCCATACCAAGATATGGCCACCACGGACGCGTCCCCAGAGGACTGGGGAGCGCACACCGGACGCCTCCAAGCCAGAGGCCTGTGGCTACCAGAGGTGAGGCATAGGCTGTAGACATCAATATCCTGGAACTGCAAGCAGTGTTCTGGACCCTCAAGTCGTTCCTTTCGTCCCTCGAGGGCAAGGTGGTGAGGGTTTTCACAGACAAAACCACCACAATGTTCTACATCAGGAGGCTGGAGGGGAGGGGAACCACATACCAGTCAGATTTCTGTAGAATCCCTGGTGAGAGTTCTGTCCAGCAGTTGAACCCATCGTGTAGCCGACGATTCTTTCTGCCAATGCACCTCTCAGGGATGTAATAACAATCGCCTGAGGAGTTAATTGCCCCAAAGATGGATTGACGTCACAGGATACCGCTGACCTGTAAAGGAAGGTCGAGATTAGTACCAGCGTGAGCACATAGATAGCTAATAACCAGATTTTTTTTTTTTTTTCATTTGGTTCAGTTACATAAAAAATTTCATGTAGAACCTTTACAAAAGTTAAAATCTAACATAACATCATAAAAACAGTCATATCAACTACAACATCATAAAAAAACAGTCATATCAACTACAACATCAATGCTAATTCATTCTCAATGTGTTTACAAAAACTTGCCAACTCATATATTAAAGGTTTGTGTGAACCCTGCATCATTCTGGACCACAAGACTTCGAGGCAGTCCACAAATGCAACCTTCACAATAACCAGATTTACAAAAGAATACCTTGGTAAAATAACAATAATCCAATACAAGGTCAAGGTTCGTCGAGTGTGGACGATCCTATAACAATGAATAATAATAGAGGGATTGAGTAAACCAAGAAAACTGTATCATGTCAAAATGAGAGAGTGATGAACACAATGCTTACCGTAGGACCAGGGAAGGGATTGCAGGTTGAATTGAAATTGAGATAGAACGTTACCAGTAGAAGGTCCAGAGTTGACAGTAGAAAAGTTCAAGTTCCCGTGAAGCAATGATCCACCCGACACCTGCCGGAACACGGACACCTAGAAATGTTCCCAGGATAAGTTCCAGTCCAGTGAGGCAACGATCCACCTGACACCCGTCTGGAATGCGGACGCCTTACAATTCCACAAGTCTGGGGATCAGCGGAGCAGTAGACAGCAGGTAAGATCGTGTGGCTGAGATGGAAGATTGAGTCAAGAATGAATGTTCAATGAGTAGAATGGTTGGACGTTCCGAGTCGGTTAACTTGCGGGCAGCGGAAGTACAGTTCAGCAGCGGAAGAGGGTTGTATGGGGTCCGAGTCGGCAATGTGTTTCCAGCAGCAGGTAAGGGCCAGACAATGGAGTTCCGTGGGCTGTTTCCGAGTCGGTTTACCTTGCGGGCAGTAGAAGGACAGTTCAGTAGAGGGAGCAGGTCGTATGCGGTCCGAGTCGGCAACAGATTTTCCAGTAGCAGATAGGGACAATACAAGGGAGGTCCGTGGGACGTAGCCGGGTCAAAAGTTCTGAGAGTTGTACAAGACAAGAAGGCATGGGCTGTAGAACACAAATTCAGAAACAGGGAACAACGAAAAGGCGGGGCATAAGTAAGGAGCAGAATCACGTAATACTGTGAACACAGCTTATCGTGTGAATACACGTGACTGCAAGAACGCGGAAGGAGCGTGTTTCAAGGCAACGACCAACGCCGTTTCTGTAATACACGGCGACTGTTCATAGGGGTAAAGGTTCTTTGTGTAGTACGAGGAGGGTTCAAAGCTGATCGGGGACCATGAGTAGGAAGTTTAATCCGGAAGCGAGGCATGATCTTGTGGGTCTTTAGGGGAACGGACCGGTAACTGGACCGTTTCCTGACAATACCCAGCGCTCTCCAGAGAGGCTCAGGACTCATGGCACTGGGCCATCGCCCAAGGGATGATGCCTATTGCTTTTCAACTGGTGGGAGTCAAGAACACCATTGCCGACTCCCTCAGCAGGGATCTGCGCTCTTGCCACGAGTCAGAGCTTCAGCAGGATCAAGTGGACAATCTCTTCCTCAGAAGGGGCATACCCCAGATCGATCTGAGTTCGACGGTGACAACCTGTAAATGCCAGAGATTCGCAAGCAGGTTCCACCAGCCTGGGCAGCATGGGGGACACGTTCTCCATCCCGTGGAAAGGCCTTTTCCTGTACACTTTCCTGTCGTTGCCTCTCCTGCTGTGATCAATCAACTGAAACAGTGCTGATGTAGGATGATCCTCGTCGCCGCAGTGTGGCCGTGGCAGATTTGGTTCCTGGACCTTCTCAACCTATCAATGGCACCTCCAGTCAAGCTGCCAGTGGTTGCGGATCTACTCGCCAGAGAAGGAGGCGAAATCCTCCATCACAACCCAGGATCACTGAACCTGAAGACCTGGCTCCTGCAGCCTTAGAGTTCAATTGGTACAAGCTGCCGGCAGACTGCAGAGAGGTCCTTGCCAGTGCCAGAGCATTGTCGACTCTTAAGTGCTACGGGCACAAGTGGAAGCGTTTTGCAACTTGGTGACGGATGCAGAAGATGAACCCTCTGAGGGTCACGGCTCCTCAGATCCTTCCGTACTTGTCTTTGGCCAAGGCGGGGCTGGTGCATGCCTCCATCAAAGTGCATCTGGCAACTATCTCCCATTCTCTGGGACGGTCTTCTCTTTGGTCACACCGTCTAGTCAAGAAGTTCCTCAAAGAACTGTTTCGATCGTTCCCGCCGGTGAAGGCGCCTGTCCCGGTGTGGGAACTCAACGTGGTACTGACGAGGCTCATGGGGGGGCCCCCTTCGAGCCTATGCATCAAGCTCCTCTCAAGATCCTTTCATGGAAAACTGCTTTTCTCGTGGCCATCAACTCAGCCAGGAGATTCAGGCCCTGTCCTGCAAGCGGCCTTATCTGACTTTCCACAAGACAATGGTGGGCCTGCGGCCACACCCCTCCTTCATGCCAAAGGTTTCGTCAGAATTCCACCTCAATGAACCTTTGGTGTGCCTGTGTTTTTTCTGACACCTTCGTCGCCGGCTGAAAGGACTTTGCACTCGCTGGGTGTGTTGCATGCTCTGAAGTTCTATGTAGCACGCACGAAGAGTCTCTGAAAGAAGTCTCCACTTTTTGTGAACTTTGGTCCTATGAACCATGGGAAAGCTTTGTCATAGGCTTCCATTTCCAGGTGGCTCTTTGGCTGTATCACGCACTGTCACCGGTTGGCTAACCGACTGCTGCCCGGCCATCCAAAAGCCCACTCCACCAGAGCGATCGCTGCAATGACAGCGTTCCTGTCTCATGTGCCCCTGCTGGATATCTACAGGGCTGCTACGTTGAGGTCCAGGCACACCTTGACAAGATTCTACTGTGTCGACAGGGATTCCAGAGAGGAGTCTAGTTTCGGCCATGCAGTAATTGCTTCTTTTGAGCCTTGCCACCTCATGTGGTTGTGTATGTATGTAGTTCTATGTATTCTTTATTCATGAGCATGTGAATCCATGCCAGACCCCATGCTGGAGAAGGAACAAGTTACTTACCTGTAACTGTTGTTCTCCAACATGGGTCTGGCATGGATTCACATGCAAACCCTCACTGCTGCGGCTCTTCTTGGTCATACTGCCACTTAAGTCTCGTCCCCTTTCCTCCATACTGTATGTATGGGCATCCCTCGCTAGGGACAGGAGACCAAATCTTTTTCACCAGAAAAAAACCTTCTTCCCCTTTAAATTTAGAGGAACGTGGCCCTGGGAGCATGCGCTCGCCTGACTCCGCCCACCGGCGCCACTCCCCAGTCCCCTTTTTTCCGTGTCAACAGGAACAGGTCAATTTCACCAGCTCTCCTAGGTTTGACTTCGGCCATGTAATACCACGCGGTCTTCCCCGGATATTTTCTTTTCAATCAGGTACTTGGTCCTCCAACGCCACGCTCCTCCCCGGCGCATTTCGACTTCAGCAGGCTTCAGCAGGTGTCCAGCCTTCGAGGGGCTCTTCCCTACGTCTGATCCCCGCGCTCTTTGCCTCCGCTGCCTTGGCCATGGCTGGGAAGGTTGTACCGCGTGCAACAAACTTACTACACGCACACTGAAGAAAGAACAGGCTAGCTCGGTGGCGGGAGCTCTTCCAAAAGTCGCCTCTGGAGGACTTAAAGGACTTTGTCAAACATCGCTCAAGGCCCATGACAAGGCCTCTATTTACGATCACTCCTTTCCAAGGAAGCGTCTGAGGGGGAGGAACCTCTCGGGTTCTCACAACATCACACTTACCAAAGATAGTCCTGCAACGGGCCGCACGGTCTCCGGATCCTTTTGGGGTCAGTGCTGAGGGACCGCAAGGTTCTTTTACTGGGGTTACACCCAAGGGGCAACACCCTAGTACCGCCATTATGTTCGAGGGGGCGCCTATACTCAGCACTACCGGCACTTCTGCTGAGGGCAATACGCCTTCCAAGCCTCAGCCTGAGGTGCAGGGTGGCCTCATGCTCCAACACCAAGCGTCTTGGATGAGGCTGGGCCCAGTGAGCCAGGCACCACGACCTTGGCACGTGGCATGCAGCTTCACAAAATGGCCACCACACCAGATAAAATGGCCACTTGTCCGATGCCACTCTTAGGAATGGAGCGGGTGGAGGAATGAGTCACAAGGTGGGACTGGTGTCAACCAGGTACGTGGCCTATAGTTTATCCATCAGCAGCGCAGGGCAGGTATCCACTGCACCCGAGGTAAAGAGCGCCCCAGCACCAGCGGCCATTAGCCACTCCGTCATTATCACCTGCTACCTCTTCAGCTGCCTGAAGACAGGTTCTTCGAAAGATTCCTAATGCTGATGTGAACTCCTCAGATGGGGGCCATCCTTCAGGGTGCTATCAGGGACATGCTCCCTCTGGTCACTCCACCGGCGCCCATAGCATTCCTCCTATGGCTCTGGGGCCGCAGGCCCCAGTGCAGCTCCCGTTTCCCCTGCCTGCTCCTTCGATTCCAGCTCCCCTACCTCCCACAGTACAGGCAGTTCTGCACCAGCCTCAACACCAGCCAATGGCTCTGGTCTCCACACTACAGCCCATGGTGCCCAGGACTCCACCTCCCACTCCAGACCATCCGGACACTCGGGTGGACACAGACGAGGAGACCAAATCGAGGAGGAGGACACGCCGTCCTCTGCCAGGGCCTTCCACAAACACCTTGTGGGTTTGGCAGAATATTTGGGCCTTCCTCAGCCTGAGGTCAAGCAGCCCGAGGGGAGGGTCTTGGCAGAAGTCCTCACCCTAAAATCCCCTACCAGAATGGGGATCCCGATGCAGAAAGATGTTGCTGCCCTGGCCAAGAAGGGGTGGCTCAAGCCACACTCGGCCCAACCTGTCAATCAGCACCTCAACGCTAAGTATAGGCAGATGGAGGGGGATACACTCTTGCTTTCAGCGCATCCTCAGGCGCACTCATCTGTGATCGCTGCGGTGTCACTCTACTCTAAGCATCAGTCGTCCTTGGGCCACCTCGTCCTCGGCGCTTCTAGGCAAGGAGGAGAAGACCTTGGAGGTGTATGGAAAAAAAACTGTACTCCAGCGCCTCCCTACACCTGTATCAATCCAACGCAGATGCCATGCTGGCAGCCGTTAACCAAAGGATTTGGCAGAAAATTACAGACTTCCTCTCGGGACGTCCGGCGCAGAGCCAAGCGCACTTCAAGGCGGGCCTAGGAGAAGCCAGGCTGGTAGCAAAGGACATCATGTAGTCCACCGTGGCCCACATCGATAGCCACCTGCATCGCCACGGACATGAGAAGTATGGCCTGGCTCCGGACTAATAAGTTTAACCACAATGTCCAGGAACACATATTGGACCTTCTTTTCGAGGGCAGTGACGTCTTTCACTCCACCACGGATGAGGAATTAGATAAAAAGAAGAAGAGCTTGCAAGCGTCTTTATTCTTACTAAGGCCATGTGTCATGCATGCTGGACGCTACGCTCGTAGAACAGCTAGACCGTTCTATTCCAAATGGAGGTTATTCGATACGTTACCGGGAAAACGACGTTTGCACTTTTCACGTCGCTAACTTCATGTGACTTTTGCTTCGTCACGTGAACTACGGTATTACGTATTTAAGCAGCGTAGAAACTTCACTCGCTGCTTCTGATCGAATCTATTGGCGTTGTGTAGCTGAACCTCTGATCTGCATCCTGCATATTTCTACAGCTACTTTTGGGCCTTCAATAGCGTGTGTTCCGCCACACGCTGATTCCTGGAGCTATTCCTTCGCGTGATAATTCACACGCGTTCTCTGTCTTCAAGCGTGGCTGGTCCGGACTGCGGGAATCCTGCCCGCGTGTACATCCACTCGTACACTCTGTCTTCATACGCGGCTGGCCCGGACTGCGTAAATCCTGCCCGCGTGTAATTCCACACGCGCACGTTGTCTCTAAACGCGGCTGTTCCGGACTGCGGGAACACCGCCCGCGTGTAATTCCACACGCGCTCTCTGTCATCAAGCGCGGCTGGCTAAGGCTGCGTAAATCCTGCCCGCGTGTAAAATCCACACGCGCTCTCTGTCATCAAGTGCGGCTGGCCAAGGCTGCGTAAATCCTGCCCACGTGTAATATCCACACGCGCTCTCTGTCTTCAAGTGCGGCTGGCCAAGACTGCGTAAATCCTGCCCGCGTGTAAAATCCACACGCGCACGTTGTCTTCACACGCGGCTGGACCAGACTGCGCAAATCCTGCCCGCGTGTAAAATCCACACGCGCACGTTGTCTTCAAACGTTATTTTCTTCGCGGCTGTTTATAACCGCGTGTACTTTGTTTTTCCTTAAAAAGAGCGCTATTTCTAACTCCTGCATCTGTGGAATTAACAGAAGGATTGATCCCTATAGTGGGAAGGAAGCTTTTCAAGGATTATTGGAAGGTGACATTGAACTGAACTTTTGGACGCTATCCTGTGGTGAATTCAACCCGTATCTAGCGTGAGCCTCGTTCCGTTCGGGATAAGTCTCCCTTACTAATTTTCCCTTCCTTGTCGTTTGTTCTTCATTCAAATCCATCAAGAGACTTCTGGATTCTTCTACCCTAAACTAAAGGTCAGTGTGAACATTCCTGTCATTATCTAATTCATCATACTCAGGTTGGAGCAGTTATTCATGATACTTTAATTTGTCCTAGGCTGGCTTTCTATACCTTACCCACGCCCTTTCCAGTGATCCATCGCTCTGCCTGTTTTATCAGCCAGAGGGTTGTATCATTTGGAAGGTCTTCAATTGACTTCACAACTATCAAATCGTGTGAACAGGGATCCGGAAGACCCTACCTCCTGTATCCTTTTGAGTATTGTGTCCTTTTCAGTTAATACTTTGGTACATTCTGACACCATGCCCAAGTCGTACACCCAGTCACATCAACGCTCCGACACGGGGCGGGTGTTTGGCGGGTTCTGGGGCTTCCAAGAACAGAGGACCAGACAGCCTGACCACCTGACCGTTTTCGGGTGGCGGAAACAACAAAAGGGAGGGAGGGGGAGAGCTTTTTCCAGTCCCACTCCACTGCAACAGCCTCAGAGGGAAAGAAGGCATAACGTGTCCCTTCTGGTCCACATGACTCCGGTGGGGGGCAGGCTTGCCTTTCATGTGCAATTTTTGCACCAGAACATTTCAAACCCCTGGATCCTATCCGTAGTCTCCACGGGGTACTGCCTACCGGTCCCTTTCTCTCCTCCCCCACAGATTGGGACAGCAACTCTGTTGGTGGAGATCCGATCGCTTGTCCAGGAAGTGGACGAAGTCCCAGCCTCCCAGCGAGGATTGGGTTTCTATTCCAGGATTTTCACCATACAGAAGAACCAGGCTGGCCTGAGAGTTGTGTCGGACCTTTCCACCCTCAACCTCTCCCTTCCTCTGCAAAAATTCAAGATGGATACGCCAGCACTCATTGCGGAGACACTGGACAGGGGAGACTGGATGTGCTCCCTGAATCTGAAGGACGTGTATCTACACATCCCAATTTGACAGCTGCATCGTTCTTTTCTGCGGTTCTGAATCATGTTCTGCCATTTCCAATACAAGGTGCTAACCTTTGGCCTCAACTCAGGCACCAGGGTATTTACCATGTTATTGAATGCAGTGGCAGCCCTCATTAGGGCCCAGTGCCACCACGTCTACCCGTACTTGGATGACTGGCTCGTCAGGGCCACATCTCCAGAGGCGGTTCACCATACCTCCTCCGCACTTATGAACACACTCTACGACCTAGGGTATACCACCAACCTCAAGAAGTCTCAGCTGCAGCCTAAGCAGAGCCTGACATTCCTGGGTCTCATCTGGGACACGAGCTCCGAGAGAGTCTTTCCCTCGCAGGTCAAAATCACTGCCATCAAGAGCGCCACTACTCACTTCCTCACCAGGGCAGTGACCTCGGCGTGGTGGTACCAAACTTGTTTGATATAATGGTGGCGGCCCTATTGGCCGTACCCCACACAAGACTCAGGATGAGGAGATTATAGTTGCACTTCACAGCCTCGGGGAATCAGGAGAAGCGTAGCCAGTCAGCATTCCTCTGTTTCACCACTGGGACCTCACGTGGTAGTCCGCGGACTTAAGGTCAAGCCCTTTCGGCACCGGTCCCTCAGGTCACCATTGCTACAGACTCCTCCCTAGTAGGCTGGGGAGCCACTCTGGATAGCCAGAGCATCCATGGCATCTGGACTCGGCAGGAGTCCACATCAATTGGCTGGAGCTGAAGGCCATCTGGTTGGCTCTCAATGATATGATATGATAAGGCATTTGTAACGCGCCTATACACAAGTTTTTTAAGGCGCGACGAGGCAGGGGGGGGGGAGAACAAGGGGAGACAGACAGCGATCTTACTAGGCCAGGTGTCATTCAGATCACGCAAGTGCAAGGGTAGAGGGGAAGGGAAAAGTGCATGGGGGAAAGGGAGAGGGGAAAGTGCAGTACAGGGTTATAAGCATACAGCATACAGCATACAGGATAAATAACAAGGGCCAGCTGGTGGCAAGTGCGAGGTAAGTGCAGACAAGTGCTGGGAAGGGGGGCTGTATGGATACAGACACAGTCCCGTAGTGCAGGGGTTGCCGTGGAGGCAGTGCAGGGGAGAGTGGCTGGGCCGAGAACGGTGAATGGCCCAGTTGCAGATTCAGTGCAGTTTCAGTAGTATTAGCAGGGGAAAGGGGGAGAGAAAGCGGAGGCAAAGAGGAAGGTTTTGAGGTGCTTCCGGAACCGGAGGTGGTTCTCCTCAAGTTTCAGGGAGGTAGGAAGGCTGTTCCAGAGGGAGGCCCCTGCAGTGGAAAGAGATCTGCCCCCAACTCGTTGTTTGGAGAAGCGGCTGACCCTGAGGGAGTTGGAGGCGGATGAGCGAAGAGCTCGAGAAGGAAGATATTTAGGAAGAGAGAGTTGAAGGTATTTTGGCCCAAGGCCCCAGACGGCCTTGTGGACAATGCAGAGGGTTTTGAACTTGATCCTCGCAGTCACTGGGAGCCAGTGTAGTGATTTCAGTCCTGGAGAGATACGGTCCCTGGGCTTGAGGCCAAGGACAAGTCTTGCAGTCCTGTTCTGGATGAGTTGCAAAGGGCGGAGAGTAGAGGCGGGCAGATTAAGATAGAGGCTGTTACAGTAGTCCAGCTTAGAGAGAACCAGGGCTCTAGAGACAGTGAGCTTCTGGGGGAAGGAGAGGAAAGGAAGGATACCTCTGAGGAGGTGTAGCTGGTAGTGTGACTTCTTAGATACGTCGGATATGTGAGGAGAGAAGGAGAGTGTGGAGTCGAAGATGACCCCAAGGTTTTTTGCCTTGCAGGTAGGAGTAGGAAGAGGGCCCAGAGAGGCCGGCCAGAGAGCAGCAGGGAAGGAGGGAGTGGGAGGGCCGATGAGTAGAATCTCAGTCTGACTGGCATTAAGGCAGAGGTCGTTGGCGGCACACCATTCCTGGATAGCAGAAAGACAGTCAGAGATGAGGGAAGGAGAAGAGGAGGCCGGGGGTAGCCTGAAAATGAGTTGGGTATCATCCGCATAGCACTGAAAGTAGGGGCAGAGAGCGGCGATGTGGTGGGCGAGAAGTGCCAGATACTGGTTGAACAGCCAGGGAGAGAGGTTAGATCCCTGGGGGACACCACAGGTAGAGAAGAAGATGTCAGAGAGGAAAGACCCCAGTTGGACCTGGGAGGGTCGATTTGAGAGGAAAGAGGTCAGCCACGCCAGAGCCTGACCAGTGATACCGAGGTTATCACGGAGACGGTTGAGCAGGATGGTATGGTTGACAGTATCAAAGGCAGAAGAGAGATCAAGCAAAATGAGAACACATGGAATGTTAGAGTCAAGATTCGAGAGCAGGTCCTCACGGATGTTCAGGAGAGCAGTTTCCGTGCTTCTGGCAGCTCTGAAGCCAGACTGATGGTCATGAAGACTACCAACACATTCAGCATGGAGATTAAGCTGGGAGATGGCCAGTTTCTCCAGGAGCTTGCCCAGGAAGGGAGTGATAGAGATTGGGCGATAGTTAGCTGGGCAGGAAGGGTCGGAAGAGGGTTTCTTAAGAATGGGGTGCACAAGGGAGTGCTTGAGAGGGGATGGGAAGACTCCAGAGGCGAAGGAGTGATTGCAGAAGTCAGCAAGGGCAGGAGCCAAGGAGTCAATGTGGTCCTTGATAGTTTTGGAGGAACAGGGGTGGACCTGTTTTGATGAGACTTTCATAGATCGGACTTGTCTTGAAACCTCGTCAGCAGAAAAAAGGGGAAAGGAAGAGAAGGAGAGAGGAGGGGTGGCTGCAGAAGAGCCAGAGGAAGGGCAGGGAATAGAGGGGGGGAGGTTATAGGAGGAGAGTGAGGACAGGATGTCCTGAGTTTTTGAAATGAAGTGAGAGGCCAGTGCCGTGCAGAGGGCCTGGGAGGGGACAGGAGAGGTAGAGACTGCAGCAGGGTTGGCCAGCTCCTTGCAGATTTTAAAGAGTTCGGCCGAATTGTTAGATGCCGCAGAGATGCGGGCTTGGATAAGGGCTCTCTTCTTGGTGAGAACGGAGAGCCGGTATTGCCTTTGGAGCAGGCGACAGGCCAGTTTGTCAGAGGATGAACATGAAGCACGCCATTTCCTCTCTGCCACCCTGCACTTGCGCTTAAGGGTGACGAGATCCGAGTCATACCAGGAGTTACATTTGGCTTTGGGCTTCAGGCGGATTCTCATGACAGGGGCAAGGATATCAAGAGTATCAGATATAGCGGAGTGGAGAGTGGAGAGGGCTGTGTCAGGGTGGGAGTCAGCCGAAGGGGGAGGAGGGGGCAATAAGGTGGCAGCGAAAGCCTCAACTGACACGCGCTTCATGGGTCGGATGACCGAGAAGGAAGGTGGCAGTGATGGGGGTGGCTTTGTCTGTGGGGTAGGGAGGGTGAGGTGGGAGGAGAGGAGAAAGTGATCGCTCCAGGAGAGAGGAGTGGAGAGAGGGACAGAGAGGGGAAGGTCAGAGGAGATCAGGGCATCAAGAGTGTGCCCTGCAGTATGAGTTGGCCCAGACGGGAGAATAGAGAGTGAGAGAGAGTCGCAGAGGTTGCGAAAGAGTCCAGAGGGGGGACAGGAGGCATCCAGGTGGATGTTGAAGTCTCCAAGAAAGAGGAGTTGAGTGGTTGAGGACAGGAGTGAGGAGGAGAGGTCCGCCCACTCGGAGAGGAAGGAGGAAATTTGACCAGGTGGCTGATAGATAGTAGCCACGGTAAGGGAATGGCTAGGAGAGAGAGAGAGTCGGCAGACAAGACATTCAAAAGAGGATTAGGTCTGCATGGGAGTAACAGTGGCAGGAATCCACTCAGGGAAGATAAGGGCCACACCTCCCCCCGCACGGTTGGGCCTGGGCACAGAGAGGATCTTGTAACCATCGGGTAGGAGTGTGTCAAAGCTGGTGACAGAGCTGGCCGTGAACCATGTCTCAGTGAGACCGAGTACGTCAAGGTCAAGTTCCTCAAGAAGGCGGCAGATATCAGAGGAATGTTTGACGGCAGAGCGAGAGTTAAGAGTGGCAATGTGGAGAAGTTTGCCATCTTTGAAGGACTTCCGGGGAGGGGTACAGATCAGAGGTACGCCCTGCGGAGGTGAAGAAGGAGCATGAGAGGGGGTGGGGAGGGAGGGAAGAGGCAAGTTAGTCGAGGACAGAGGAGGGGGCACAGCAGGAGAGGAGAGGAAGTTGATGAGTCGTGGGAAGCGTCTATCGAAGAGGTGAAGGTTGGCCTGAGGGCCTTGGACCAAGACGGTCCCATTAGCATAGACATTAATGATGGCCTTAGAGGAGTGGAAGGAAGCCAAGAGGACATCCCAACGGGTGCCACCATTAATGGGGGAAGAGGAGAAAGGAGAGAGCACAGAGACCATATGAAGGGTCCATAGGTCAGGAGAAGGCACGAAAAAGAGGATGTCAGTGAGAGTTTCCTTGGAGGAGGCACTAGTGTAGGTGTCAGCGATAGGGAGGCCTGGGTTGGAGACCAGGATGTCCTTTTTAAACTTTTTCCTACCAGATTTAGTGAGGAGAGCAGGATAGTCAATGGAGAAGCAGTTAGAAAAGATTGGTGAGATAGAGAGCACCATAGAATAGGAGGGAGTGGGTGGGGGAAGACAGGACAAGCGCAAGTGGATAGGAAGAGAGCGGCAGGCGTTCGTTTACCACAAATTCAGAACACAGTAAGGGGTATCAGGTACACAGTGGAGAGGCCACCTAAGTTTGAAAATCCTGCAGAGGGAGAAAAACCCTAGTTTACCACAAATTCGGAACACGGTGAACACAGTAAGGGGTATCAGGTACACAGTGGAGAGGCCACCTAAGTTTGAAAATCCTGCAGAGGGAGAAAAAACCCTAGTTTACCACAAATTCGGAACACGGTGAACACAGTAAGGGGTATCAGGTACACAGTGGAGAGGCCACCTAAGTTTGAAAATCCTGCAGAGGGAGAAAAACCCTAGTTTACCACAAATTCGGAACACGGTGAACACAGTAAGGGGTATCAGGTACACAGTGGAGAGGCCACCTAAGTTTGAAAATCCTGCAGAGGGAGAAAAAAACCCTAGTTTACCACAAATTCGGAACACGGTGAACACAGTAAGGGGTATCAGGTACACAGTGGAGAGGCCACCTAAGTTTGAAAATCCTGCAGAGGGAGAAAAACCCTAGTTTACCACAAATTCGGAACACAAAGAAGTGTAGCCACACTGCAAGGAAGTGAACAGGTAGGGGTGGGGTGGGCCGGGGGAGCAGGTGGAGCTCACAAGATGAAGCGGTGGAATGGCCCTGGCGTCCCCTGCGGACACCTGCAGACACACCGGGAGCCGCAAAGGAGGGAGCCGCCCTTTGCCTAAGGGGGCCCTTAGCCGCTGGGGCTGCCGGGCAGGGGCTGCCCTGGTAGCACCAATAAGAGGAGGAGGAGACACGGGCCAGCAGCCAATCAGGGGGGAGCTGGGAGGATTGGAGGCGGGAGGCAGGGAGGGGACCAAGGAGAAACACGGAAGGGGAGGGAGGGGGGCTGGGGAGAACACACGGGGAAAAACAATGGCAGCAGCCCAAGAATGGGCAGAAAAACAAACACATGGCCCACGGAGGGCTCAATACCTTATCTGGGGGCCTGCAGTCACCGGCTCTGCCTGCCTTTCTTCCTCTAATTGGGGCAAGATAGTACTTATCCAGACAGACAACTCCACTAGGATATACTATGTCAACAAGCAGGGGGGGGTGCTACCTAGAGATCAGCATGTGGCAATGGGCACTGGAGAAAAACATCTACCTCACGGCCGTCCACCTCCCGGGGGAGTCCAACCTGGAGGCGGTCAGGCTCAGCAGACTGGGAGCAGACAATTACGAGTGGCAATTGAATGACCTGGTACTGAAGGAGATCTTCCTCAGATGGGGGTACCCCCAAGTGTATATTGTCGCCTCCTGGGACAACAGGAAATGCCAGCAGTTCGCCTCTTGGCAGGGACAAGGCCCCGGCTCTCTGGGAGACGCATTCTAGATACCGTGGAATGGCATGACGGCGTACACCTTCCCGGCCACACCCCTGGTCCACAGGGTGATCTGCAATATAAAGGAATCTTGTCACCTCAGCATCATTCTGCTAGCTCCTTGGTGTCCGGCGAGACTGTGGTTCTCCGAGCTTCTCCGCTTATCGGGCAGGCTACCCATTCACCTACTGCTGTGCCCTGCTCATCTTTTGGCACAACAGGGGGGCAGAGTAGTCCGCCCCACCCCACAAAAGCCATCACAGGGTGGATCCTGACCAGGTCATGCTGAAACACTTGAGCCTCTCACAGTCTAACCTAGAGATCATTCAGGGCACTAGAAGCACGACTACTAGGAGCCAATAAAAGAGCAAATGCTCTAGGTTCTGTCATTGGGCCGACTCTATTGAGATAAATGCACTTTGGACGATGTGCTCTCCTTATCGGCACACCTTGCCCGCTCCGGCGTACAGGTGGACGCATGCTGCACCAATTTGGCAGCCATGGGGGCTTACAGGAATTCAGAGGAGGGTGTCTCTCCTCCAAGCCAGTGGTCAAGCGACATTTGGCAGGCCTCCACACGCTCTACCCACCTATAAAGAAACCACACACTGTGTGGGACTTCAATGTAGTGTTGGGCGCCTTGGCGCACAACCCATTCGAGCCAATGGACCCCAGGCTAGTCACCATTAAGACAGCTCTGCTGGTGGCCCTCACGTCTGCTCGCAGAGTCAGCGAGGTCCAGGCTCTGGTGGCATCAGAACCCTGCACTACCTTTCACAAGGACAGGGTGGTCCTGCAAACACACCCTGCGTTCCTGCCCAAGGTGGCCCCCTCGTTCCATTTTAGCGAGGATATAGTCTTACCCACTTCTTTCGTCGACCCGAGTCTCTGGGGATCTTGCGCTGTCTGGATGTCAGACACGCTCTGAAATACTATCTGGACAGGACCAAGGACTTCCACAAGTCGGACAGCCCCTTCAGGGGGCGAGAGGGAGGGGGGGTCAAGGCCCGGTTATCAGGCTTCCAATGGCACTATAGCAAGATGGATGGTCGCGGCCATCAAGAAAGCCTATGAGGGGCAGCACAGGCCATTGCCAGCTAACTTGGATGCCCACGTGGTCAGAGCCACGGCCATTGTGTTCTTACAGCACATTCCGTGACAGGTCATTAGCAGGGCAGCCACATGGGCCACACCTTCGGCTTTCTGTAAACATTACTGTTTGGACGCCACCTCTAGGTCAGACGTGGCTATCGGGCAGGCGGTTCTACGGAATCTGTTTTCTTAAGGAGGGTCATCTCTCCATCCTAGGGCTACATTCAGTTGTAATCGCCCATACAGTATAGAGGAAAGGGGATGGGACTTGAGAGTAATTAATAGTTACTCACCGTAGTGTCTAACATACTCTTAGTCCATAGTCCCCTTTCCTCCATACATCCCACCATCCTTCCCCCTAATCTGGTGTCATTAGGCAATGTTGAGTATTGTCGGCGCGTCAATGGGGACGGAGTGTCGCCGATGGGTGGAGTCAGGCAAGCGCATCCTCCCAGTGCTACGCCTCTAGATTTAAAGGGGAACAAGGTTTTTTTCTGGTAAAAGGTTCCGTCTCCCATCCCTAGCCAGGGACGCCCATACATACAGTATGGAGGAAAGGGAACTATGGACTAAGAGTACGTTAGTCACTATGGTGAGTAACTATTAATTTACGTGCTACCAAATCTGAAGATGGCTGCCAGAGGAAGGGCTTAGGGAGAGGGCAGTCTTTTACCATGGATTCCCGGCCTGACGACGGGGAATATTCATGAGCATGTGAATCCGTGCAGACCCATGCTGGAGAACAAGTTACAGGAGCCACGACTGGAGATGTGCCTGCCATTAAGTCAGGCAAGCTGACAGAAGCTTTGCTGTGGCTGGCAGCACTTCTGTCAGTCACTGTAACTGTAACTTCCAAAATGACAGTCCTTTTGTTTCGCCACACCCTCAGCCAGGTCACTGAGGCGTCGTTAACCCTCGGCGAACCTGTGAACTCATTGACATATTTCGAGGTTTACAAAAGATGGCTTGAATTTATAAAGTTTTGCAGATGGACAAAGCCGCCTTTGGCTTTGTCCGTTGTCAAAGCCTTATAAAAAATGGATTGAATTGTTTACTTTTCAAGCCAATTTTTATAAACATAAAAATGTTTTTAAATGATGGCTTGAAAAGTACACAAACCATAAGGTATGCAGACACATATATAACTGTTATATATTTATATGTGTACCTTACTATGGTTTGTGTACTTTTCAAGCCATCTTGCATAGTACACAAACCATAGTAAGGTACGTATACAAATATACAAATGCTTACATAAATTTATATATTTGTTTATGTACCTTATATGGTTTGTGTACTTTTTTAGGCCATGCCCATCCCACACGCCAACACCCGCAAATGGGTGACCCCTCCTCAATTTCTTACCCTACTTAAAGCCCTGGGGTGGGTCCAGGTTTCCTTAGTTCTTAGATTTACACCTGTGACAATACGAATCGTCACTGCCACGTGCATGAATTGCACTAATTGCATTTATATCGATTCCTATCAAATCTGCAGATTCCGCCTGCGTTTTGCAGTTGCAAGAAAAATGCCAATTCAATATGAATAAAAAATAACTTCACACGCATTTTGAAAAAAAATAGAAGTCGAATGCACATATGCGGTTGGATATATCTGATAGAACAAATGGATGAGGAAGACAGAATAGAAAATCACGACACAATCAGTTCATAAACATCTCTCTGCAATAATAACTAGCATCGTTCCTCCATAGTCATTGCCTGTGGCGTCGTGCGTTTGGGGTTTGATTCTATAATGTGTTGGCTTGATTCCATTAAGGTCATCTGTAAAATCATATTGTCCAATAATCCTTCGCTTGTGAATTTCTTATGGGTTTGTACTATGTTTGTGTAAGTTATGTGGTAAAATGCGCTTGGAACATGCTGCATTTCATGAGTAAATCCATCTATATAACCCTGAATACAACATTCCAAGCACACATGCATCTGCTAATCCCAACTATACAAATCATACACCCAAACACTCACACTCTATAGCCTATCCCAAAACGCATATCCATCCACATTTTACAATCCTCACCTGTCCTCTCTGACAGTGTTCGACCTGGATGCAGGCAGCCTGAAGCCTGGGACAGACACACACACAGACAGACACACCCCTCATGGCATGGACAGAGATAATTTGATGTATAACTGGACATCCCTCTCAGCAGGAGCAGGCAAATAGATATATACTCTTGAGAAAGAGACAGCAGAGATTACCCTCAATTGGCAACAGGAAGAGCATATTTGTTGCCATATTGGGCGAATGAGGGGACCAAATATGGGAGCAGGCAGGATATGATTGAGCAAAATTGAGTAGGAACATACACAACAGTGCACCCTTTAACAACTGCCATGCACATGTTATGTTAAAGGACATTTATATCGTGCACTATCATCACCGGAGTAGTCCCCTGGTGTTCTTGCAGAGCTGAAAAGCAAGTGGGTAGAGTTGGTAGGACTGAATGGGAAAAAGTGTAATAGAGCTGTGATGTGCTGTTGGCAACTCCAGTTCGGTTTACACTGTTTGTTGAGCTTAGGTGTGATTTTTCGGTCGGTAGTTGTCATGTGATGTGTGGATTGTTGCGTGTAGTGAAGTGCATGCGGTTTGTTGTATAATATAGGCATGATTGTATTTTCTTTAGAGTTTGAGCGGTGTAAGCAGAGGGATGAATATTTGAGTCTGTTTGGTTAGTGGTGACGGTCCATCATACCTCCTCCGCTTTGGCCCTCTGTGGTATGCGTTCTTGCCAGTGTTGCATATTGTCGTGTACTGGGGACAGGTCTTCCTCCTATAGCTTGTCCAGGGTTGTGTGTTGTCTTCAGGGCTATTTAGTGGTAATGCCCTCCCACCACCCGTGTTCAGACTAATCAATGTCCACACCGCTTTTGGCCACTGGCATATCCTGGTGTGCAGGCACCGTTTCCTTCCTGGGTCCCTTGAGAGAGGAGGGAGATCTCTTCCCTGTATCCTTGAACTACCAGGGCCCCATGATTGTGTTATCTGTTTGGTCGCCACGCTTTCCCCTTCAACTCTTATGCCCTCTGTGGTTCAACGTAGGCTCTTCTCATCTCTCTCGTTAGCCTCCAGTAGGGCCCTTCATGGGAACCCAGGTCTCCTACCCACTTGGAAGTCTCTTCCCCTCCCTGCACGCTCTAGTCCTCTGCCTTGCAATATGTGTTTTCATTCCAAGGGGTGTGGGTGTTGCGCTTTCATTTTCGTCTGGTTCTGTGTTGAAGAGCTAGGTTTTTAAGAGTTTTCTGAATTTTAGATGGTCCTCCTTTTTTTGTATTTCTCTCGGGAGGGAGTTCCACATTTTTGCAGTTAGTTAAGAGAATGCTGGTCAACCACATTTTTTTTTTAGGTTCCAGGCAGATGTTGTTGCTGGAGTGTTCTTGTCGGCTTGCAAATGGTGACTTTCTTTTGTAGGAATTCTTTTAGATCCCCAGGCTCAATATATTTGGGGCCAAATACTGGATGCACCAAAGTGATAAGTATCCCGGTGCTCAGGAGCGGGACTGCAGTTATTATGACAGATGGTGGGCATGTTGAACCCAGGCTTACGTCCAGCTTCCTCCAGACTGGGGTGCCACTTGCTCCCTCATCACCCTGAACAGCCATGCCCTGGTGGTGCCCCGTTCAGAACTTATTCTGTTCACCGATCATCCTGCACTACTGAATAAAGATGTACTCACTAATAAAGCATTGAATGGGTGTGCATACACGACCAGCCCGATCCTTCAACTTGAACAGAATTCACAGGGACAGCAATTATTGGTCCCACAGATCATCAGACAAACTGGCTGCTAATCCACCAGAATATTGCTTATTCAAAGCATCCACTTATTTTGTGTGGTTATTACTTCCAGGTGTCCATGCAGTGGCCAACGCAATGTGGGTGCAAATCACCTGCTACAAAGTATTACAGTTGGCGAATTCAACGTAAAAGAGCTTAAGTGCTGGGATGGGGAGCTAAGAGCAGTAAGATTAGTTGCCCTCCAGAACAGGTATATTTTGGATTTAACAGCAGTGGAGGGAGGACTATGTAAGAAAATCAGAAGCAGCTGCTGCACATTTGTGCTTGCAAATGATGCAGCCAACAGAACTTTGACTGAGGCTATTAAGGAGCTGCACAAACTCCATGAGACTGACAAAGGAAACGAGCACAGTAACATCCGATAACTAGCTCCTGGTTGGCGAACATTTTGAAGATAACTGTCCCAATACTCGTTCTGATACGCCTCACCTTTTGTGCATGCAATTGGGGCTAAGAATTTGTAAGGAAAACAGGGGAGGGGGAAAATATATGATGCCCCTGAATGTTGACGGGGCCAGGAAAATGACACCCTGTGTACGACACACACAAAGACAAGCAGAAATGCCCAAGTATGTTTCAGTGGGAATGCTCACAATGCCACCCCTGGATATAGACAACTATGAGGCCTTTTGGATAGACTGTTCAGCTGATGGGGAAGCTTGGTTTGCTCACTGGAGGAGTGTGAGGCTCAATGGGAGAGTTTGCATAGGGTAAAAATGGTATGGATACTAAAGGAAAAGAGCACATAACTGCTGGCCCAAAATGTGTTGATCGATCAAAGGTGGAATGTTGTAAAGGTCCAGGTTCAACACTGCCAAGCGGGTGCATGCATCAGTTGCGCAAGTAACGTGTTGACGTCGAGGGTGACGTGGAAGTGGCATCGGGGAGGTCATTGAACATGGTGCTTTTTGCATTAGGGGGGCACAGAAGCAGACGCAGCATGAGAAGTCCCATGGTGGAACGCAATGAAAGGTGGGTGCTTTTGGCGCAATAAGGGGTAGTTGTATTGAGCGGGCAATGGGTGGGGGTGTAAGGGGCCTTAGGGGGTAACAGAGCCTTCAACTGCATCTCTGCACATGTACCTACCCTGCAAACTATACCTGAACTGCCACCCCCCTGGCTGTACCCACCTTTGCCCAGCGCAGAACCCCTCTACGCACCTCCCAGTGCTCGCCTACCTCAGCGCACAGACGGCTAGGACACCTGGATCACGATATGTGGCCACTGCCACCTGTTAGCCACCTCATTCTTGCTACCATCGCAGGGTTCATCATTGCCACATTGCTCTATCCCCCCACTCCCAGCACCTCTAAGACCGACCCTCGTCACTCCACCCCACACTTTGCCACAATGCCTATTAGTAACCCATACCTCAATGACCCGGCCCTATGGCTCCAACACTTCGCCACCAAACCTACACCTAATCAACCGTGTACGTTCCAAGTGAGGAATCTTAGACTTGGATCCAGATTGCCCCGTGCCCCTCGTGCCGCTGGCATTCAGCACACACATAACATCAATACTACACAGAAGGCACCACCATCCCTTAGCACCATTTCCACCAAAGAACTTAAGGGTGCCCTCATCAACGCTAGATTTATCACGGCCCACGCGTTGGACATCTCCAACCTCATCACTACCCAAAACCTCGATTTCATAGCCATTACCGAAACCTGGTTACACGCAGCCTCTGGCCCACTCCTTGCCCTCGCCATCCCCAACGGCTACTCTATCATTAGAGTGGACCGTCAATCAACTTCCAAAGGAGGTGGAGTCGCATTCATACACAGAAATAATATTACACTTAGAATCATCCCCAACACTGAGCTCAGCTCCGCAGAATCCCTCTCGGTGAAACTCACCCTATCTCCAACTAACACTGCTACTCTCCACCTTATCTATAGACCTCCTGGTCCACTTGGCTCCTTCATAGATGACATCACGGCCATCTTGACTGTCAATACCAAACCCAACTCACAGGTTTTGCTTCTAGGTGACCTTACCTTGGGCCTTCTCGACACCAAGGATCACCTGGCCTCTGAGGTTGCTACCACATTAGTTAACTTAGGCTTCCAACAACGCATTGACGAACCTACCCATATTAAGGGCAGGACGCTCGATTGGATCACTGACCTTAATTGCAACACATACATAACTTCCTACCACATTTGTGCCTGGTCCGACCACCACATCATCATCTTCCACTTACCAGCGACCAACCCTCGCACTACTCCCACGATAGCTCCTGCCATTCCCACAAGGAATAAAAAAGACATCACCAAGGATAAACTCCTCCCACTCAGCCTTCCCATCTTGAATAAATGCGTGTCCCGTCATAACAGCCCTACAGTCTTAGTAGATATCTTCAATCAAACACTGCTTAAAGCCATTGACAAAATAGCACCGCTCAAATTACGGAAAGCCAAACAACAAGCCCACTTGAACTCCTGGTTCACCCCGCAGTTAAGAACTTTACGCAAAGAAAAACGTAAGGCTGAATCACTCTGGAAGAGCCACCTGTGTGACTCCAACAAAGATCGCCTCATCATCACCACCCACAATTACAAAGAAGTGATTCTACAAGCCAAAAAGGAGACCTACAACAAACGTATCTTACAAGCGGAATCTAACACTAAGGAGTTATTTAAAATCCTTAAAGAATTGGAATCCCCATCCCCTGCGCCTGACACCTGATTAAAGACAGCAAATGGTGTAACAATATCCAAAACGCTCTCCTCAACAAAATCACCACCTTGCAATCGAAAATTAATGCAAAACAAACTACCTTACTCACCAACCCCCTTACTAAACCAACCAGCAAACCCTCCAATACTCAGACGGCCTCTTTTACTCACACCCCCTTTAGCTTCACCCCACTCACCATCCTTGAGGTTGAAAACATCATGCTCAATTTAAAACCCTCTAACTGCCAAGGTGACTCTTGCCCAGCATGTATCATCAAGGAAGCGGCACTTGAGCTCACTCCTTTTATAACCACCTTCATCAATTCTTCATTCCTAACTGGTACGGTACCCAACAACCTAAAGGACGCGTGGGTTATCCCGCTCCTAAAAAAACGACTCTAGACCCTGAAACACAAACTAACTACAGACCGATCACCACTGTACCGTTCCTACTCAAAATACTTGACAGAGCAGCATACCTGCAGATTCAGAACTACTTAGAGACCAATAACCTCCTCGGCTCAAGACAATCTGGCTTCAGACCTGAGCACGGGACTGAAACAGCTTTACTTGATCTCAAAACCCAAATTGAGGACCTTAAAGACAATGGTAAACTGGCCCTACTACTACTTCTGGACCTATCAGCTGCTTTTGATTTGGTCAATCACCAAATACTTTGTCGGCACTTGAAGTCAGCGGCACACTTCTCTGACAACGCTTCTAACTGGATTAGGCCATTCCTTGACAACAGGTACATGAGAGTTTTCTCCCCTACTGCATCAGCCAATCCCACGTCAGTCCCGTGTGGAGTCCCGCAAGGATCTTGTGTCTCCCCAACCCGCTTCAATGTCTTCACCAAACCTCTATTTGATGTGCTTGATTATCTGGGTGTCACCTACACGAATTACGCTGATGACACCCAGATACTCATACCCATCACTGGTGACTACATTGCTGACTCTAAAGCCCTTAATGAAATTTACCTTGTCATACAAGCCCGGATGGCCCAGCACGAACTGTGCCTCAACGATGACAAGACTGACCTTCTCATCTTAGGCACGCAACAGAGACTTAACAAACTGAGTCCCGTTTGGCTCCTTTAACATCGACGGTAATCTGATCAAAGTATCTAAAGACACCAAAACTCTTGGTATATACCTTGACGCCTCCCTGACACTCACCAGACAAACCAATGCAGTTGCCGCTGCGTCTGCATACACCTGCAAATTGATCTCGGCCTGCCGCCCATTCCTTACTGCCCAAAATTGCATTACCCTGGCCAGGACCTTGGTTATGTCCAAATTGGATTACTGCAATGCACTGTACTAAGGCACTAACCAGGGTAATCTCAACAAACTTCAGACGACCCAAAACAATGCCATTAGAGCAGCCCTCAACATCCCCCGATCAGCCCACATCTCAGAAACCAGGAAGAACCTCAATTGGCTCTCAGTTGCCCAAAGGATCTCCCTGAAAGCACTGGCCCTCACATACAAATGTGTTAACCACCAGGCCCCCTCTTACCTAGCCTTGCGATTCACTCAATATGCTCCAGCACGTGCACTCAGGTCTGCACAAACTCAAGGTCTTGCGATCCCTAGATTCAAGCTTCATTGTGCCGGGGGCGCTAGCTTCCCTATCCTGGCAGCCAAGCTTTGGA
This sequence comes from Ambystoma mexicanum, assembly GCF_040938575.1. Taxonomy (NCBI): domain Eukaryota; kingdom Metazoa; phylum Chordata; class Amphibia; order Caudata; family Ambystomatidae; genus Ambystoma; species Ambystoma mexicanum. The sequence goes on from NC_090937.1 coordinate 1,645,458,859, forward strand.
ACACTGTACCACTCATGATCAGAACACTACCTTCCTTTAACCAATTCAAACACAAAGCCAAGCTTTGGTTAGCAACATCCCACTAACAACCGTTCTTCTATTTGGACCGGCCTTCTGGGTCCTAGCTCTGTTCTGCTCCGCCCTGATTATTGCCCTGATTTTGTAACGTCATCTGTATACTCTGTGTACAACCTGCTGGGACTTCTATGATGATGTGTCTACTACTGTAATGTAATGTTCCACTACCTGTAATGTAAAGGGACTTCTATGTTGCTATGTATACTACTGTAATGTAATGTTCCACTACCTGTAATATAATGTTCCACCAATATATGCGCCCGGTAGCCCTTGGGCCTGGTCTGCGCTATACAAATAAAATAAATAAATAAATGGTAGGGGGCTTTTGAGCAATATGTGAACAGTAGAGAAGCCATTATCTTGTGGGCCTTTGTTAGGAAATCATTTCTCACAGATTCCTCATAATAGCAGAGCTGCAGGACTCTGTAACAAGCAGTGTGTATTTCTTGAACAGTCAGCAGAAACAGTGTCAGAAATGTTGCACGGCTGAAGTTTCCCAGGAGAATGCAGCCCCAGCAAATTCACTCTAAAAGATACTAATGAGGCCATTGAGATAGGCACTTGGGTGGACAAGGAGAATTGGCAGAGAAATACAAATTAAATACAGTTCATTAAACTCTTTTTTCAGACTTCACTTGGCAGCAAGGCTTGAGAAGGGAGCTGGGCGGCCAGAGCGTTGGGGTTATGAGGCATGTGACAGGGAGCCAAGTAGCAGAGAGAGTTTTCAGTGTCCCTAGAATGCAACATTGTATAGTGTTCTCGTTGATGTCGACGGGCACATCATTAGTCAGACTCAGTGTGAATGTCTCACTCCTTGCCATCTCAAGCCGTTTTGTATATTGGTCATATTGGTCAATGCCAACCAATGGCAAACACGTGTTTTGACTGATCAGCATATTCACATAATTGAGGGGTGGTGTGGGAAAGTTTGTGACATCAAAAAGGGTGTTAATGTAATTTTTGCCAAAGAAACGTACCCAATCAGGGTCACTAAAAATATATATGCACATAGGGGACTGATGTAGTTCCACCAATCAGCTAATGTGACCTGCCCTAAAAACGTAACTAAAATGTATGATAATTCTGTAATTTGGGTATAAAACGTTCCACTGCAGCGGGCGGTGTTGACAGCTCATATCATTCAGTTCAGTTCCACAGGGCTGTCTGCACCATGCTTCCCAGCTGTTTGGGTGAAATAAATGTGCGTTACTTCTTGCTTGGAGTGCGCTCCATTTTGGATTGGTTTTTGTTCCTGTGATTACTTTTACGTGAGAAGACAGGCAAGTCGTGAGTACGGCGCTGGAGGTCACGGTCAAGTCAAGGCAGCCAGTGGAGACGCAAGCAGGCTGATGCGTGAGGCGGTGTAGACCAAAAATACCTACTGACGTCAGAAAACGTGGTGGTCATCTTGTTGAAGCTGTGTGGTATATTGTGTGCCTGGGCTATTCTGTCTTGGGTGCCTGAGTTGGTATGTACTAGTGAAATGCCTAATGGAATACAGAATCTATGTCACTCTAGATTCCAGAAGTGACAGTTGGAAAAGATTCAGGATGTTCCCGGTTATGTTCAAAGACCATAAAGGAGAAAAAAAGGCGGATGGGCCAAAGCAGGAAATTAGTCAAGTGGTGTAAATATGGTAGTCAAAAAGAATAAGAAAAGGATTGTTGAAAAATCTAAACAGAAGGAAATGAAAATAAAGAGACAATGACGACGGTGTAATATGAGAAGAGCAAATGTTATCAATGTGAGAAGTTGGGGCATTTTGCTAATTCGAAGATGTGTCTGGCAATTAAACATAAGTGTTCGAATTGCGGAATGAAAGGTCATTTCGCAGCCACTTGTCAGAAGAAGAAGGTAGTGTCATGAGTGCAGGAAGTAGAGTCGTTCTGATGAGTAGGGGGTTATGTGACAATTCTATAGAGGTCGTCATTCCTCCCCAAGGAGGAGCCCTTTGCCATGAGGCCATTACCCGATAATTATGATTATTATAATTAATATAATTGTTCTTTTATAATGCTCTTAGTACAAGCAGGTGGTTTCTAAGCGCGGGATCCGGATTCGAACCTGTATTGCACTGTGTTGTCTTGCTTCCATGACAAAAGCGTTGCCCATGAGCTATCCTTCGTCCATTTATATTCCTCCTAGGAGTGGCTTATTATCCTCCTAGGGGTGGTTCAATGCGGGAGGACCTCATGGGGAGGGACTCCCCTTCTGGGGATAAGGACGATCATCTAGCGCACAGGCTGTGATGAGAACATCACACCCCACATACTCTAGCCTCTCCTTCCTTGGCCAACCTCTTTGTAGACAGTAGACCTATCTACTGTAGTAAAATAGGATATCTTAAAAGTACTGAGACTAAGAATAACAACAGGGACCTAGGTAATCCAAGTACTGGGAAGAGTTGGCCCTGCGGAGCAATAAAGAAAAAAACCTGTGAACGAGACGAAGGACTTATATAATGGGCCCCGACACTGCTGGCAACATTGTATAAAAATCAACAATGGACTAAAAACTTGATCTCGGGCATCCGCAGAGGACTGCAGGTGTGGTGTGCACTGAACGCGGGATATTCAAACTCGTGTCACTGATCCGGAGGGAGAGAGCTCAGAGGACCCTGGCAGTCCGCCGTGTCTGATGATCAGAAGGTCTGCAGGAGCAGACCTGTGCACAGCAGTGTGAAGAGGAAGAAACAGCCGCAGGGAAAGCAAAAAGCCATAGAAGCTGAACCGAATGCCTGGCATCCCAGGAAGCCACAGCGATGTGCCAAAAACCCCAGCAAGGTAAAGAGTGGCACAGGATAACCGGCGGGGACGCGGGCGGCTAACCAAGAGGGTGCATGTAGTTGTCCCTATGGCCCTGGACAAGCATAACGCTTGGACAGCACAGCAGTGGCATCAGAGTGGTTGAAAGAGTCCTGTTGACTACCAGGGAAGGGCCGAGGACCCTAAACAGCGTAAAGAGAACTTGAGAGGGAGTCCCTCAAGACAGTGGCCAAGAAAAGCCCGTTGAGAGAGAAACCAGGGTCTGGGACCCAAAGCAAAAAAGAGATCTGAGTAATCTTACTTGTGGCAGTACTTGGTAGGGAAGTGAACCAAGTGGGCCAGATCAAAGAAGAAAAGAAGCCAAGGTCGTGGACCCTCAGAACACTTGGGAAGATTTGAGTGTTGTAGTTGTGAAGCTCAATGAAAAGAAGACCTGGGGAAGGGAGTCATTCCTCCTGGTTGTAATGAACTGAGAACAAGATGCCAGAAGAAGGGAGTCATTTTCCTGGTAACCTGGACCGGCAGCAAGGTCCAAAAAGGCCAGGGGAAGGGAGACATCCCTGGGATATCTGAAACCAGACATAAGGAGAAGGGAGACATTCTCCTGTTCCAACAAGAAGAGGAATAGTATTGTTTGGAACTTTACCAACAGTGGAAGGGAGCCATTCCACAGACAACATGTGAGACCGGAGACTGTTATAATACATTAGAATTGTTTCAACAAGCTATGAACCATAACCCAGGCGAAGTGAGTCATTCTCCTCGGACCAAAACAGTACTGCATTATTCTTTAGTTCTAGTGTAAGGAACAGAAGTAATGTATTCTTGACACAGGACCATGGACACTTAAGTTAACAGACATCCTGACAGTTACCTTATCTCTTTGGTTGAGACAGGGAAACGCCTCTTAGGAATAGGGATAAAAAGCTATTATTTAATAGTAAGTGTTTACCCCCAAACATGCAACCTTTGTGTCAGCCTCCTTCTTCTGCACCCTTACAGTTGTCAATGTGATGAGAACTGAGAAGGATTTTTTGAAGATGAAGTGACTTAGATGCAAGATCCGTATTGATGGCCATCCAGTTAAAATGATGGTGGAAAGTTGTTCACCTTATTTAATTCTGACAGAGGATAAATGGAAGAAACAGCAAGATGAAGGGTTGAAGGAAAAAATACAAAAGTCGAGTATTAAAGACTGTGGGGGGTTTGAAGGATCGAGGGTCAACATGGTATTCAGTGGTGGAATACAAAGGAAGGATGGTTGTAGTGAGCATATATGTAGCGAAGAAAGGGGTGGACGTTTTAGGTTGATGAGAACAGATTGCTCTAGGAATTCACCTGGATCCCAGACAAGAGCCAGTGATGTTTGTAAAGGGAAACAGCACAGAAGAAGGTTACCAGAAGTGTTTACTAAGAAGATTAAACATTTACAGATTATGCCCATAAAATAATATTAAAAGAAGGTGTAGAGCCAAGAGTCAGAAACTGTGTCAGATTCCCATTTCAGTTAAAGGAGAAGTAGCAAAGGAATTTGAAAGGCTGCTGAAGGAGGATGTGATAGAACATATCAAATCGGCAGAATGGTTTAGCTTGATTGTAGTAGCGAAGAAGAATGAAAAGAGTGTGTGTGGGTTTGGGCAATTTGAACAAGAACATCATAGTAGACAAGTAGCCGATGCCCACAATTACAGAGATGTTGAACTGTGTTGTTGATGCTAAATTATTTACATCTTTGGACCTCTCAGCAGCACACCACCAAATGCCGTTAATGGAAGATAGTAGAGCGTTAATGTCACAATATAGGGCGTAATCCCAATTGGGTACTTAACCAAAGAAAGACAAGTTGAAGGTTTGAAGAATCGAGAGGTGAAAGAGTGAGTCAGGGAGAGATTGGTTCTTGCGCTATAAAAGAACAAATAGGACTCTGACAAAAGGGTGCAAAATTTCAAGTTGTAGGCCACTAGCCACATGCAAAAGTCACTTGCCCCCATTTGTGAAAGAAGTGTGGTGGATGACGCATCACAAGCCCATGTGCGCCAAAACTTCAGCAATAGGGTACGCATTGGTTGTCCAACTCTGGGCCTCGAGGGCCAGAATCCTGACGTGTTTTCAGGATATCCCTCATTAATATTTATGAGGACAATTTTGCACACATTTAGAATCACTGTATGCAAATTTATCTCATGAACATTAATGAGGGGTATCCTGAAAACCCGGCATGAATCGGGGCCTGTAGTCGACTACCCTGCATTAAAGTGATCTGAGATCATTGTCCCTGAAAGTGAAGCATAATGATATATAGTTATTAACATGTACATTGTAGGAAGATGTATGAAGCGAGCACTATAGTTGTGAAGGACAGTCATTTATTGCAAATGCTACTCTTACAGAAGAATGCATGGAGGCCTTAATTATTCCTGTGCAGAACAGCAGAATAGGACAAACATGCAATGCCTCAAATGTGAGCAAAAACAGTCTTGTTTTGTAGCAGCTCTAATTCAATCACATTGTACTCATTAGACACTCCTACCAGCATCAATTCCTACTGTGGTGGTTAGCCCGCACTCGAATAAGGAGAACATAATTCCCATACATCAGCGTATGGCCTCCCTTTTCACAAGTGAACTGTCAATGGCCATGCGCATTCCAGGAAGTAATTCTGAGAGGTCATGGCCTCTGTTGAAGTCTTACGGGCAAGAAATCATTCAGCCACCCTCAATCATAACCATGCATACTGTTTGCGCGATTGCTCTTATTGCACGTCACCAATCAGCCTGCATTTCCAGTTGTTATTTTCAGAACGCCTCCAGTTCTAATATCCTCCATCCCACTCCACACAGGTGCAGATACACCGAGTGGTGTACCAGTAGAAAGACTACAATATGTTTGTGTCTTTAGTGGCTCTGTGACATGTTGTATCATTTCAATGTCAAATAATCGTGCACAGTACAATCAACTTTCCTTAAACGGGGGCAGATTGTAACATGTTAGAGAAGCGTGTTAGCAGTTGGTATAGGTCCGGGGGCAAGTCATCAGTTAGATATGGTACCATTCAGTACGCTAGTGTGAATTAGCGGTGATTGAGTTAGGAAGTGGCAGCCAGTGCTGGGGGCTGCTATTATCATTAATTCAGTCATGCTTAAAGGATAGTTCCGGGACTTTTTTTTTATTGTCCCTACGGTTCGGCCATGTGTTTTTAAGCATAAATCGGTAGATCGTAGAAAACATTCCTATGGACCTTACCCGACTTTTCGTCCATTAACGCACTCGAAATCAGCCGCCATTTTCTGATAATCCTATCATTTGCCCACATCGCCCTGGCTCACCTGCTTTTGCGGCACTAAATCAAATCCCCCGCCCCTGAGCCTGACATCAGCAGACGCGTACCGCCCATTTCCCAACGCCAAAGCACGTTTCGTGTCAACAATCGCTGCGCCTCAGCTAATGAAGTGTCGCCATGGAAATGGCAGGACGCCTCTTTCCTCAATAAATATAAACACACCGTTTCACAACACACAGCAGCAGTTTTACGATTCCATTATTCTCTCTGTGTTACTTTGAGTATTCTGTGACTTGTTTCTGTGCTCTGGTCAGCTACCTTCGCCGCTTCTAGGCCTTGTGAACACCTGTACCATCTCTGTAAATTATTTTACTTTCTTTACCACACAATGGCTACAATAATGCCGTATATGTACGAGCCCGAGTACACCGAGGAAGAACTACTGGAAAGGCAAGCACGCGAAAACGATGGGGATTCGGACGGCAGTTGGGAGGACCAGTCAACGGATGAAGAGCCTGGACCATGTCGCATGGACGGTGTCTCCACCTGGTGCACGTGCAATCGGTGCGAGCTAATGCCAACTAAGGAGGAGAACTGCTGCTGCTGTGAAAATTCCGGGTGCTTGGCCTACATTTCGGAAGGCGAGCCAAGTCCGCAATGCATCACCGAGCTGCCAGAGTTCAGGGAAGCCTGCCTCTCACGGACCGTGTTGGGGATGATGATGGTGCTTATGCACGAACTTCGCGGCACTGTTCGTCCACGTAATCCGAGTAACGAGTAAGTATACTCTGGTTGTGATGTCAGTGATGCCACTACTATTTCATGGTCGTCTCCCACATATAAAATTACATCTACATATCATTCGAATGCATGTAAATTGGTTCCATATTGTGCATTTTCTAGATAGAATTTTTTTCAAAGCAGAATGACATTTTTTACCTGAATCGACAGTGATAAGAAAGTTTTGTCATTTTAATACAGTTTGCATCTTTCATTTTCACAGGTGGTACAGGCTGGTGGCCTATCGTTGCTTCACTTGGTGGCTTCACGGGAGGCTCGGACACCGCGTTCGGAGAGTAATACCTGCCTGTGCGGTACTTGCCATTAGACAACATTTCCCCAGCGACAGTGGACAATAACGGATTTTCCCTGGATGTGCTGCAACCGGAACTTTACAATGTGTAATGTTTATTATTTATGTTCAATTGAAATTAAGATCTAAAATAAAACCCAACATATATTTTAACAATGGTTGTTTTGATTTTTTAAATGAATCTAGTGTGTCTCCATTGAATAGTCTTCCTGTGCCTTGTCTTGTCACACCACATGTCTCCGGCCAGCATCCTCCCTCACGCTGGCCGCCCACCTTCAATCCACATAACCGTTGAACCCATATGCAGCAGACATACATATGTTATTTTGCGGGATGGCATCAAGCCTCCCGGCCTTGCCTCCTCCCCCAAAAATACTTACCACACCACTTTGTTCAAGCGTTGGCAATAAAAGGCCGTTGGATTTTATTGATACAAAACATGGTTATAGGTAAATAATCAATATGGTTGATCATATTAAATCATCCTTTTGGGCACCGGGTACAGAGATGACCCCCTCTAGCCCGTGCCGCCTTACCACCACAGGCCAGCCTGCTGCTGACTAACTGCCTAGGCATCCAGGGTCTCCAGGGTGAACTGCACCCATATATTCTCCTGGGAGGGTGAGGTATTTATAAACTCACCCCCCTGCCTTCCATGTACTAGATCCTGCAGCCTGCCTCTTACATGCAGTTAGATGGCCTCTCCTTGGTGAGGCCCTGCGGCAAACGAGTCTTGTCTGCACGACCACCGCCCCAATCCACCCCCCCGCCCTATCAAAGGCAGTTCGCACTGGGGTACTTGTGCTGGCAAGTGGAGCTGTCAGGGAGCGATAAAGGCCAAGAGGTGCCAAAGACCATGTACACTTCAAAGTGGTCTATAGAGAATGGGTTGTTGTTCCCATGTCTACCTCCAGACCCCGTGTCTCCTGCCAAGCATCCCCCCTCACGCTGGACGCCCCCCTGCAATCCACATAAGTGTGTCTCCATTCACGAGTCTTCCTGTGTCTTGTCTGCACGACCACCGCCCCAATCCACCCCCCGCCCTATCAAAGGCAGTTCGCACCGGGGTACTTGTGCTGGCAAGTGGAGCTGTCAGGGAGCGATAAAGGCCAAGAGGTGCCAAAGACCATGTACACTTCAAAGTGGTCTATAGAGCATGGGTTGTTGTTCCCATGTATACCTCCAGACCCCGTGTCTCCTGCCAAGCATCCCCCCTCACGCTGGACGCCCCCCTGCAAACCGCATAATGCCACGACATATACACGTCATTCATTCACAAACACACCCCTGTTTCGAATTCTTTATAACCCACTTCATATTTCTAATGAGAACTTCTTTGCGCATTGCTAGTCAACCCGTGAAGGTGCTGGTTATCTGCTCTTCGTCTCTGTGAACTTCCGTGACCACTTCGAGGAAACTCGTCAGTTTGCAACCTGTGAACTGCTCCCTGTTCTACGACAAGAAACTACTCTGTTCCCTGCATCTAACTGTTTGTTCGTCAAGGTAAGGCCATGTACCATAATCATTTAGCGTCCAATTTCTTTTCGTTCAAGACAGTACATGCAAGGAACTAGTCACATGTTCTGAGTTTAGTGAAATTATTTTTCTATTTTTTTAAAGTTATTCAAATACTTATCCGCATGTGAATAACGTGTATAGTTCCAAGAACCAAAACGAACCTTGCATTGAACCTTTTATGTGTCATTTAATTTTTTAACACATTGGTATTCATAGAGAATTGTTGATCTTTACTTTTCAGAACTTTCCACAATGCCTGCCTGTTCCATTGGCGGTTGCCCTTCGAAGACTCATAGTAAATCTGAAGGTACTATAATGCATGTTTTCCCTAAGACAATAGATCAGATAAGAGAATGGGTCCGATATTGCGGATATCCACCGTCTGAGCTTGAAAGTAGAGTTGCGGACAGGAGGGGTGATCGATACCGCATCTGCAGCAGGCACTTTACCTCTGACATGTACTCCACATCATTGCTAATAAAGAAGAACACACCGCGAGCGAAGCGAAAATTGCTCTCAACCGCTATTCCCACTCTATTCGTCCACATCCCTCCACTGGTGAGTCAAGTTTACGTATTTATCTCTCGGCCTTGCGGTAGTGTGTAGCATTAGCTAACAATAATTTCCCCATTTGTGTATCCACTCAATATGAAGGCGGAAGATTCTCCATCCGTGTCGTTATTGCAGTGTATGTTCTTTTTAACAAAATAGAAAACCATACTAATGCAATTACTGTGTTTCAGGCAGTTACTGAAGCATCATCTTCAATAATATCATCAATGGAAGTCTATGAGGAGCCCGAGGTATGGATCTTGACAGTTCCATCTAACTAGATCAACAATGCGTGAATAATTGTCGTTTGAATGTTCTACACAAAGCGTTCATTCGTGTTTTGCTATTGAGATGTACGTGGGTATTGGTCCCCAAGTACATTTTGTGTTTTCAATATTATTATACATACTAATGAAAGTTCTATGTTTCAGGGAGTCGATGGAGCGTCAGTGCGTGATGGATGTGCTTATCATGAAAATATAGTCGTTGCAGCGCAAGAGGAAGTGGAGACATGCACACACGAGTCGGAGCAACAGCGTCCCGATGTTGAAGTTCGAGGCAAGAAAGTTTCAAAGAAAAGAAAGCAAAAGAAGGTTAGTGTCCTGGTCACTATATTATGTTGTTTTTCACTGTTAATAGTTCAATACTGTAAGTTGTGTTTAAACTGAACATCCCTTTTCCAATCTGTCCTCTAGTTGCGAGTGGGTGTACGAACTAGATCTACACAGACAGTGAAGCGAACGAGAGATGTTGCTTGTCAAACCTTTTGGCAGGGACTTGAGACTGGAGATGCATCGTGCCAATGGGAAGAATATGAAGTGATTGACAACGGAGCTATACCACATCCAGCCATTGATAGTGAATGTCCTCCTGGTAGTTCGGATGCAGTCGGAGATCAATTCACAGAATCCACACCCGCAAAAACTAAGACCGCGAGAAAGTTGAAGAAATTCTTTTATTCACCCATCGCCGGAGAAGGAACAGATGTTGCAATGGAAAAGAATGAAGTGGACGACAATGAAACACCATCAATATCACTGAACATAGCGGAAGACGATATCAGAGATTCTACCTTTCATGTGAGTGACATGTCCTCAACGTTACAGGCCGAACCAGCTGGGATGCAGAGTGACAGTATAAGGAAAGAGGCCAAATTCATTGTATTCGATAGTTGTTTGATTGATATTATTATTCGGATGAAATGTGGGCATTCGGTTGGTGGGGAAGTATGTGGGGAGCCATTGATTAATGTTACTCGTGCAATTCGAGGCACTAACCTTAAAATACATGCCACCTGTACAAAATATCATCCTTTCTCATGGTCTGCACAACCCATGCTGGGGCAACTTCCAGCAGGCAATCTACTTTGTGCAGCGGCTGCACTTTTTAGTGGTTCAAGTTTTAAAAAGTTAGAGTCTTTCTTTCAGTTTGTGAGAATCCATTTCATTGCGAAAACTCAGTTCTACAAATACCAAACCGATTATCTATTTCCAGCCATTAGCGAAGCTTGGAGAATGGAAAAAATGTCTATTGATAGTACATTTGCGGGCAAACGGTTCAGGCTAGCCGGTGATGGACAGTGCGACAGCCCAGGATTTTCAGCCAAGTACTGCTCCTACCACTTTCAGGACATGGAAAGTAAGAAAATTGTGAGTTCGGTGGTCGTGCAGGTGTCACAAAGTACATCCTCAGTGGCCATGGAGAAAGTTGGCTTTGTAGCATCATTGCAAGAACTACAATCGCGGGGAATGGTGATTGACCTGATAGCCACGGACAGACACGTTTCAATTGCCAAGACAATGAGAGAAGAGTACAAAAATATAAATCACCAATTTGACGTTTGGCATCTTGCAAAAACAATCAATAAGAAAATGTCGGCTGCAGGTAAAAAAAAAGATATGCAAGGTATTTCACAGTGGTCCAAGTCAATCAGCAACCATCTTTGGTGGAGCTCAAAAACATGTGGAGGGTCGTTGGAAATTCTACTGGAAAAATGGCGGTCAGTAATGCTACACTGTAGCAACGTTCACCGCTGGACCACAAACCAACATTTCCACAATTGTGAACATGGCCATTTGTCCACAGAGGAGGCACGGAAGAAGAAGTGGTTGATTCCTTCATCACCCACTCACAAAGCCATTGAAAAGATTGTATTTGATAAAACTATAACAAGAGATTTGAGGGGACTCATGGAATTCTGCCACACAGGAGATTTGGAGGTGTTCCACAATATGTGCCTAAAGTACAGGCCGAAACGATTGCATTTTGGCATGGAGGACATGATAAATCGGACTCTTCTAGCGGTCTTGGCACATAACCATAATGTTGGCCGTCAACAAATTAGGACGACCGGAACTTTAGGGACGCTTCGCTACAATAAGGCCTTCACTAAAAGAAGTAAACAATGGGTTATCAAACCAGTGTTTGAGGATATGCAATATGACTTTATTGAGAGACTTATTGTTGATGTCCTAGATAGGCACATACATGGAGTTGTGAACGAACATGTGCAGGGGACAACTGCATTGCCACCCAACATTGCCTCTGTTCCATGTCCACCTAAAGAAGAGCTCATTGAGAAATACACATCACGGCTTAAATGATTGTAATTTGATTGTCTGTTCTCTCGAGTCTCCTCATGTCGCAGGCCCATTGAATATGTGTAGCTATGTATTGTGTAAATAAAAGTGATTGCTCTGTGAGTCCTGTGAGATGGCCTTACACTGAATGTAGCTAACTAGGAATGTGTGCTCGTTCAAAGTGAAGGTCAGCTGCTTTGATTTTTTTCTCGGGTGCCGGAATGGCCCACGACTCAGTATAAGGTTCTATTGTAATTTGACCTTGACAGGCCGGGACCATCCCGAAAGACTTCTTTTTGGGGGTGTGGGGCAATAACGTAAGAAACGATAATGAATATAATTTCAGAACGAAAGCCATTTAATGTTCGTTCATTAGAAGAAATAACGTCGGCATAGAAGGACTGGTATTTCGGGGCTGCCCTACGCACAGACACAATGGAAAATGCAAATATAATGTAAGTAACTCTTTAGATGAGTTTATACCGCAATTTAATTACTATACAGCAGCTTTAAAGACGGGTTAAGTTGTACTTGTTCGTTCTATGTGGCATATTGTTTTGTACCGCGCACTATCTTGAGGAGAACCATCTCCTTTTACGGAAGCACCTCAAAACCTTCCTCTTTGCTTCTGCTTTCTCTCTCCCTCTCCCCTGCTACAACTGGTCGACTGTCTGCGACCTCGGTCCTGGACCCTTCCACTCTCCACCTGCACTGCCTCCCTGTCAACCCCTGCACTGGGGGACTGTCTAAGCATCCTACAGCCCCCCCTTGACGTATAATACCCAGTTGCACTGTCCTAGCTATGAAATAATTTCCCGACCTAATATATAAAATGAATAATTTTAATAAAGATCTGATGGTGAGACTAATTTCATTTTTTATGTTTTTAAAACAGGTACATCCTTCATTATTGTATGTGTCACGAGTACCAGACACCGGCGGATGGCTTTTATAACCGCCAGTTGCTTCTCCGCGTGAACAACGTTACCATTTTATGGGACGATCGCCAAGTACAAGTATGCCCTTACGCGGTACTAACGGCTAGATGCAACATACAGACCGTTGTGGTGGTCTAGTGCCTCGTTGTTGGAACAGCCATGCGATTATCAGTGCGACCGAAGAGCTTATTTTATCGGAAACCAACACCCTGTGTACTGCACACGAACATCGCTTGCCTCAAGACGAACTATTTTGGATCGAGAGCAAAGAAAAATGCAAATCGCAGAATATTCTCTAAACATTTGATGTCCAATAAATGTACTTTGCCAAATGGACAATCTTGCAGTTTGATTTTAAACCACAGTTTCATATTCCGAATTGTGGCGCTGTATTGTGAGATGATCTAAGACCCTGTGTACAGCAAAGGAACATCGCATGCCTCAAAACAAACTTTTTGGAACGTGAGCAAAATAAAATGCAAATCGCTGAATATTCTCTAAACATTTGATGTCAAATAAATGTACTTTACCAAATTTACAATCTTGCGGTTTGATTTAAAAGTACAGTTTCATATTCCGAATCGTGGCGCGCTGTGTTGTGAGCTAATCTGTGTTGGTTTCCGGGTTCTGTGTGGAGTCGCGTAGAAGACGCCTGGGCGCGTTTGCCTACGCAGCACAGTCACGTCACGGATAGAGGCGGGGAATATGAATGTTTTGATAAAGTCTGTTTCAGGGGCGGGGGATTTGATTTAGTGCCGCAAAAGCAGGTGAGCCAGGGCGATGGGGGGAAATGATAGGATTATCAGAAAATGGCGGCTGATTTCGAGTGCGTTAATGGGCGAAAAGTCGGGTAAGGTCCATAGGAAAGTTTTCTACGATCTACCGATTTATGCTTAAAAACACATGGCCGAACCGTAGGGACAATAAAAAAAAAGTCCCGGAACTATCCTTTAAGTTCTCTCTCATGTGGTAGATATTCCATGGAAATGGTTACATGTTATTTTGCATATATCACAGAAAGTAATGCATTTGATTGTCCGTATTAAGGCCTTTGTTGACGGTCCTTAAATTATGAATAATTTTTGCCTCTTCTTGTCGTAGTCTTTTTTTTCTCGGTTGCCCATCTAGGGTCTCATTCGATGCGTTTGACGCCGAAGAATTCTACATTGCTTGTCTTTGGAGTGTTCTTTGTTCCAGTGTTCTGCCAATGCTGTTCTTTTCTCTAGAGCTGCTAAGCTACTTATCTGTTGTCTAATTCTTACACGTAGGTCTCTTATGGTGCTGTCCACGTATATGCAAACAATTATATAAATCACATAAGTATTTTTTATAAGGTTACTCATCGTAGTGACCACCTTACTCCTAGTCCATAGTCCCCTTTCCTCCATACTTATGGGACATTCCTCCGTCCTGTGGGACAGGGCCGGAGCACTTTGTAAAAAGCATCACATTTTCCCAAAAATGTGTCCTTCATCTCTTTTTACGCGGGGTACCGCACCCGACTGTAACCCCGCCCTCCTTAGCTCCGCCCAGCGCATCGCCCATCTGTCCTTTTCTATCGCCTTTAAGCAATAACAGAGGAACCTTATTAGAGGGGACGTCGGGCAGGCGTATGGATGAAAGTGGACTATGGACTAGGAGTAAGGTGGTCACTGCGGTGAGTATCCTGATAATACTCCTATGTCCGTCCCCTTTCCTCCATACTTATGGGAGATTCCCAATTTATTTATTTATTTATTCAGATTTGTAGAGCGCATGTCAGCCCGGGGGCATCGTGGCCCTTGTTACAGTCATATCTTAGTTACACATAATACAATACAAATAATACAATATTAACAAAGAATAAATTATTTACAGTGGAAAATGTGGTATTAGCACAAAAAGGCAATGCAGTATATTTACATGGATTTGCAGGGGTCACATTATTGTGCAAGGAAAGAAGTCTTCAGTTTCCTATGAAAAATCGGGAGCGAGTTTTGTGCTCTAATGTCTGCAGGAAGAGCGTTCCAGGTCTTGGCGGCAATGTAGGGGAAGCTTAGGCCACCGGCTTTGGCTTTTTTGATGCGTGGGATGCAGAGTAGGTTGGTGTATTGCATCCTGGTGGGACGGGCGGAGGAGGGTTTGGAGATGGTCTCTGATAGATAGGACGGGGCGGAGAGAGAGAGGCATTTGTGGGTGAGGGTGAGGATTTTGAGTGTGATCCTTTCTTTAACCGGGAGCCATTGGGCTGCATGTCTGGCATGGGAGATATGCTCTCTTCTTGGGATGCTGAGAGCGGCCCGGAGAGCATTGTTCTGTGTGACTTGAGGTTTGTTTAGGTTTTTTGCTGATGTGCCCGCTAGGAGGGTATTGCAATAGTCCAGTTTGGCTCCAATGGTTGCTCTGGCTATGGAGAGGCAGTTGGGTTTGGAGAGGTAATACTTGATGGCGTTTATGAGTTTAGTGGTATGCGCAGATGAGGAGGTGATTGCGCTGACTTGTCTATTCATAGATAGAGAGGAGTCTATGTACACTCCCAGTGTCTTTACCGCTGTGGAGACGGGAATGATGGAGTTGTCAATGGAGAAGTTAGCGTATAGTATGTCCAGTTTGTCTAGGGTGCTCTGTTGACCTAATATCATGATTTCCGTCTTGTCTCCATTTAGGCAGAGGCCATTTACTGCCATCCAGGCCTGGATGATGACGTAGATGGAGTGGAGTGCCTTTGCGTCGTCGTGGTATGTACCTGTGAGGGGTAGAAGTACTTGTGTGTCGTCCGTGTAGTTCGTGTATGTGATGCAGTATGAGTCAAGTTTGTCAAAAAGAGGTTTAGTGAACAAGTTGTAAAGTGTGGGTGCAGTGCAGGAACCTTGAGGGACCCCGCAGTGGATTGTCGTAGGAGTGGCGTTGGCGATGTCCGAGAAGACTTTCATGGCTCTTCCCTCTAGGAAGGAGGTGACCCATAGAGCTAACTCTTTAGAAAGGTTGGCAGAGTGTGTGAGGTGTGAGGTGAGGGTCTTGTGGTCAACTAGATCGAAAGCGGCTGAGAGATCTAGAAGGAGTAGGAGAGCTGGCTTGCCCTTGTCCATGATTTGGGTGATCTGATTCTTTAGGTCCACTAGGGCTGTTTCTGTGCCGTGTCCTTTCCGGAAGCCTGATTGCCTCGTTCCAAGGATGGAGTGGGTTTCCAGAAAGTGCTGGATTTGGCAATGTGCGGCTTTGTCTAGTAATTTCAGGAGGAATGGCACTGTGGTTATTGGTCTGTAGTTGTTGGGTTGTAGGGGGTCGAGGGTGGTTTTTTTTAGGAGGGGGCGGCTCCAATCCTCTTTGAGACTAGCAGGGATAATCCCTGTTTTAAAAGACGCATTGATGAAAGCCGTAAAGAGCGGCGCAAAGCAATCTGCACAGTCTTTGACGAGTTTTGGTGGGCAGATGTCGCCTTTGCAGGGGGAGGGTTTGAGCTCCTTACTGAAAAAGATTTTTTAGCACAGCCTGGCCAAACTGAGCATCAGCTCTGGAGCTCAGATCCAAACAGTAGTGTATGGAGAGGCCCAACGAGCCGCTTTCACGATGGTCTCCCAGGGGACATACTTTTGAAAAGCAACCGCATCTGCTTTGTCCGGTACCAGATGTGCGTGAATCCCTTTAGGAGGTTGGGGACCTTGAACAGTGTAAGACTCCATAATACAGGCAGCAATCCATATGGAGATAGTTGCTTTGGAGGCCTGTTTACCCTGCGGATTCAGATGTTCTGTCCAGATAGAACTTAAGAGCTCTTCTAACATCCAGGCAATGCAAAACCCTTTCGGCTTCCGAAGCCGTGTTTGGGAAGAAGACGGGCAAGGAGATTGACTGATTTAGATGAAAATCCGAGACCACTTTTGGTAGGAAAGAAGGATTCGTCCTCAGGACAGCCTTATCCTTGTGGAAAACCAAGAAGGGATGCTCCACCGACAAAGCCTGGAGCTCACTCACACGTCTTGCCGAAGTCATGGCGACCAAGAAGGACACTTTCCACAAAAGGTGCTTAAGATCTACTGTAGCCATTGGTTCGAAGCGCTTATGGAACAATGCCGTAAGGACCACGTTCAGATCCCACGACGGATGCGGTTTGCGAACAAGGGGGGGGTAAAGACGTATTAGACCCGCAAAGTGCCTTTTTACCACTGGATTTGATAGTGAAAAAGAGCACTGGTCCGTGGATAAGTAGGCGGAAACAGCCAAAAGATAAATCCTGCATGAGAGGACATGAATGCCTATCTCCGCTTGATAAGAGACGAAGGACAGCACTGTGTCGATCGAAGCCACCCTGGGGTCCAATTGTTTGGCTAAGCACCAGTGGCAGAACCAAAGCCATCTGCTCCTGTATTGAGATCTCGTCGAGGGCTTCATGGCTGCCTGAATAATGCGCATGTTATCAGCAAACAGGTTGAGAAGTTCTAGAGATCTGAACTCGGGCACCATGCCGCCAAGCTGAACGATTGTGGGGAGGGGTGCCACAGCTGCCGATCTGTGTGGTGAAGCAGGTCGGGAACCAACGAAAACCTGATCGGCGCACACACCGACAGATGCTGAAGCTCTGAAAACCAGAACCTGGCCGGCCACCACAGAGCTATGAGCAGAAGAGAACAGTTCAGTGTGTTCCTCAGTTTGAAAATTGTCCGATGAATGAGAGGCAGGTGTGGAAAAACATAGGCCCTCATATTGTGCCAGGGAATCTCGAGAGCGTCCCCCAGAGAGGGGGCTCCAAGTCAGTTTCTGGAGGCAAACAGAGGAAGTGTGGCCTGTTGGCCGACGTTGCGAATAGGTCCACTTCTGGAGTGCCCCAACACTGGATGATTTGTAAAAGAACCTCCACTTTCAACTCCCACTCGTAGCTGACCATTGTTCGCCGGCTGAGGGCATCCGCAGTAACATTCAGCTGGACCAGGATGTGTACAGCCATCAGCCAGATACCATGCTGCACCGCCCATTCCCAAATCTGAATGGCAAGATCCATAAGAGGAGGGGACTTGGTACCCCCTTGCTTGTTGATGTAAAACATGGACACCACATTGTCTGTGCGGACACGGACCACTTGGTTGACAATGACCGGCCTGAACGCCTTGAGCGCCAGGAAGATCGCTAGAAGCTCCAGGTGATTTATATGAAGGAGCTTTTCTTGGGGCGACCAGAGATCGGAAACTTGAAGATCCAACTTCGTACCCCACCCCAGAGGGGAAGAGTCCATTGTGACTGTCATCAGCGGAACAGGGTCCTGAAAAGCGACACCCACCAACAGATTGCAGAGAGACGGCCACCACAAAAGGTCCACTCTCATGAAAGCTGGAATCGATATCATTTTGGAGTCCGGATCCACAGCTTGACGGCAGGAACTCTGAAGAGCCATCTGCGTCCGCCTCATCTTGAGCTGAGCAAGAGGAAGAGCCAAAACACACGAGGCCATGAGGCCCAGAAGCCTCTGGAACCACCAGGCTGACATGCTCCCCGACTGCGCAAAGACCTGACACGTGGCCACCAGATCTGCCATTCTGTCCCCGGTCAGGTATACCCTGCAGTCGATTGTATTCCAACAAAAACCCAGGAAAATCAGGTCCTGTGAGACCGCCATGGAGGATTTCCGCTAGTTCAGTGACAGCCCAAGGTGGAACAGGAGCTGGAGGAGAGACTGAAGGTTGCTCGAGGCTTTCAAAGGTCAAGGACTGCGCAGCAGGCAATCGTCCAAATACAGATACACGTGGATACCCTGAAGCCGAACAATAACTGCGATAACCGACATCATCTTCGTAAAGACACGCGGTGCCGAGCTGAGTCCAAAAGGGAGCACTCGGAACTGAAAGTGCTTCACTCCCACAGAAAAACATAGGTATCTATGATGCGTATTCCACATCAGGCTATGCATATGCGCATCCTGCAGGTCCACCACGCTGAGCCAATAACCCTTCTGCAAAGAGGACATTATCTGACAGGGCATGATCATCTTGAATTTCTCTTGGGGTAGAGAGAGGTTGAACTGGGAAAGGTCTAGAAGGGTGCGTAGGCCAGCCTGGTTGGATTTGGGCACCGTGAACAGTCGGGACTAGAAGCCCTCCCCTTGCTCCCCTAGGAGAACGGGTTCCACCGCCCTGAGATCCAGCAACTTCTGAATCGCGGCTCTGAGGGAGGGCGACCCCGACTGCTGGAAGGGAGGATTGATGGGTGGGTTAGGGGGATGAGGGAAGCGGAAGCCTGCCCGAGCAACTGACAAGACCCACTGGTCCTTGGTTGATGGTCTGCCATGCCTCCCAATGAGACACAATGCGTCCTCCCACCGGGGTCTCGTGTGAGCGCAGAGAAACTTCATTTAGCTGGTATTTCGGTGGCATCACCACCTGAACCTGAAGAGGAGGCTGAGGAATGGGAGAAAAACAGGCTGTGTTGCTGCCTTCGGCGGGAATTTCCCGATGGGGTATCAACCCTGCGGGACTTACGGTCCAGAAAATCCCTGAAACCAGAGAAAGTCCGAGCCTGTGAGGACGTTCTCTGTGCCCTGAAAGGCGGTGTCACCAGGACTGACAAAGACTTGGCGGTCTGAGTGCTATCCTTAGTTTTGGTCAGTTCAACATCCGTTGTGGAATGAAAAAGCTTGCTGTCATGATGCCTACCCCCGGGGACCAGACCAAGTCCAGCAACCCCGGAAGCAGGCATCAAGTTACCCCAAGCAAGCCCAACAACCACCGCTAGGGGCTATTTGGGTGCAGTCCTGGCACCTATGGCACCAGGCTCATAGATTAAAACTTACCTGATGCAGACCATGCTGCAAACTTACCTGATGCAGACCATGCTGCAAGAGCTCCAAGCCAAACGAGGCTTGGAAGGGACTATTTTACCTAAGGACTATTTTTTTACTCGGGTGGGGCTGGGGAGGAATACTTACCTGGGACTACTTTGGAGGCTATTTAAACCACACCCGAAGAGCAGCACACGATGCGCGTTATTCTGCATCCAGCAGCGTAACGCTCACCGTGCCTGCAAGTCTGCATCCAGTCTTCTGCCACGCCCGCCTCAAGTTTGGAGCTCCTAGAAAAAGGGAGAAAGAAGGAGAAAAGGTTAGAACAAGAGCAATACCTTTGATCCTTACCTGAATGCCCGATCCATCGCGCCTTCGAGCTGGAAGAAAGAAGTTATTTTATGCGCGTCGCCTCGCCTGCTGCAGCGCTGCGCTGAACTCACCGGCCTTCGTAGCATCTTCACATTTCACTGCATCCTCCTGCATGTTACCGCTGCACTCCGACACCTAAGGAGATGACAAGAACCAAGGGAATACACAGAGGAATACCCCCCATAGACTTACCTGATTTTACCTCCGGCGGTACTATTCTTCTTCACGGGTCGGCGCAGCTTCCACTGCATCCTAGCCGAACCCCAGCCCCTAAGGGGAAACAAAAGGACAGCAAAGTGAAACAAGGGACTAACAAGGGGAACCCTCCTCACCACAAAAGACTTACCTGATTTTACCGCTGGAGACATTATTCCCCGAGACTTCACACTTTCTCTCAGCGCCTGAATAAGGGAGAAAGCAACAGGTTACTTATGGACATAATTTTATCGAACTGTGTTGGATAATACAAATCCTTACCAGAACATTACCGGTTGCCACTAGGAACTCTTCAGTAGGTGCAACCTGCAAGGAATCGGACAAGAGTGAAAGTCAGGCATTTGAACTCTTACGAACTACATACTTACAGTAAGTCAATATTGTCCTGGAAATCACCAATTCCTTCGAGCCAGTGAAGCAACTGGTTATCTACGCGCCCCTGCGCTCAATGCAGGCTGGAGAGCTCATCTTTTCAAATCATCAGGTGAGACTATAAGAGGGAACATCCAAGGTGATCAGTGGGGAGAACAACGAGGTGGGGGGATTTACGCTCAACTCCACAGGTGGTTAATTCCCTTTCTCCACTTGCAGAAGAATATTCCTATGGGCCAAGCAAACAAATCTAGGTGGGCCAGTCCAGTCCGTCATCTCGGCCCTACGCATCACATTGGTGGAGACCACAGCAGTCCAGTCTAGATCAACGCCTCTGCGGGAGCCAGGTGAGCGTAACACTCCTTGCCATCAAAGGGCAGGTCCAAAACATTATCCTGCACCTCCTTAGAGAACTTGGTGGCGTGCAGCCAAGCCTAACGAGAGGTGTCCACGCCGAGAATGAGGCCGTGGGCCGAGGTGTCGACATGATGCGCCGCGGCCTCCAGCATGTCCTGCGCCAGGACCTTAGCATCTGACAAACCCCCCCTGAAATCCTCTAGCTTTTCGGCGAGGATGTATTCCTCAAATTCCGACAGACCTTTCCACATTTTCATATAGGCCCCAATAACACCAGTTCTGCATTCGCTTTACGTAACTGCAGCGCTGAATTAGTGAAAATCCTCCTTCCCAAAGAGTCAAGAAACTTGTCCTCTTTAGCCAGAACCTGAGTAGCCGTTGCGGAAGACGATGCAGCAGGTCTGAACTGTAAAGTGGCTGCAGCCACTACCGTGGAGGAAGGGGGCAGACACAACGCTAAATCCACCTCTTCCGAAGAATGGAGCCTATAACGCGCGTCAATCTTCCTGTTGACAGACAGTCCAGAGTGTGGTTTTTCCCAAACTTTACGGACCTCGGCCAAAACGTCCTTCTGCAAGAACAAGCTGGTACGCTCCGAAGGAGACAAGGTGAACGCCCCCGAAAGCACCCCCTCCTGCCGAGCGGGTGCCTTGGGTACTGAAACACCTAATAAACCCATCATGTCCAGCACCCTTGTCGTGAAAGGCTCTGACAGAGCAGGGCTGGTCATTGCTGTCCTGATCCTCTTATGCGTAGTCCAGCAGATCCGGTTCAGGCTGAGTTGCATCAGGCACCACAGTAGACTTGTCCAATGGGGACAACGGAGGCAAGGGAGGAAGAGTCGGGGGAGGTCCAGCCGGTAAAGGCGGCGGGATCACAGGTGCCACAGCTGGGACCGTCGGAGCAGGCGGACATATCTCCCTAAACAAGCCTCGAAAATACTCCTTCGTGGAGTCGGAATGCATTAGTCTTTGAAACTTGCCGAAGATGTCCTCAGCCGATGATTTAGGCGCGACTGGAGGAGGCCTCTCATGAGCGGAGTAATTCCAGGGACGCAATGGAGAGGGTTACCAAGAGGGCCCTTCCCCACTGGTGTCCACGTAAATCGGGGGTGCCGATGCCGTAGGAATCAAGACATTGTGCAGTAGGGGCATCCGAGCATTCCAGTCATAAACTGGACGAAAAGGATGTGCACAAGGAAAACGATGTTCACCTGAAAACCCACTCCCCACACCTAGGGCCAATTGCGTAGTTGTAAGGGAGGTATCCAAAATGGCCACCATAGTCTTGGCGGGAGCGGACGCCATTTTGTCAGCACCTAAGGAGAACTCTGACACGTGTTGAAGTGAGACAGGGGTCTCCACAGGTGGGTCAGGGTTCTTTATTTTAGCCTTGATACAAGGAACCTCAGCCGAACCAGTGCTGAAAGGCCTAGAATGTTTTTGAGACATGCTGACAGCCAGAAAAGCCTTCAACGGAAGGACCTTGGTACTGCCGGTAACTGAGGAATTACGGCCCAAGACCTCACTCCGTGCCCCCTCGACAGGTCTGGTGTCACCGCTTGAACGGGAGCGATGAGGAACACACCTCACCGACAAAACCTTAACAGGCCTCTCAGAACTGTCAGTCACCCTAGCCACCAAATGAGGGGCCTCGGACCCAAGCCCGGTATCTAAAGCCCTACCACGGGCCTCAAACTTTTGTTCGGTACTAACAGCCTCAACAGAGGCCTCAGGGCGTACCCCAGTGGTTTTACGGGAAGCTCCAACCAGGGAGACCTCGAAGCAAGCTCCAGTACCCACCGCCACAATAGAGCTGGGCCCACAAATAGCCCCCACATGATGGGCCTCAGATAATAATCCGGTGTCAATAGGCCCCTTACGGAGACCCTCGGAGAAAACGCTGGTACACTTTTTAGGCCTAGAAGGCACCTCAGGGGAAACCCCGGTAATAGAGCTCTTGATGCTCCTCCCGGGCCGGGAAGACCCCGGGAAGGGGTCCCCCAGCCCAGGTGCTCTAAAAAGTAAAGAACTCACCGGGCGTTTCTTCTTTTGTTCAATGAACGTAAGAAAATGCAATGGGGGAGCGCGCTGGAACACCTCCTCCCACCGCTCCAAACGACGTTGAAGCGCCCGGACCAAAAGGGAGTTGCAGTAAAAGCACGACCCAAACACTCTAAACAAAGATGATGGGGGTCCGCCCTAGCGAAGGGTCGCTGACAAGAAGAACAAGTAGGCAAATCTAACTGAAACAGCATAGACGGACTCGCGACTGCTAGCCGGAGCAGGAGAGGAGGACACTGGAAGTAAAAAATCTTCCGAAGATGTAAGTGCATCCAGTCCCGAACGAGTGGAGAAAAGGACTGATGGGCGATATGCTGGGCGGAGCTAAGGAGGGCCGGGGTTACGGCCACTTTCGGTACCCCGTGTAAAAAGAGAGGAAGGACACATTTTTGGAAAAATGTGATGCTTTTTACGAAGTGTTCTGGTCCCGTCCCACAGGACGGAGGAATGTACTATAACTATGGAGGAAAGGGGACGGGACGTAGGACTATACAGTTTATGAATTTCTTCACATTGATAATACGTCCCCTTGTTTGGTGGTGTGTTATTGAACATTGTTTATGGTATGTTTGCACATTTTGCAGCTAGAGCATTTATAGAATCCTAGTACTGGTTTACCAGTAATAATACTGGTTTGGCTTTCCTGTGTTGTGTTGTTCATATAGCTTGGGCTAACCATCATGCCTATTATGGGAGCTTTGGTTTAAACTATGTGAGTTTGCTCAGTAATGCGATCCTGAAGATCATGTTCTAACTTGAGTATGTGCCAGTTTTTACGAAATATTCTCCTCACAGTGTTGTCATCAGAGTATTGGGTAATTAGTCTGATAATGGGCCTCATTACAAGTACTCCGGTCCGGAATTAACACTGCCGGTAAAACCATACCGGCACCGTTTCCATGTCCGCCCAATCATGACCCGCGGCCCCGGTAATAGCACCACCGTAAACCGCCACCGCGGAAATAGGGGTCCGGTTAAGTCCGTCTGCACGGAAACCCCTCCGTTACCGTCAACACGAAACACTGTGAGCATCACAACTAGCGCGGACACGGAAATACCGGCAAAAAAATGGCGTAAATACCGTGATCACGGTGGCGGAACCACCGCCACCACGAACATGGCGTTATACACTGCCTGCTGAACTGAATCAGGGCACAGGTGCACCAAATCAGCCCAGCTGGACCTAGCAGGCCACTGGGAGCCTACAAAAGGGCCACACCCAGCCCAACACAACACAGAACCATGCAGGCAGCAGGTCTAGTAGCACTGGGACTGGGCCTACTCAACCAACAGGCAGCACTGCACATGGTGGCAGTAATGGCGCAGAGGAGGAGGCGTAGGCGGAGAAGGCGCAGGCGGCAACCAGCCAACCCTGCAGCTATGGCAAACCCCATTGCCCAGCCAGCCCGACCCCGCCGCCAGCCAGCAATACCACACATCAGGGCCTCACCCTGGAACCTCACCCCAGGACAGATCCACACACTATACCGGCTGGACCGTGCAACAATCCTGCACATCACCGCCATGATTGAGGACAACATCAGCAGCCTAATTGACACCCCCACCGCCATCCCCCCCCTCTTGAAGGTTGTCTCAGTACTGCATTTCCTTGGCACTGGCACCTATCAACACACGGTTGGTGAGCTGCACGGCATATCACAACCCTGTTTCTCCAAAATCCTGGTACAGGTACTGGATGCCCTGTTGCGCCATGTGTCGGAACACATAGCCCTACCCCGCACCCTCCCCAAGGTCATTGCCACCAGGTTGGCCTTCCATGCCATAGCAGGCATGCCAAATTGCATAGGCGCAGTTGACTGCACCCACGTTGAGCTGACTGTGCCACGTGCAATTGAGGCGGTGTTCCGCAATAGGAAACAGTATCACTCTTTGAATGTCCAGATGGTTTGTGATGCCATGCAATTGATGACACACTGCTGCGCACGTTTCCCATGCTCATCACATGACTCAATGGTACTGCGGAATTCCACGTTGCCACGGTACATGGAACGCTATGCCGGACAAAGCACATGGCTATTGGGTGAGTACAGCTGACGATGCTACAACCCTGTCGGAGTGGTGTGTGTGTGTCTAGGCCAATGAGCATTGTGATTGTGCCGCTGTGACCGCACATGCATCACCCCCCTTCCATCTACCAAATACACAGCGGATGCCAAACATCATGAAGGAAGACATGACAGGGCACCACAATGTGCCCGTGCACACGCTGGCACAGCCAATCCCGTCACTGTCCCATGAACCCTGTGCCACTGCAGACACCCACCCTCAATTGAAACACTGCCTCAAAAGGCACGAGAGGCCCGTAAATGAGACGACGTGTATTTACTACTTCCGTACAGTGGAGTCACTCTGCCATGTGTGGACAGCACTGCACTGTGACATGCACACAATCAAATGTCACCCGCAGGGCACAGTAAACATGCAAGTTAATGTGTAGGCCCATATCCAGTCAGCGACATACATCGTGATGCCCAAGACATACCTCCATACACTGCATGGTACATATGCATGAATGAATGATGATACAAGAATGCACAGCAGCAGATGAGGACATGATGCCACAAACACTGACATGTTCCCCCATCTACATCCCATTGATTGAGAGGACATTTGGACTGCTGAAAGCCCGTTTCCACTGTCTGAGCAGATCTAGCGGATCACTGCTGTACAGCCCAGTGAAGACGGGTAAAATCACGCTCGTATGTGCCATGCTGCACAATATATGCCTGCGTAGGTACATCCCAATGCCACCAGACGCAGATGAGGAAGATAGGTATGGGGATAGGGATGGAGATGGGGATGGAGATGGGGATGGGATGGCACCACCTCCCCCTGTGGGTCCACATGATGGCCAGAGAGCATGGGATGCCCTGATTCGCATTTACTTTTGAGTCCCAGCACATTCACAGAAATACACGAACATGGTGACGACAATGAATTAATAGTTGCACTGCAAAATAAATGATCAATGTCCACACATGTATGTCTTGATTCGAAATGGTGATGTATTGATGTAATAACAACAGGGAAGGAGGTGCATTGGTTAGGGAAGCTGTACACCCGGGGCTACCCACCACCCAAACGTGCCCACCCCCACCCACACCCCATTGTTCAAACCCCAAAACTACCTACCCCACCACCCAAACGTGCCCACCCCCACCCAGACCCCATTGTTCAAACCCCCAAAACTACCTACCCCACCACCCAAACGTGCCCACCCCTCTCACACCCTTGTAGTCCACATGTGTCCTGCACTGCCCCACACACATGCCATCACTTCCGTGTGCGCTTCTGTGCCTGTGCAACCTTGCCCGAGGGACCCGTCAGCCTACTTGAGCGCCTCCTTGGACTGGCAATAGTGGAGCTGGATGGGGTGGTTGTGTTTGATTGGGCAGAATCTGGGATTGAAGGCATCCGTGCCAGATTTGCCTGTTGGCCAACCAACATGGCCTCTACAAGCCTGGAGGTGTGGTTGTTGCCCTCCCGCACATGGCAAGCAAGGGTTACTATAGTGCTCGCAAAGCGTCCGATGGACCTCGACAGGCGACGCACTGAGGCGCTGTAGCTCTCTCTCTGCAGCCTGGATTCCTCTAGCTGCCTCTCCACCAGCTGGGTGAGGGTAGCCTGCTGGTCCTGCATCCGCTGCATGCGGGCATTCAGTTCGGCCATGGATGGGGTGGGCGACCTCATGGGACTCCCCAGTGATGTGGGGCTGAACCCCAGCTCAGAGAAGGAGCCCAGGTCTTCCAATGTGGGCATCTCCCCCAGTGGCCCCGTTTCCGAGTGCTCTTGCGGGGCACTGTTATCACTGCAGGCCACCCCCTCTGCAGTGCTGCTGCCTTCGGTGTTGTGTTGGGTGGCCATGATAGGTTGCCGTGGCACCTGTCTAGACTCAGCCAGTGTGGAGACGGTGGCGATGTTGGTGGTGGTGGTGGGCCGCACATCTGTAGTGGCCTGTAATGTGGCCAGAGGTGCAGAACTGCCGGCAGCATCCTCCTGTGTGGTGGCGGTGGCTAGTGTACTTGCTGATGCAGATTGGCTGGCCTGTTGTGCAGTATCACTGTCACTTGAAACGGCTGTGGGGACACAAAGGGCATGCAATTAGTGTTGTTGTGGTGGCAGATGGGTGCATCACATGCGTCATTAAGATTGTACATTGAATAGTGTTAGTCACATGCATCTGATTGCTGGTGTATGCATTCTGTGATATTGGTTGCCATACGGATCATGATGGGTCCTTTGGCCCACACATGCACTGCCTGGGGGGGGGTTGTTAATGGGTCCTTTGGCCCACACATGCACTGCCTGGGGGGGGTTGTTAATGGGTCCTTTGGCCCACACATGCACTGCCTGGGGAGGGGGGGGTTGTTAATGGGTCCTTTGGTCCAGTACTCACAACTGCATATTTACATGTGGCATTCATGTTTGGGCACTTACCGGCATCTGCAGGTGGGCTCACTCCTGCCTCAGCCTCCCCGATCCCATGGATTCCCTCTAGGTGGAGGACGCTGCTGCAACGCTCCTCCCATGCTTGCAGCCTCAGTGGGGAGGGGGGTCCTCCGCCTGTCCCACTGCTGCGTTGGCGGTGCGTGGAAATGAGGTTGCGTACCCTCAGCCTCAGGTCGTCCCACCGCTTGTGGCAGTCCTTCACGCTCCTCACTGCCACGCCCACAGTGGTGTACTTGCGTGCAGCTTCGGCCCACACCTCCTTCCTCCGCTGCTGTGTGGCACGCCGTTGGTCGGCGCTGAACAGCATCTCCGCATTGTCCACAATGTGCTCCACCAAGATGGTTAGCTCCGCCTCGCTGAAGCGCTGTTTGCGCTGCCTCTGAGCAGGAATGCTGGCAGACATGCTGGTGGTCCCTTTTGGCTTCTCGGAGTTAGGATTGTGCTTGTGCTGGCTCTGGATGGCAATGGATTGTGCTTTTATATGATGGCCGCCTCTCTGTTTCCTGTTTTGGCGATCATGGTATTTAAGGTTCCGTGTCCGTGGCGGCAGAGGCGGAAACGGGTTTTGCGCCACTTGTGGCTGCGATATTTCCATTTACGTGGGGTTTTCCGTGACGGCGGTAACAACGTTTCCGAGTCCGTGTGGTGCGCGCGACCGACAGCGTGTAATCGGACGGTTTTTCTGCAACCTTGCGGACATGGAAACGTTTTTACCGCCGTCACGGATTTTGCACGGTCCCGGACTGGCAGGTTGTAATGAGGCCCAATGTCCTTTTTAAATACCTTACATGGGTGTCAAGAGTTCTGCTATATTCCGTGTTGTTACTTTATCTTTAGCTTTGGTGACACATTGCTTAGAGTATCCCCTGCTGAGAAATCTATTTTCAATAGTTTCACATTCTTTCCTGTATGTTGTATCTGTACTACAATTTCTCCTAGCTCTATTAAATTCCCATGTGGGTATGTTATTGGTGGTGTTTCTCAGGTGTGAACTGTCTACGTATAGTGTTGCATTAGCCTCCCTCATTTTGCGAAACGTTCTAGTTTGGATCTTTCCTTCTTTGCTATAGATGCATAGGGCCAGGTTTTTAATTGTATCTACACTTTTCTCTAGTGTGAAAGTTAATCCAAACTTGTTAGTGTTAAGAAATTCCCAGTATTCATCAAATTGTATAGCATTACCTTTCCATATAATGACAACATCATCGAGATACCTAAGCCATTTCACAACAAATGTGGATAGGTTACGATGTATTGTTGCATATTTTGTTCGATTTCTCCCACAAACAAATTGGCCAGCAATTGAGCAAAACTGGTCCCCACCGCTATCCCTTTTGTTTGTTGGTACAGTTTATTATTAAATATGAACACATTGCTTTTCAATACAAATGCTAGTAACGCTTTTAACATTTCTATATATAGGAAGTAAGATACTGATAAGTTTTGGAATGTGTAATCGATATTGTCCATTAAAGGTTTGTGGTCAAATGAAGTATATAGTGCTTTAACATCCATAGTATCTAGAATGTCTTTTTCTTCCCATATTGCGTTTTTGAGGTAAAGTATGTACATAGTGTCTCTAGCGTCCAATTTATACACCTCCGGTCTTGGTACATAAGAAAGCCCTTTCATCATCATTAATCATTTGTTTACCATGCCATTTAATAATCAAGTTATTCATTTAATTGCTAACACTAGCAATTAATTGTCTGTTAGTTTCTTTGTAAAATCCAGGGGTGTTCAAGTGTTCCTCAGCCATCTTGATATAATCCTTTTAATTTAGAACCACAATGTTGCCTCCGGTGTCGGCTTCCTTGATTATTATGTCCTGAAAGGATGTAATGTTATTCAATGCTGCCTTTTCTCTGGGATTGAGATTCCTTATGACCCTGTTACTATTAGGTTGTTCGTTATCCATCTTTTTTGTGTCCGTAATGACTGACTTGTAAAAGGCATCAATACAGTCTTCCTGTGGTATGATCGGTTTACATTTAGATTTCAGTTTAATGTTACTTTCTATTAGTGTGTTGGTATGTATGCCTAGGTGGTCAATTAGGTCCTCCCTAGGTAGTTTGATGTTGTCATCCATAGAGAGTAGTATCTGTGTCTCTGTGATGTTTCCAATACTTAGAGAGCTTATGATTGGATCAGGTTTCCTTTTTATCCTGTTTCGATCTAGGGTCTGAAAGAACTTTTTAAGTTTGACCTTTCTGATAAACTTGAATGTGTCCACTTGTAAATTGGTGTAGTCTAGTTTATTGTGGTCGTGTCTTCCCTGCTTCATCGTTTGTGTGCACAGGAGTTATATCGTCATCCACCTTCGAGCAGACAGCAGGGATATTGGCATTCTAATGCGTGCTCTCTCCTTGTGCATTTTCAATTCTTGCAAGAAGCGCCATCTGCATGCATCCGATTGCAAAGTTTTTACAGAATTTGAACTGCATACTGCAGCATTTCTAGAGAACCGTTATTACAGTGTACATGACTGCAAGTGGCTGGACTCAAGGTCCCCCGAGAATTTTCTACAAAGAGAGCTGGTAAAGCCGATAAACGGATTTCTTTTGGCACAAGATTCTCTACTGTTGACCCCTGCGCATTAGTAGCCTGCCCTGCACCAACTATTGTGGTTTTCTGGTCAAAGTTATTTATTTCTTTTCGTAAGGAATAACATGGTTCCAAAAGGGAATTTTTGCTGTCCATAATGGTGGACGAGGAATGCTTTGTAACATTAATCACTTTGCATTCCCCAGGCAGTGTAGCTAGCCCATAGTTATTTGGTTCAGCCTCAAAATAATCTGTAATCTCCTCCTCCTTTGAATCCATTTTGCTGAGTTTCAGTCTTAGTGGCGTCTGTTTTAGAGCGAGGGGCTGTCACCTCGCTTGCTGTCGGGTGCAGATTGTATATACTAGCTTTGTTCTTCCTGCAAGGGGGCATGGCAAGCAATGCACAGACGAGGCACGACCGGTATAGCACTTGCGCACAGACGTTTGGCAGATGAAAGACGCATCAAAAACAGCCACAGAATAAAGCATTTAAGAAAGTTCAGTAATATCAATTCCAGTCACTGTTTTTTTCTGCAGCCGACCACCGCCTCAGGCCTCTATCCCACAGGCACTGATGGTTGTGATGGGAGCTGTCCCTGGAATGTGTGAGGTAATGCGGCATGTGAGGGGTCTGGGAGCTCTGGGTTTGGTGGTTGGGAAGGGACTTCAGGGTGGGAGCTGGGACATGGAAGTATGTGGAAGCCTGCTCTCCTGTTTAACTTGTACCTTTGACGTGTAACAAATAAAAGTACATTCCTATTTTGTACTTACCTTTTCCCCCGCCTGGTTCCTGCATCCTGGGTGTCCATCCAGTGGTCCTGAATACTACATTTTGGCGACGAGGATGGGATGCTGAAAAGGAGCCCAGGAGTAAATGCTCAGCACCGTTGATGGAGGCCTGTCCTGCTGTTGGAGGAGTGTGCCAGAGTAAACTGCAGGAGGCCATAAAATGGAGTAGAACCGGTTAGTAGGAGTGGTTAAATAATAATTATTTTACCTTCTAGGTTTTTGAGGGTCACCTGAACATGGGAGTAGCTAACCTGTGTTTAGGTGGCAAGAAGAGTTACACGCTAGGTGGGTTCCCCGTGTTTGTGTTTCTAGTGTGCTGCTTCCCTGCAGTGACATTTTGTTTAGTGTGTTCTTTGTTTGGTTAGTCTCTTTTCTGTCTTTTCATGCTTTTATGTGTTTCCAAGGAAGATGTGAGTGTGTTGGTTGAGGTTGATCTGGTGTGAATGTTGTTGGCTTTGTGGTGTTCTCAGGACTGGTTTTGTAGCTGGTGTGTGATAGGGTTTTGGTTTGGCCTCGTGGGTTGCTCTGTTTTGTTGAGCGAGGTTGTGCCCAGCAGTGGCAGTGCTGGTTTTGGGGTGTGGCAAATCCTGGCGGAAGGAGGAACGGCTTTATGATGGTTGTGAGTGTAAGTTAGGTCTCTGCTCATTGCTAACAGGTGTTGCCCTTGTGTGGGTAGGTAGTGCTTGGGTGCGGCAGGCCTGAGGCCCTAGCATGGCAGGCTGGAGCAGGATGACCCATGAATTGTTTCACGTGTAAGTTTCCCTGTTGCACTTTGTTGGTATGTTTAGTGTTAGTTCTGAGTGGTTGTTTGACATAGTGGCTTGCTTTGTTGGGTAGGTGGTTCTTAAGAGGGGAAGGTGTGTGGTATCATGAATGCTCTGATGGTTATGATGTGAGCTGTCCCTGGAATGTGTGAGGTAATGCGGAATGCAAGGGGTCTCAGAGTTTCGGTTTGGCGGTTTGGATGGGCCTTGAGGATGGTAGCTGGGACATTTAAGTATGTGGAAGTCTGCTCTACTGTTTAACTTTACCGTTGACCTGTAACAAATAAGTACATTCCTATTTTGTACTTACCTTTGCCCCGCCTGGTTCCTGCTTTCTTTGCTGTCCATCCTGTGGTCCTGAATACTACACAAGGTGAGGAATGCAGATTATTACGGCCAAAGGAGTCAAAAGCAGAACAAAAACACAGAGCTCCTTGTAAAGATTGGGTTCTGCCATAGATGACTCTGACATCTTCTGAAGTACTAGTTACTTTTTTAATTAAGTTCTAGTACATTATATCAAGTACATCAAGTCAGGTACACTTAAGCTAAGGGCAACATGCACCGGCATCCTCTCTCAGGGGTCTACATCTTCTCTCAGGCTGCATTCT
Organism: Ambystoma mexicanum; assembly: GCF_040938575.1. Lineage (NCBI taxonomy): Eukaryota > Metazoa > Chordata > Amphibia > Caudata > Ambystomatidae > Ambystoma > Ambystoma mexicanum. The sequence continues at coordinate 1,645,490,968 of NC_090937.1, forward strand.
CTGTCACTCACTCCAACATTCCAAGCATTCAACTCAGAAGTCGTGTAGCTGCCGGACTGATTTCACACACTTCCAACAAACTCCTCAAACATGCGCCTACAATACAAAGCAGGTGCTCTCCCAGTGTAATTTTCACTCGCCATTTGCAAGTGGCGAATGGAAATTGTGCGCCCTAAGAAAAGAGCATGGAAGATGATGTTATCAAGGGTTAAATTGTGTCCAGGATCATGGGTTCGGAATAAAGGAATTATGCAGATTATCCAAGGGAAGTCTAAACTTTCTGATCCCAAAAGAGTGGTCGAGGTTCTGTCTAATGCTGCGAGGTTAGAGGATGGGTCCACATGGAATATGGACAAAGACGTGGTGGCGGGAAGGGAAGGGTCAGAAACCTGCTGATTCGGCTGGTGGATGAGAAGATGTGAAGGGAATGAATAGTAAAGAAAATTTGAGTGGGTTCCGTGAGAATGTTGAGGTCTGGGAGGAGATCTGTGATGACGTAATGGATGTTGTAAGGCCAGGACGGATAAGGAGTAGTCCGGTGTGATTCAAAGACTACGTCAAAACGTAGTCAGAAAGGCAGTATGTATGCAAAGAAAATAAGAATGTACATACGTTTCAAGTTACTAGACAAGAAGGTATATAGGTTTTGGGTTAATGAAGTTGGCATTAATTTGCGAATTGTGTTCATTATTGTTTGTACGGATGAGGACTGTGTGGTATCTTGTCTAGAGCTTGGAAGCTTTGGAGGTACGTGGCCAGATATGGAAGAGGGAAGGAGCATTGCTCACAGGCTGTGGGATCACTTTCTCTTGATAAAGACTTACCTCGTTCATTCAGCAGCTGTGTCTCGAACACTCACATGAAGTCCATAAATAATCAGAGAGTGTCTGAACACCAAATCACCTTCATAGAACAACACTAAATTGCAGTGCTCGGCTATCAACCACATTTTAGAGAACCATTTCAGCTTAATCTGATGGATTAGTTTCCGTTTAATTTGTTATCAGGTTTATATTAAAACAATATAGAACATGTCAACCTCTGCTTTTGTTATAGACTATCAATCCTTTCAAAATAACAGTTCTATACAACTGTACTCATAATATACATTTCCTCTCATATAAAATAGTTTCATTTAACAATAATGTGCGCTTTCCAATGAGTCTCTGGCAAATCAAAATGATCTATTGACTCCACATTTCACCAACACAGTCAATCGTGCTTCTCTAGCCCTGTTGCCACTATTTTGAGTAGCACAACACAGAATTTAAAAAAACAAGTTCCTGATTCTAAGACATGGTAACACGTATAAATAACACTGTATACCCCAATCACGCTGTAATTCATTTATATTATATTTAGGTTTCTCCATTAAAAGTCACCAGTCTGCCTCTTTCGCCGGTTGGACAGTTTTCTCTATAGGTGGGAAAGCCAGAGATGTCATAGATAGGGCCGAGCCAGAGTGGTGCCCGAGGCCCTGGCCTGGCTCTTAGATCCAAACAAGAGCTGAGCCAGATACCAGCAATGGATCAAAGTGCCAATTGTTCTCGCCGCCTAATTCCTGGCAGGATGCTTAGTTTTATAAGCGGCATGTCCGGATTGACACATCTGTATCTCCCTCAATGTCAGGGAGAAGCAGTAAGAGTTTGGGGTCCCATCAGAGCAGCAAGAGGTATGGAGAAGGGCAGGGGTGGGTGGTGGTTGGGTGTTATATGAGGGTAGTGCACTGGGCACAGGGAGGTGGACTGGAGGGAATGACTGGGTCCTACCATGAGATCATGGGTTGTGGGCGTGTCCTCCCCGTGCAAGCAGAGATCGGCGGAGGGCAGGGGAATGAGACTTCATTCCCTGCAGCACCAAAACTATGCCTGGGAATGAATACATATCGGAACAGAATTCCTCTTGAGCTTCCATGGAGCGCATTAGCAACGAGGTGTGAAAAGCAAGGGCATGGCAGGTCCCTTTTTATATGTAGAGTAGTCCCGGAGTTAGGGTGGGAAAATAGTTATTCAATGAGGCCGGCAGGTCACAGCAGGACTCCTGCTCCTACACCACTGTTCACAGGCAAGCGAGGAGGGGACTCGACAAGCGTCCAACTGCAGCCCTCAGAGGAACATGAATACCTTCTGCGAGGAGCGGGACATCAGGAGGTGCCTCCAGGCGAAAGTAAACTTTTTTATTTTAGATAGTGAAGGTGAGGGGAAGATTGCACCAACCCGGTGGGAGGTGGAGAGGGGGCCTTGGCTAGAGACCCCGGCTCAATTGACTCAATGCTAGGGTCAGGCTGGGTTAAGGCACACAGCTCGGACTGGCTCTCCCACCTCTAGTTTTCTCCAGAGGGTTTAGAAGTGAACTTTAATCGAAGGCATATGAGTGCCAACGGTGAATCGGAGTTGGAAGCGCCTTCAACAGATCAAGCCAAGTTAAAAGGAATTATTTGTGGGATCCTCCCATTCTTCTAATGTCCAGGAAGATGCATCATAAGGATTTCTGCTGAGGCTTGACGTGCGATTGGGTTCCAATTTTATGATTGTTAACTATAGTCCAACTGGAAAAACGGAGGCATAATGCTCCCTTACAGGAATATCTAGGGGAAGCTGGGAACTATTTAGCTCCTTCTTCTAGCTCTGGACAGCCTGGGTAGCTTGAAAACAACCCCTACCAGGAACTACTTTTGTTTCCCGAGGCCACCTGGTGCCATACAAACATACCTATCTGACATTAACTTTCTGTGTTTGGGAATGTCTATAAAGAAGCATTAGAGACATCTAGGGTTGCATATAATGGACAAACAGTTCAAGTTTGCATCTTACATAAACGTGTTGCCGCGCGCTATGCTAGCTCCTGCTTCGCTAGTGGTAGCGCCTTACTGCTAGGTGATGCCCAATACCCAGGAGCTAGTTGAAGCTGCTGCTCATGAAACCTTCATTTTGACCCCCTGATTTAGTATTCATTTTGGTGTGGAATAGTTGCTCTAAACTATGTCATTACTGAATCCTAGAGTTGTGGGCAATGCTGTATAGGATTAATGATGGTATCGTCATGTAATTCTCTTAAGGCTTTCTCCATCTCTCCTCGGGTTCTACACAAGTCAGTCTGCAGCTCATATTTCTGTTAAAACTTTGCCAACATGTTCTAGTCGTTTTTTCGATTGTCCATATTCTTTTTTCCTCTTTTTCTACATGTTGCCAATTATGCTCAATTCAAACCAACAAAAACACTCAACAAAAACATGACCTTGAATTAGCGCACAAAGCTCGAAACACGTGCTGGTTGTGTTACAGAAAATTGCCATATAGCACACGACAATTTGAAATTCTTGCCTTAATTTGTGCATACCCTCCTATATCTAGGGAAAGACGCATTATATAAACAAGGATCTGACTTGAGTGCATGTAAATACCCCCATACGTGTTCTTTACTCAGGGCAGACAAGAGCCTTGCATTTGGATCGAACACGCACGTTTGATGGCAACTCTAACCACGTCCCACACAAACTCAAACCAAATCAGGGCAGCGCTGCAGAGCTTGTTCTTACTCTTGCCAAACACCCAGGCGTAACTTCTTCCAGGTCATGAAAAGACGACCTTTCACTTCAGTAGCCTGTTGGTCAGTGGAAGGCATCATACGGTGGTCGGTCAAAATACCGAAAATAAAATCTCGAACTGCAAAAATCTCGAATACAAAATCTCGAAAAAAAAAATATCGAATTATTTATTTATTAATTTATATGTGTTCTTGGGGTCAGGTAAGTAAAAAAAAGGGTTAAAATAAAAAAAAATAGAAAAAAAGGGGGGTTGGGGGGGAACCCCCCCATTTCGAGAAAAAAACGTCATAAAAAAAATTTGATATTTTTTTTTTCGGCCTTTTGTTTTCGAGATTTCTGTTTTCGAGATTTTTGATTTCGGTATTATAACTATAAACCGCATCATACACTACAGGAATCTCTGTTTGACCTCATGGTCACATGTTTCAATCCCTGCAGGTCCTCTCAACCCTTCATTCTTCTGTGGTCGATGAAATTACTAACATTGGCTAACAAACATCTGTTTTTAGCTATAGTGCCACGATGTCCTCTGCAAGTGTATGTGGGCCCTAAATAACTAAGAGCGAAATTACTCTAGAGTTGAAAAGATTAAAAACAGGGTAGGAATGATCCGGCCTGAGGCACTTAAACAGAGCGTGTAAAGGTCTATAATAGAAAAAACAAAGGGTGGTGGGAAAATGCTTCTAAAAAGGCACAAATGGCCCCCACTTTGTCCTGTAACATTGAAAAACAAGACTGATGCCGGTGCGGGGGCTGCATTGTGTATGATCATGCACCCATCCATTTTGTAATTCAATGCAGCACAATGATCAGGTCTAGTCCCCATCTCAGGAACAACTCCTGATCATGTATGGCGGAAAGGGGACAGGACGTAGAAGAACATGCTAAGGTATACAAATACTCAAGGTGCAGTGAATTGCAACTTATGACTTCTCCTCATATGACCTCATAATCAAGTGTTTTATTGCCCCTTCTCCTGGTTCTAAGTGACCCGCCTGTGGGTGAAACAGCAGTGGTGGGGATCCTAGCTTTGTGGGTATCAGATTACACGCTGCCCGCTGGAAGAAAACAGTATGTTTTGACCAGTTGTCAATGGACAGCCAGTATGTGTAACTGGGGCTAACGTATCACCATCCTACACAGCATGAGTCGCCTGGTGCACCTTGAAGGATAATGTGTCATCAAAGCTCTCTCCACATTCCCCACAGATCAAATGGCACATTTCTGTCTCTGTTAGCTGTTGTGCAGTGATTTCAGGCTGTTGGATCAAGTCACCACATAACGCTTTCTCTTGCGCATGTCCTTGCTGATGTTCGATAAGGTCTGACTTCTGGCTAAAAGGTGTTCCACATTCGACACACTTATATCGATTCTCCGCTACATGCATTTCCAGATGTTCCACCAAGTCTTTCTTCTGCAGAAACCTCTCTCCACAGTGATTGCAGTCAGACTCATTAACTTCCACATGGCGTCTGCCTTTTACGTGCTTTTGCTGATGTTTCATTAGGAGTGAGCAGCGGCTGAAACTCTTCTCACATTCACTGCATGGGTACCATTTCTCTTTCGCGTGGTTGTGAAGATGTTTATCTAGACGGGACTGCCACCTGAAACTCTGCCCACATTCGTCACACGAATAGGGCCTTTCGTTCATGTGTATTTCTAGATGTTTTCTGAGGTCTATTTTCCTACTGAACCCCTGCCCGCATTCCGTGCAGCATGTATACGGCATCTCAATCTTGTGTATTCGAAGGTGTTCCCAAAGGCTTCTCTTCTGCTTGAAGCTCTTCCCGCATTCATTACAAGGATACCTCGTCTCATGTATGTGTATATCAAGGTGCTCCTGGAGGCTTCGCTTACCTGTAAAGCTCCTTCCGCATTCATTACATCTAAATCTACCTCTAAGTGTTGTTCCCCCTGTGTGCATTTGCTGATGTGTTACCAGGAGCGAGCATGTTCTAAAGCTCTCCCCACACTCACTACAAGGATACAACGTCTCTCTCCTGTGATTTCGCATATGATTGACCAAGTGTGATTGCCGCAGGATCCTCCACCCACAAACGGAGCATTTAACTGACTTCTCAGTCCCATGCGTTTGACAGGGTCCGTCAAGGTCTGATTTCAGCCTGAATGGTTCACCACATTGATTGTCCTTGGGCGGGTCAACTTCTGCATGTCTTGACTGGACCGGGACTGTAGCAACTTGCATGCGAGTAAAGGATGCCTGTACAGGGTGGATTACATGGTGCGACGTAAAGGATGACGGGTCACTGTAACACTCTCCACTTTCCCTGAGCAGAGGTGTGGCTACTTCTGTCTGCTGGAGGAACTCCTCACCACATAACGCTTTCTCTTGGGCATGTCCTTGCTGATGTTCGATAAGGTCTGACTTCTGGCTAAAAGGTGTTCCACATTCGACACACTTATATCGATTCTCCGCTACATGCATTTCCAGATGTTCCACCAAGTCTTTCTTCTGCAGAAACCTCTCTCCACAGTGATTGCAGTCAGACTCATTAACCTCCACATGGCGTCTGCCTTTTACGTGCTTTTGCTGATGTTTCATTAGGAGTGAGCAGCGGCTGAAACTCTTCTCACATTCACTGCATGGGTACCATTTCTCTTTCGCGTGGTTGTGAAGATGTTTATCTAGACGGGACTGCCACCTGAAACTCTGCCCACATTCTTCACACGAATAGGGCCTTTCGTTCATGTGTATTTCTAGATGTTTTCTGAGGTCTATTTTCCTACTGAACCCCTGCCCGCATTCCGTGCAGTCATGTGTGCTATCTCCCATGTGCGATAATTTATGAAGTTTAGTTTTCCATTCCAGAGATGCAGCTGGACCTTTTCTGGCATGTGCTCTCAGAGGCATATTCAGGGAAGAACTTGTGCTGATGCCAAAAGCTGTACCTTCTGTGTAGTTTTCATGAGGCTCGGGGAAGGTTAACAGTTTTTCTTTACCACGTCTGTGTGACCTGTTCTGGCTCTGGCTAATTGCTGCTAATGCCTCAGGCATTTTCATGGGTTCTGTTTAATATAAAAGAAAGAACAAATCATTATGATTATTTTCTTACTGGGATTCAATACACCTCATATACAGACTCACACGTTTGTGAAGATGTTGTGTCACATAAAAACAGTAAACATGACATGCCGGTCTGCATCGCTCCAAGGGAGGTGATGTGCCGTAGGGGTTAATATGCTTGCTCCTTTGCGCTTTGTTTGCAACAATGCTGCTCTAACAAGCCAGGCCATAAAGCTGTTTCCCCTAAATGTTCAGGGAGTAAAACTACTCCCTATGTCATCAACGTGCGTTCCCAAAGTTTTTATGCCAAGCCACACATGTTGTAAACTGGCACGTGTATGACTGGATGGTTGCTGAGATGGAAAGCAGAACCAACTACCTAAATCACCACAGATGTACATTCTAATTACACAGTCATACCTGATATCTTGTGTCTGGAGACTTTACAGCCTGTTGAAGGCTTATACCCAATCACCCGTGGTCAGGGCTCCCCTAGAATAGTTATTATTCACCGAGCATCAGATGGCCCTGAAGCTGTGTGATTAAAATGAGTGTATGGATCCTCAAGCCAAAATAAAGACTCAAATTTGGGGGTCATTACAGGTTTTCCGGTCCAGTAATAAAGTGCCGGTAATAACATATCAGCATTTTTACCGGAACGGCAAACTATAACTTGCCGGTAGGTGTGGCGGATTTACCTCCAGCTAAGGGCGGGAGGTAAATCTGACCCCTACTTGCAAAATAATTCTGTATTAGTGGCACAGTAATACCATTGCCATAATTGCAGCAAAATCCCCCCTATGGAGTCATAATGGGACTCCATGGAATGGGGATTTACCACCAGCGTCGGACCTCCTAATATGCAGGCATTACCGGCGAGTTAGGTGCCGGAAACGGTATTACCAATACCACCAGGATACCGGCAAACTGGTAATGAGGCCCAAAGTCTCACATTTGTCCCTTCTGTCTGTTGGACGCCCAAGTCTTCTCCATGTAATAGAAGTAGAAGTATAGGTAAAACAAGCAGGTTTTCTAGATTGCATTGCACCATCTAATAATAAATATTCTTTTATAACTAGCTTATACCAACGAGTGGTTTCTAAGCGTGGGATCGGCATTCAAACCTGTATTGCAACCCAGTTGTCTTGCTCCCAATTCCAAATGGAGTGTGCTGGAGCCTCCAGTAGGGGCTTTGGTAGGAATAGAGGTAGAGAAAAGCATATAACTGTCACTATGCTTCAAAAGAGAGAGTAATCAATAAACCCCTGCAGTTGGTTCGCAACCCACGCTCACCCACACAGGACTTATTTATTAATGCCATGTAATGTATAGGGGATGTACTGTGAACCCCTCATCAACTCAGTTCTTATCAGAACATGCACAATATATTAAAAAAACAATATATGGCAAGTTATATGGATGCCCCACACTTAATACACATGCACAACTGCTAATGAAAAGATTCTCATTAAGACCACTCAATAAAAACTCTGACACTGTTGAAAAAGTGCATTTCTTTTCATTATGAGGAAACAATGAAAGAAAAGCATTGCAACTGATAGTATGAGTACACATAACACACTTAATATGAAAAAGGTTATCAATGAAAACGATGCTATCATTTTCTAGACTATGGGCCTCATTACGAGTATGGAGGGAGCCAGGCACTTAATAAGAGCATGGCTGCCTCCATACCGGGTTCCAGTACCGGGTTCTGTGAATGAGGAATTACCGGGTCATTCCGGGTAATTCCTCATTCACAAAACCAATCCCCATTCCCACTTGAGCCCCCATAGGGCTCAATGGGAATGGGGATGGAGCTAATAACAGACCCGTTAATAACAGGCCCGTTATTAGCTCCTTGGTCCCCTTGAGGGACCCGCAAAGGACGTCTGGTCTGACCAGACATTCTGTGCGGTTCCCGCTAGGGAACCTCGTAATAAGGCATCCCTTAATGAACGGTGTCGGTCCTGTACCAGCACCCTTCATTACGGGAGCGCCAGCCTCGTAATGAGGCCCAATATCTCTACTCAAGATAAATCAACCAACTCAAAAACATAAAAGCTCCTTAAAGGCAATTGTATGCTCATCAATACTCACTAAAAAGCCTCATGAAAAGAACTGCCCTTTCAATATCTTCCCTCTTTCTCAATATGATAATGAAAAATGGGCAAAACCATAACCCATACTCACTACAGTCCTGTGTGATAGTTGAGAGCTGGAAGCCTAGATCAAGGCCTTTTGAGTTGTGTAAAAATCCAAAACTCACAGGAAAATCCACAAAATCCACAAAAAGCAGATCCATTGGACTGGTCATTGGCATTGGCCTGACTGTAACAAAACCTAAAAAGAGATTTAGGGCCTCATTACGAGGTAGGAATTAGCCGTGGTGCTACCCCCTTACCGCATTCCGGGTCCGGGTTCTCGGAATAGGGACTTACTGGGTCATTCCAACCTTGGAGGACCCGGTAAGTCCCCATTCTGAGAACCATTCCCCGTTCCCATTCGAGCCCCCATAGGGCAGTTATTAGCTCCCTGTTCCCTTAGCGGCTCCCGCTAAGGGACCTCGTAATGCGGCGGTAAGGGTTTACCGTTGCCGTTAACCCCTTACCGCCGACCTCGTAATGAGGCCCTTAGTGTCACTTGGATGTGATCAAGGTGCAAACTTAAGCCAAATCTAAATAAAATAGTTCAATGGGTATTGAGCTGCTGTTGGTAAGGGTGCTTCCCTATACAGCCCATTAAAAAGGAATAGTTCTCTCAAACTCATAACAGAATTCTGCTAGTTTGTTTATTCAAACAACGGCTCAGAGAAAATCATAACAACATTCTCTATGCCCCGCCTTGCCCGGAACCACGCCACGTTCTTATTGTAGTTTGTTTGAATCCATCTGAACATCATTCACAGTTAACTCGAACATTGGATACCAATTACATAAATAAAACTGCCACTGGATTGCAGCCCGGAATCTTGTTTACCATTTTCTCCCTGTGTTCCAAAACAGCTGATAACTTGGCTCACAGCCTGACCTTCTCGCAAGACATTAAGGAATTGTGTAATTACTCACTTGTAAAATACAATTTAAATGCAAACCTACCACATTTTAGTAAATGCTTATATATATACCTACCTTTTAAAGTCCCATGTGTGTCCTAACAATACTAATATATACCAGGACTTCACAGATTGTGAATACTGCTCACATCTCCTAACTGTATTGTCCCCTGGTCAGTTAGAACAAATGACACCCCCATGAGTAGTAGAACAAGTCGGGGAGGATGTCTGAGACTCATGGAAATAAGAGTGAAGAGACAAAAGAACAAAAGTATTCAACATTGAACCTGCCACCAATGTTCACTCAAGAGCTGCACTGGTATCTAAAATAAAACTTCAATTACACATGAACTAAAAACACTTGCACTGATGAGAAGAGCTGGCTCTGGCAGATGTACGGTTGTAGGCTGCTTCCAGTTGATTCTGCAAGTCTATTTCTCAACACAGTCACTGCAAAACAAATGAAGTATATGAAGTCATAATCGTTGACAGAGATGGGTAGATTAACTACTTGCTAAAATTGTCAGTCAGATTTAGAGAGCTGGTGGATAGTTCTTCTCTCATATTATTTGCGATGAGATAAAAATATGATCAGGATGAATCCAGATTTAAGGATATAGAAGCTAGGAGACATTCCTACGCCTATTGTTCCAATGAATTGCATTATCTTTGTCCATGGATTGAAGAAGAGGACTGTATGCATCAGCCAGTCCGTAATGTTTTCCAGGATGAAACTCCGATATGATGGGGAGGAACTTTCCAGTAGGGTTTTAACTCCTTTTTGCCAATCAGGTGATTTCTCCAGCAGCGCTTTGGCCCAGATTATTGCTCTCTTTGATGCTTCTGCAAATGTTTCTCTGGTGCGGTTAACGGTAATCTGCATTTTCAGGAGGTATGCCAGATTCAGGGACAATTTGCGGGAACTGAGGAGGCTTCAGCTTCACTTCAGTCCAGTTCAATAGCACAGAATCAGTCTGCACCGGTGGCTGAAGTATTTCACAGCATTGTACCACTTCCGAGACAGTGATCAGGATGGCGACTCCCACAGGCACACTACAGCATGAAGAGTTGAACTGCACAATGTAAGAACCATTAGGTAGCAACAAGGCTTTGCTGCTGAAAGTTTCCATCTGAATCGCACCTAATGTATATACTACAGAGTTGGAACGCTGCTCACATGTTGGACTTTTGAAATGTCCTGGCATCCTACATGAAGTGTTCCAGCATAGTCTTTCAGGTAATACTGGTAAACAGTAGAGTCCTTCACGCAAGCAAGTGTGTAGGTTACCACATTGCTTGTTTTCACCCACTGATTCTCCACTTGATGAAGGGCACCCCAGGACTGCAATGTTTCACACAGAGTTGGTCTTGTTGGCACTGGAATGTTCAAAATAATATAGGTTGCCTCTGAGATGGCTTGTCTCTGAGCCTGTTTGGATAGGTTAATTTCCAGCAGTTACACTTGCCATGTTATGGTAGTCCAAACTGGAACTTCTGTACACAGTGTGCCTAAGAAATCTTTTATATTTTTGACAAAAGCTTGGTGGCGATCTACTAGGGTTTTCAAGTCTTCTTGAATGATATCCACCATATCCACTAGCACATCTCTTAGGTTATAGTTGCCTTTCTGCAAAGCAATGAAATTGTTGTCAGCTGCATGAAAGCTCTTCTCTATTAAATGGTCTGCCAGGTGTTGGATTTCCATTAATGGTGTAGGAGGATTCAGGAGGTCTTGTGTCTCTTTGGATCCAAACCTTTGTAAACAGAAAAATCGCACCCCAGAACCTTGGTTCTCGGAAGAGCTCAGAGCACGTAAACTTCACTGTAGGCAGGCAGAGAGAAAGTGGCATCTTGATTATTCCAACAAAGCCAAAGCCCTTTTCCACTGCTCTCTCACGGCCTATCATAAGGCACTACTGCTAAGAAACTTTATTACAGTCATAATGTACAGTTAGCCCTAAATAAACCTTAGGCCCTTTTTGATCTTGTGCAATCACTATTGTAACCTGAGAAAAGTGGTGCCTCGGTCCCACCGTCGCAGGGTTTATGTGGCTCCTCTCAGCTTTCATTTTGGAAAATATCTTGGTTATCCGTGACCATATAAAGGACGGCCTGCCTTTGCTAACGGCCGATGCGACTGTTATTGATTGCCCTCCTGCGAACGCATCCTGGTCCTCTTTCCCTTTGTTCTCTAACTCCAATGTATTGCTGGCTATTTCTAAACTGAAGTCTGCCTCCCCCGCCGATGCTATACCTCGGGCCCTTTTAAAGGAAGCATCTAAAGATCTGATTGAGCATATTACCACTGCCGTCAATGTCTCTTTCTGTACTGGAGTAATTCCTCCATCCCTCAAGCATGTCCTGGTAGTTCCACTTCTAAAGAAGCCCTCCCTTGATCCCGGTGTAATGTCAAACTACCGCCCTATTTCACTTCTTCCTTTCCTTATGAAGTTGATGGAGGCACTGGGGTCCCCCCTTCTGTCTAGCTTTCTTGAGTCATCTCACTGCTTTGACTCATTCCAGTCTGAGTTCAGGCCGGGCAGGGGCACTTAATCCGTCTTGAACTCGGAACTGGACGATCTGGCGCGGCTGGTGGACAAGGGTGGTGTCGGAGCAGTCCTTCTAGATCTTTCAGCTGCTTTCGACACATTTGATCATTCTATCTTGATTTCCCGTCTCTCAGACGCTGGCCTCTCCGGCCGGGTTCTCGACTGGTTCACTGCCTATCTGTCCAACCGGTCCCCATCTATTTCTCTTCCTCCTTTTCACTCGGCTCTGGTCTCACTTCTCTGTGGAGTTCCTCAGGGTTTTGCATTCTCCCCTATTCTGTTTAATGTATATATCAGACCTCTTCTGTTTCTCATCCAGGTGCATGGGTTTCGTTATTATTCCTACGCGGATGACACACAGATTGTTGTCCGTCTTGACCTCACACAAGCCGATACTGCAGTTCGGTTGAAGAATTGTCTTGAGGATCTGGGGAGATAGATGATGAAAAATCGGTTGAAGCTCAACGGAAGTAAGACCGAGGTCCTGGTAGTGGGTACTACACCTCCCCAACTGTTCTGGGCCTTGGAATTCTGGCCAACGAGCCTGGCCCCCTCCTCTTGCTGGTGCAATCAGGCAGGAACCTGGGTGTTCGAATCTCTGCCTCTCTTGCCCTTGATGTCCAGGTGGCAAGTGTATGCAGGGCCGGTCACTTCAAACTCTGCATTTTGCAGAAAGTCCTACCCTACCTTCCCATCGAGTGTCAGGTTCTGGTGGTGGCGGCTCTGGTGGTAAACGCTCTCGATTACTGCAACTCTCTCTATTTGGCCCAACCGCTTCATCTGATTAACAGGCTCCAATCATTGCAGAATGCAGCCGCTCGTTCCATACTTCACCCCCCCTTTTGGATCCCATATCTCCCCTGTGCTAAGAAAACTTCACTGGTTCCCCGTTGCTAACCGTACCTTTTATGGCATGGGAGCGGAGTACCTCCAGGCCAAATTCCGACCAGCTCGTTGAGATCCCAATCTGCGCTTCTTGTCCCTCGTTACCGTCTGTCGCGTAAGGGTGGGAAAGCTTTTTCTGTGGTGGCTGCAAGATCCTGGAAATGATCTTCCTTGCGCCCTTCGCAGTACTGCAGGCCATTTTTCCTTCCGCACACTACTGCAAACCACTATGTTCTAGTATGTTTCTGACTCTGTTATGTTGACTGCTCTTACCCACTCGACAGCGCCAAGATGCCCTCAGGTGTACGTGCGCTCTACTACGTTTCCATACCATAACAAAACATAACCTTTCCTAAATTACCTATCCTATCTAGGATTGCTAACCAAAAACTCCTGATTCACCTGACTTACCCCATGTGTCTATCTCACTAATAACCACATTTAAAAGGGATTGCTTCACCATTAACTAGCATGCTTTGCCTATGGAAATGGCATGGGTTTGTGAAGTGTTGCCTGTAGTCCAACACCTATACCTTTGTTTCTCTTTTATAAGTCATTGACCTGGAGATTCCAGGCTACTGGAATGCCTGAAGCATTTGTAATATGCTAGCTTTTGTTTTCCTGTATTGCTTTATTAAGCTGATCAGTCAAACAAAATTAACCCTCTTTGAATCTGGATAAAAAGTTATATCAGCCAAAATACAGGAAGTTTTGAAAATGCGTGTAGTTAAGAAAGTACATCAAATCCAGATGTTTACATGCTAAATCTAGAGTGTCCGTTCACCTGCCAAGATTCACCCCTCATGTTATGTTAAGAGGGACTGATTCCTGCCATGATTTTCCTGTCGTTGTGGCAAAGAAGGTTTATCATATACTGAGTATATGGACCACACAAATGTACTATTCTCTGGTGGAGGGGGGAATGTATACTTATTCTGTTCTATGGGCCCTCCCTCTTCTTTTGTCACATAAGGAAACTGTGCCCTAAATTCAGGTGATGTGTCTGGAAAATGAACAGCATTTTGTTTATCCTCTGCACTGGCTCTTGTTTGTAAAAGAGGACGTGCCAACATACTTCACAAAACAGACATGATCTGACATGTCATCTAAAGTCTCCAGATCATCTACATGATCTAAAGTACACTTTGCGCAAATGTTTCAATCATAGCCTTCCACGTGTTCCTATAAGGAACATGTGGCATGCCTCTCGAGGGACACTATTCTGGATTATTTTATCACTTATGGTGTATATACCTGGAGCTGCAGGCTGGGCCCACTGTAGGATTTATACTGGCGCATCCAGAACTGACCTAACTCAAGTGGGTATATGGTCATTTGTATAGAGAACCCCACCCATATCAGCCCTCACCTCCTTCCTATGTAGTGCCTGATAAGGCTAAATTTGACATGTACATTTTTCTGCAGGTAATAGGGATCTTTACTGGAGTAAAGACAAAAAGGGCCGGAGGTCAGTAAGAAAAAAACGGTGAGAGGACATATCCACAGCAAAATGTACAGCAAAATAACTGCCTCGTCGATAATCTCGCATTCCTTGGAGCAGCCTGTACATTTCCAAACTTGCAAGATTGAGTGTGTGCTTTGCTTTGTTTCTGGCTCTATATCTGGCTGATCTGTTCCAAAAATGTAACTTCTTACTGAGGTGGCGGAGGATTCTTGATTGATTTTTATCATAGGGATGTTTTACCTTCTTGGCTGCTTGTCAAGTTGCTCAAGGTGGAGCGTCTCCTCCCTTTGGAACCCATCTGGGGCTGGCTTCAGGTGATCGACTTAAATGTATAATGCAGTGAGGAACTACCACACTGAGGGTCTGCACTCCAATGTGTGGTATAAAATCCAAACCACTAATGCTCTACTAAATTCTATCATTTTAATCCAACAATGTGTATAATCTTTTGCAATGGGCAGATAAATTCCTTTTATGGCAACATCTCAAGTAAAGAAAAGAAGGCTTTTGCTCAACGTGTATCGGACAACCGCGCCTTTTTTAAGAGAGTATATCTGCAATACATACAAAGAACATTAACTAAAAACTAATAACACAAAATTATGACTCAAAATATTAAAGAATTACAGAAATACAAAAAGGCAAAAAACAAAAATGATAACCCAAATTGTTCTCGTTATATGTACCAATAAATAATTTACCATGATGAAAAAAATGGTATTGGGATCACTTCAAATTAACAGAAAAATGACACCCACAAAAATCCTAATGAGATATTAACCCCCAAAAAATAAAGAGAAACTGACTAAAGGAAACTGCATTAAAACAATAAGGAAAGCAATAAAGCAAACTGGGATATCCCAAGCACGATAAATACTAGTTTTGTCTACCAACCATAAACTCCATACAACACCAATCACCACGTTGACACCAATGCTTCAATGTCAAGCACTAATGAACCAAACTCAAATCACTTACCCAAGTTCAACATTTCAAAAACAAAAAGCTAGTATCCAACAACTTCTACAAAGCAACACCAGGTAATGGTGCCGATTTGTTTCTGTATAAAAAAGCATCCAAAATGGAAAATGACTAAAAGAAGTATCAGTGGAAATCGTTTAAGCAACACAATCTACGCAAACCTACCTACGTAACTCTCGCACCACTCCTGCCTCAATGGATCTTCTACCCCAACCGGCTTCCTGCCTGGAGCTGGTACTATCCCCCTCTACAGGAATGGATCTGCCATGAAAGGTCTCATTCTCTTCTTCTCCTATGTGGGGCAGGCTGAAAGCACGCGTCCTTTCCCTTCTACTTCTAGCGGAGAAGTTGCTCCTGCCTAGTTTCTGTCTGGTACTTCTAGTGCCAGTAGGTGGTGCCCTTTTTCTCTGCTTCATTTCACACACCACCTTCTTTGTCTCCTCATTGGGGCGTCTACCCAGGTGATCTTTCCCTAGGGACCTATAGGTAGCGGTCACTATTTGACCAAATTGAATTTACTTTTCTTGTACACTGGGCAACATGGCAATGCATCTAAAGACTTCTAGTCTCACTGATTGTATTAATTTATCTATTTATTTATTGAGCATTGGTTAGGTGCCTATACAACAAAATGGTGTTTCCAGGCGCCACAAGACAAAGTGGGGACTGAACAAGGGGAGTAAATAATAATGACAAAAACAGTAAATATACAATCGTGGTCCTACTAGGTCTTGTGAAATTCGGATGTGCAATTCCATCGAAGAAAACTGCATGAGATAGGGAAGGGAGAAGAGGATGGGGGAAGGAGCAAGGTATAGGCAAGTGCTGGTGAGGGCCTGGGAGGAAAGTGCCGAGAGGTGCCAGGGGAGAAGGCCACTGGCTAAGTGCTAGGGCGGAGGAATCCCAAGGGTGAGATGCCAGGTAGGGTGCCCACAAGTGCAGTCTTGGGGCAGAGGGGTGCTGGTGTCGACTGGGCAGGGGCCTGATGACCTGTGAGATTCATGAAGAACCAGGCTACCAGTCTCAGCAGCAGTGGGGTGATTAGCAGGGAAAGAGGTAGAGAAAAGCAGAGTTTTGAGAAGTTGTTTTAAGGAGGTCCAGCTCAAGTCTGAGAGTGTGGCAGGGAGGCTGTTCCAATGAGAGGCACCTGCCGAAGAGACCTGCCCCCAGCTCTCTGCTTGGAGAAGCGTTTGACAAGTAGAGAGTTGGAGTGGGAGGAGCTGAGAGCTCTAGCAGGGCAGTGTTTAGGGAGAGAAAGTTGGAGATAGCGTGGTCCCAAGCCCCAGAAAGCCTTGTGGATGTTGCAGAGGGTCTTCCATTTGATCCTTGCGGCCACCGGGAGCCAGTAGAGAGATCTTAGGGCTGGAGAGATATAGTGAGGAACGGGAGAATGCCTCTAAGGAGATGAAGCTGAAAGTGGGCCTTCTGGGTAAAGTCCAAGATGTGAGGAGTGAAGGAGAGAGAGGAGGAGTTGAAGATGACCCCAAGGTTTTTGGCCTCGCAAAATGGTGAGGTTAGAGGGCCCAAGGAAGGCAGCCAGAGGGTAGGAGGGGAAACAGAGCACAGGTGTCCCAATAAGAATGATCTCCGTCTTACTGGCATGCTGTTAGGCGCAGACCAAGCCTGGATAGTGGTCAGCCAATCGGGGATGAGAGGAGGAAAAGGAGGTAGTAGAGGGAAGTTTGAAGTAAAGATGTGTGTCATCGGTATAACACTGGAAATTAGGTGAGAAGGAGGAGATCAGGTGAGCAAGAGGGGCAAGATAGATATTGAAGAGCCATGGCAATATGATAGAGCCCTGGGTGATGCCGCAGAAAGAGATTGGTGAAAGAGAAAGGGCCTAGCTGCAACTGGGACGGGCAGTTAGTGAGGAAAGAGGTCAGCCAATCCAGTGCCTGGAACCTGATGCAGGGGGTATCACAGAGCCGTTTTATGAGGATAGAATGGTTGACCGTGTCAAAGGCAGAGGAGAGATCGAGGAGGATGAGAACTGCAGGAGAGTTGGAGTCAAGATTTGTGAGCATGTTTTTATGGGTGTTCAGGAGAGCAGTTTCCGTGCCTCTAGATGCCATCCAGATTGATGGTCACAGAGGCCACCAACAAGTTCTCTATGAAGGATCAGTTGGGGGAGGCCCATATTCTCCAAGAGTTTATCCAATTAGGGGGTGGTTGAGATAGGGGGTTAGTAGGGCATGAGGGATCAGCAGACAGCTTTATTAGGAGAGGGTGCACAAGAGAGTGCTTGAGGGATAGAGGGGAAAGAGCCAGTGGCGAAGGAGTGGTGGCAAAAATCGTCAAGAGCCATGGCAAGAGAGGAGATGTTGTCATTAATGGTTCTAGAAGAGCAAGGGAGCACCTGTTTGGATGAGACCTTCATGGAGCAGACAACTTTAGAGACCTCATCAGATGCTATGGGCAGGAGGGAGGTGTCAGGAAGGTCAGTAGACTCCTCTTCTTCCTGTGATACCCCAGACTCCCCTTCCTCCCCTTCCTCCTCACCTTGAAGTCTCCGGCGTTGAATTAGCGTTGGATTGTCCTTAGTTCGAGTCTTCACCCCTTTTTTTTGAAGATAGGGACGACCAAGGTAGGACGCCACAGTGACACCCTTTTGGGTGATCTGTGCCAACCCTCCTCGGGCGCAGTTATTCGGGGAAAAAGCCAATGGCACAAAAAACCCCGGAAGAGGCTGCAGTAGAAGGAGAGGAATCGGATGAACACGGTCCAGTTATCGAAGTAATTCCAGGAAGAATCGGGTAAGATCCAGATCAAAGAAAGTTCCAGGACAATAAAACAGAAGAGGGCTAGGCGAAGCAATCCAAATGGCAGGCAGAGGTCGGTACACGGGAATCAACAGGAGGTAACTCTGGTACAGATTTAGCAGACAAGGGCTGGGCGAGGCAATCCACAAGACAGGCTGAGGTCGACTCCGGGATATCACTGATAGAAAAGAAGGAGGATAAGAGGAGGAACAAGAGTGGAGAAATCCTAACGGGGAGCAGACTAGAAAAGACGGAAAAAGAATAGAAGGAAAAAACTCAAGACGGAAGGGAGGAAGGGTGATTAGATGGGAACGGAACCGACAAGGAGGAGAGGGCAAGAAGGAGGGGAAGAAAAACCTAGATGAATGTTCGGAGCGAAAGAAAGGGAAGAAGAAGTGAAACAAAGAATACGGAAGGGAAATCTGTTGCTACTCAGGAAAAAGACAGCGGCGCAGGAACAGGACGAAAACACTGTACGTTGCAACGCACCTGACCCCGGAAGTGAAAAGGCTTAAATACCGAGTTCAGGTACGCTGCAACGACAACTAGACCTGCACTGCACGCTCAAAATTTACGTGACAGAACCCGCTAGGGCGGGCGCAGCTTCCACTTCTTCCAAAGCCGCCAGTTTCCCTGCGGCGTGACAGTATGCCCCCTCCTAAGGTCCACCCCACCGGGTTTATTGGGATGTCTGAAATGGAACCTACGCAATAGGAGAGGTGTATTTAAATGTGTTCTAGGTTCCCACGTGTCTTCAGACCTCGGGTATCCTTTCCAGTGGACTAAGTATTCTAGACGTCCCTTATGATATCGTGAGTCACAAATTTGGGATACCTCATAGATGTCTTCAGTAGGATCTGGAGGGACTGGGGTGTTCTTCCTTTTCCGGAACCACCTATCTTCCATAAAGGTCTTCAATTGAGAGGTGTGAAACACCGGATGTACCCGACTTAATCGAGCAGGTAGCTGTAAGCGAAAGGCTACTGGGTTGATCACATGTGTTATTTTGTATGGTCCTATGTATCTAGGGGACAGTTTAGACGGGTGAACCCAACGTGGTAGGAATTTAGTGGATAGAAGTACCTTGGATCCGACTCCCCAATTGGGCACTGGTCTCCTGTGTTTATTAGCTTGGGTTCGATTTCTTTCTTGTGCCTCTAAGAGTCCTAGTCTAGCTTTGTCTTGGGCTTCTCGGATAGTTGTTAAAGAAGCTTCCACGGAGGGCACCGAGGACTCAATGTTTGCCAAGGGAAGAAAGGTACGGGGATGATACCCGTACGAGCAAAAAAAAGGGCTGGAACCTAAGGCAGAGTGGCAGGTGTTGTTATATGAAAATTCGGCCGTAGGGAGTAACTGGACCCAATCATCCTGTTGTTGGTTGACAAAACACCGGAGATACTGCTCCAACGTACCATTAAGACGTTCAGTTTGTCCATTCGATTGTGGATGAAATCCCGAGGTCAAGGCCCTTTCAATGCCTAATCGCTTGCATAAGGCAGACCAGAAATGAGAAGTGTACTGGCTGCCACGGTCTGAGATGATCTTAGTAGGCATACCATGTAGCTTAAATATGTCCCTCAAGAAGACTTCAGCCATGCGAGATGCAGAAGGTACACCAGGTAGGGGTGAGAAATGTGCCATTTTAGTGAATGAATCGATGACCACCATTATACAAGTACAACCCTGAGATACTGGCAACTCTACAATGAAGTCAGTCGAGATAGTGGTCCATGGACCTGTGGGTATGGTACCGGATTCCAACAATCCCAGAGGCTTTTGTGTGGACGACTTGTTACGAAGACAGGTGACACAAGACTGGACGTATTGTCGGGTCTCTTCCTTCATGCTAGGCCAAAAAAAATATCTCGATAAGAGTTCTTGTGTGTTCCGAATTCCACGATGGCCTGCAATTTTGGTATCATGGCACCAGAATAATGCTGTTCTCCTTAAGGACGGAGTCGGCAGATACAACTTGTCCTTAACCAGATATAAACCTTCCTTGATTACATAATCGCTCTTGTTGTTAACCTTTTCTGTTTCAAATCTCCCTCCAGAATTGTCCTTGACCTGTTGCAGGAATGTGGACACCGCTCCTATCCTCTGAGTTCTTGCAAACATCAATTCTGTAGTTGTTTCTTGTTCAGACAGGTAGTCACTACGTCGAGACAGGGCATCTGCCACTAAGTTATGTTCACCCGGAATGTAAGTGATGTTAAAATCAAATTGGGCGAAAAAATGTGCCCACCTTGCCTGTCTTGTGTTGTAACATTCAAATTGACGTAATACCTGTAGGTTCTTATGATCTGTTCGGAGGGTAAAAGGGTGTTCTCCACCTTGGAGAAGGTGTCGCCACTCTGTGCAAGCTAATTTCATAGCCAGCAATTCTCTCTCTATCACAGAGTAGTTACGTTGACTGGGGTTAAGTGTCTTGGAATAATAGGACACTGGATGTTCCTTCCCTTCATACTCTTGCAGTAACACTGCTCCGATAGCAGCAGAAGATGCATCAGTTTCCACTATAAAAGGACGGAGATGGTCAGGTTGTCTTAATATGGGAGCTGAACAGAAGGCTTGCTTGAGTTGTTGAAAACTCACTTCGGCTAGAGAAGACCATTGGAAAGGAGAGGAAGATTTCTTAAGGAGTGAGGTCATCGGGAGTACCTGTTGAGAGAAGTTGGGTATGAACTTCCGGTAGAAATTCGATAACCCAAGGAACCTTTGGATGTCCTTAACAGACTTGGGAGACGGCCAGTCTAGAATAGCATTGACCTTCTGAGGGTCCATGGCGATTCCCTCAGAAGAAAGAATGTACCCCAGATATGATATGGACGTGGCCGAAAATACACACTTTTCCAATTTGACAGAGAGTTGATTGTCTTTGAGTCTGTGAAATACTTCCTTGACATGAGTGTTATGCTCAACTTGTGAGTGGGAAAAGACCAATATGTCGTCAAGATAAACGATGACTGAATGTCCTAAGAGATCCGAAAAAAGTCTATCCATGAAACGTTGGAATATCGATGGAGCATTTACAAGGCCAAAGGGCATCACTTGATACTCATACAGACCATAAGGGGTCCTAAAGGCTGTCTTCCACTCATCTCCGGTTTGAATCCTAAGCAAATGGTAAGCGTTGCGTAAGTCTAGTTTGGTAAATACTGTAGCTGACAGTACGGCATGTATGATTTCAGAGATGAGAGGCATAGGGTATCTGTCCTGGACGGTTACCTTATTCAATCCTCTGTAATCAATACAGGGGCGTAGCTCTTGCGTGACATTCTTGGGAATGAAGAATAAGGAGGCACCAGCAGGAGATTTTGAAGGTCTGATCAACTTATTAGCTAAGTTCTTGTCGAGATAGTCTCTCAGATACTGCTTTTCTTGCATAGTCAAGGGGTACATACGACCAAATGGGACTAAGGCATCAGGGTGCAGTTCTATGCAGCAATCCTCGGGTCTGTGAGGAGGAAGTTCTAACGGTATCTTCTCTATCACAACCGCAGCGTAACTACTTAAATAGGATGGTAAGCATGTATGGATTTGGATTCTGTCCCACAGGAAGTCTGCATCATAGAAAAGGTAGGCTTCGGCAAACAGCTTGCCTTGCAGAAGTTTGAATGAAAACTTAACAGGTTTCTAGACCAGTCAATGGTAGGGTTATGCCGACGCAACCATCCAATGCCTAGAATCAAAGGGAAGTGAGCAGCTCTGATAATGTCAAAGGAAAGGCGTTCAGTATGTTGCATGATACGCATGGTGAGGACTTCGGTAGAATGGGTAATAAGGCCTGAGCTCAAAGGTTCGCCATCAACTCCCTCCACCGATTGGTCCTCGGTCTTGGCTATCCGAGTCAGTCCTTGACTCTCTCCCCAGTGGGTATCTATAAAATTACCTGCAGCCCCACAATCCAGAAGGGCCTGAGTCTGAATTGAGGTCTGGCCATTCAAAAGAGTGACTGTCATCACCATAAGACGATCATCGTCAGAACACTCCAAAGTGGTGACTGAGAGGGTAACAAAGGGACTGGATTCCTTCCCTCGGTAATATGTCCCCAAATTTACCAAGGGTGCTCGTTTCCCGAGCGCCTAGGAGGTACATCAGGACATTCTCGAAGCAGGTGAGTTGAAGATCCACAGTACATGCATAAATTCCCTTCTCGCCTCCTCCTACGTTCTTCTGCCGAGAGAGGAGAACGGGTGATGCCGATCTGCATAGGCTCTTCACGAGAGAGACGAGTAGAGGGAGAAGGTGCAGAAGGAGAAGCAGCTGGGGGCACAGGAAGACCACTCTTAATCCTTCGTCGCTCAGCTCGCCGTTCAGACAGCCGGAAATCGATCCGAAGTGTTGCAGTGATTAGATCGGCGAAAGTTGAGGGGCGTTCGATACGCGCAAGTTCATCTTTTAACTCTTCTCGCAGACCCCTCCGAAAGATGACATACTGGGCTTGTTCTTGCCATCCAGCTTCCGCAGCGATCTGCTTAAATGAGGTGATATAGGACATTAAATCTGAGTTTCCTTTTCGGATGTCCAACAGATCCTCGGAAGCCAGAAAGGTGCTCTCTGTTCGAAGGAAGGTTTGCTTCATCAAGGTTTTGAAAGCCTCATAATCCTGGAGCACAGGATCAGTTTGATTGACTAAAGGGGTGGCCCACGTCAAGGCATTGCCAGACATGTGGGTTATCATAAAACCAACCCTGGTATGTCCAGAAGTAAAGGCATGTGGACGAAATGAGAAATGTAAGTGACAAGCATCCAAGAACTCCTTTAGCCTTTTGGGCGTCCCATCAAACTTCCCAGAGACTTACGGTAAGGGAGGCAGATCAGTTGTCGGTAGGTCTCGCTCTGCCATCCTCTGTTGTAGCACAGCGTTTGAGCCCTTTAGATTCTGGACCTCCAGGCCCAAATTTTGGACGGCTGCTACAAGTTCCTGAACCTGCTGCGGAGTGGCCATATCGCATTCGTGGCGTTGCAAACTGTCAGGAAGGTCAGTAGACTCCTCTTCTTCCTGTGATACCCCAGACTCCCCTTCCTCCCCTTCCTCCTCACCTTGAAGTCTCCGGCGTTGAATTAGCGTTGGATTGTCCTTAGTTCGAGTCTTCACCCCTTTTTTTTGAAGATAGGGACGACCAAGGTAGGACGCCACAGTGACACCCTTTTGGGTGATCTGTGGCAACCCTCCTCGGGTGCAGTTATTCGGGGAAAAAGCCAATGGCACAAAAAACCCCGGAAGAGGCTGCAGTAGAACGAGAGGAATCGGATGAACACGGTCCAGTTATCGAAGTAATTCCAGGAAGAATCGGGTAAGATCCAGATCAAAGAAAGTTCCAGGACAATAAAACAGAAGAGGGCTAGGCGAAGCAATCCAAATGGCAGGCAGAGGTCGGTACACGGGAATCAACAGGAGGTAACTCTGGTACAGATTTAGCAGACAAGGGCTGGACGAGGCAATCGACAAGACAGGCTGAGGTCGACTCCGGGATATCACTGATAGAAAAGAAGGAGGATAAGAGGAGGAACAAGAGTGGAGAAATCCTAACGGGGAGCAGACTAGAAAAGACGTAAAAAGAATAGAAGGAAAAAACTCAAGACGGAAGGGAGGAAGGGTGATTAGATGGGAACGGAACCGACAAGGAGGAGAGGGCAAGAAGGAGGGGAAGAAAAACCTAGATGAATGTTCGGAGCGAAAGAAAGGGAAGAAGAAGTGAAACAAAGAATACGGAAGGGAAATCTGTTGCTACTCAGGAAAAAGACAGCGGCGCAGGAACAGGACGAAAACACTACGTTGCAACGCACCTGACCCCGGAAGTGAAAAGGCTTAAATACCGAGTTCAGGTACGCCGCAACGACAACTAGACCTGCACTGCACGCTCAAAATTTACGTGACGGAACCCGCTAGGGCGGGCGCAGCTTCCACTTCTTCCAAAGCAGCCAGTTTCCCTGCGGCGTGACAGGAGGAGAGGCAGGAGTGGGAGTAGGGGTGGGGGTGTTTTTTGGAGGAAAGTGAGGCCAGGATTTCTTGAGTTTTAGATTTGAAATGGGAGGGAAAAGTTGTGCAGAGAGCTTGGGAAGGTAGGAGAGAGGTGGAGACTGCAGTTGGATCGGCGAGTTCCTTGCAGATTTTGAAAAGTTAATCCATGTTGTTAGCTGCTCCAGAGATGCAGGCTTGAATGCGGGCCCTCTTCTTGGAGTGCATAGAAGAGTGATATTGCCTTTGGAGCAGGCGACAGAACAGTTTGTCAGAGGATGAACCTAAGGTCTGCCACTTCCATTCAGCAACTCTGCACTTACGTTTCAGAGATGCAAGATCGGAGTCATACCATCGGTTGCACTTGGAGGCAGGCCTCAGGGGCTCATAATGAAAGGGGCAAGGATGTCGAGGGTGTTAGAGATGGAGAGGTGGAGGTTAGCAAGGACAGAGTCAAAGGGGGAGTCAGTAACAGGGGTGGGAGGGGAGATGAAAGTGGAAGCAAAAGCAGCGAGTGACACTCGCTTCATTGGCCGAATGACGGCGAAGGAGGCTGGCAGTGAGTGGGGTGGCTCAGACAGATGGCCAAGGGCACTCAAGTGGAATGAGAGGAGAGAGTGGTCACACCAGTAGAGGGGGGTGGTGACAGGGTTAGAGATCCGGATGTCTCTAGAGATGAGGGCATCCAGAGTGTGTCTGGCTGAGTGGGGCGGACCGGAAGAAGGATTGGTGAAAGATAGAGAGTCACAGGGGTCACGGAACAGTGAGTTGGCGTTTTTTCTGGAGAATCACAGCGGAGGAGTTTAGAAGACAAGGTCAAGAGGTAGGAGGTGAGGTCAGCGTATTCAGAGAAGAAGAGAGAGAGAGGGCTGAGTGCCTGTAGATGGTAGCAAAGGTTAGTGCGAGAGTAGCCTACAGGCGAGGCATTCAAAGGAGGAGTAGGATTGAGTGGGTATGAAAGAGGCAGGGACCTACTCAGGGAAAATCAGGGCCACTCGTGCTCCGGGCTGGTTGGGCCTGGGTTTGGAGAGGAATTTGTAGCCCTCAGAAAGGAGAGTGTCAAGAGCAGTGACAGAGCTGGTATTGAACCACGTCTCGGTGAGGGCGGGAAAGTCAAGGTCAAAGTCTTCAAGAAGGAGACAGATGTCAGAGGAGTGTTTGACAGCAGAACAAGCATTCAGAGTAGCTAAGTGAAGCTGATTACCACTTTTGACATTTTTCCGAGGAGAGGGACAGGGTCGTAGCACTCCCGTTGGTGGTGGTGGAGAGGTTAGAGGAACGGAGGAAGTTGATGAGAGAGGGAAGGCGCTGGTTAAGAAGGAGAAGAGTAGGTTGAGGACCTTGGGCCATGATAGTGCCATTATGATAGACATTAACGATACACCTAGAGGATGAGAAGGATGCCAGGAGAACTTTCCATCTAGTGCCACCATTACTGGGTTAAGAGGAGAAAAAGGATGGAGTGGAGACCAGGTGGGGAATCCATAGTTCCGGCGAGGGGACAGAAAATAGGATGTCGGTAATAGTCTGCCTATAAGTGGCATTGACGTTAGAGGTCAGCAATTGGTGGCCAGCGTTAGAGGCCAGGAGAGCTTTTTAAAGCTTTTTTCATCCAGACTTCTTGTGAGAGATAGAATAGACGATATAGTAGCAGTTAGAATAGACAGGGGGATAGAGAATGCCATGTAGGTAGCAGGGTGGAGGAGACAGACAGACAGGGGAGCTGCACAGTGCACAAATAGACTTACCAGGCAGCCTAGCATCCAAGCAATCACAAATGAAGGGGGTGTTTAGAGTAGTGCTTTAAAGTAATGTACTTGAATGCAGTAAAATGCACGTTTTTAAAACATCTAGATTTGAGATACAAGTAATGCACTAAGATGCACCAAAATGCCAGTTTTTGAAACATCTAGATTTAAGATAGAAGTAACTCACTAGGATGCACTAATATGCAGGTTTTAAAAAACATCTAGATTTGAGATACAAGTAAAACGCTCGGATGCAGTTAAATTCAAGTATTCTAAAAACATCTAGAATTTAGGTACAAAGTAATGCACTAGGAAGCACTAAAATGCAAATATTTTAAAAATATCTGCATTTGAAATACAAGTAAAGAACTCAAATGCAAGGTTACCAAAGCATCTAGTTTTGAGATACAAACAGTGCACTTAAAATGCAGGAGGAACAGCATGCAGATTTACAAGTGCATGTAATACAGAGCTTTTAAGCATAAAGGAAATGAGGCAGGTAATAGGGCTTCAAGAGGCAGCCCGACATTAAGAGGACGGGGCCTTGAGTTGGTAAATCGAATGAGGAGCGGGAGAAGGATACAGTTCATGTGAAAGGTGAGGGAAAGCGGCAAACAAGGGGTAGGAGTTCCGAGGAATGCCGGTGAATCCAGAGAAAGACGATGCAGTTCAGTGGTGATAGTCAAACAGTGCAGAGGAAGTTGGCGTTGCAATACACGGAGGACCAGTAAACATTGGGGTGAGCCTCAAAGATGTGCCGGCATGAGCAGGAAGGGCCAGATTGTAAGATAAGGGGATGGCCAAAAAAATGTGCCAGGGAGGCTTGAAGGTGGAAGGGCACAGGGACAAGGCGATAGGGCGCGAGCCTAGCGGACAAAAGGGAGTCAGCACATAGAAGCTTTCTTACCCAGTAGCAGTCTGGAGTTCTGAGTGTGACAAGACGAGGGGCGAGCAACACCAGTCCCCTGCGATCCCTGCGTCCACGGCCAGACAAGGCCAGATAGGGGTGCCGGCAATCAACTGCCAGATCCGGAGTCTTGCCTTGGCTTACTTCCCCTTTATTAAGTGGCATAATTACACCCTCAATCATGGAATAACAGCCTCCAGCTATTGCTTGTCCTAGACTCATTGCTGCTTCTGCTCCGTGTGGGCTCAATAACTCTCCCAGAATGGAAGTTAATGCAGTAATCGACGGAGTGCCTATTAGATGGAGGTATAGCCAACTATACACTAAAGCCCAGCAGTCACAGTGGTCTATGGGTGGATAACAGCCTGCTGACATTATGATCACTAAAACCCTCTGCCTCTATTGAGAATTAACCTGGCTCAATTTAGTGAAATACCATTTAGGCATCTCCTCATACTTAGTAGGGCAGGTACCCAACAAAGCTTTGAGGGTCTGCAATGGAAGTGTCCCTTCAGAATGTCATAGTGGTCTCTGGTATAAGGATCATTTGGGTGGTACCTAAGAATGTATTTTAAGGATAACTCCACCATAGCAAATTGACCATGCCTAGCCCTGGTAGTGGGATATGTCAAAACACCTTGAAACCAATTCTGGTGGTCTACCTGCTACAAAGCTCACTCAGGACACCTATAAGGTGCACATTGTATTGCGTCTAAGCACCTCCTAATGTATAGGATGTTGAACATACCCCCTGGTATGACGCCAGCTGTCTTCATATATAAGCAAAGGGTTTCAACTGGCAATCCTCCAGGCTCAGTCACTGCCACAGTGAAATTAGTGTTAACATCTCTAACACCTCCTTCTTGGTGGCAGTTTATAAGAAGTTTAACATGTGGGTTAGCCTTACTAGTATCGCTTAGCTGGACAGATTAAGATGATCTGCTTTTTGTGTGTGTTTTTTGTTTTTGTCTTGATATGCCTTGAAACACCATGTGATGTATAGGCACAGCGAGTAGAGCGCTCGCTTTGACATCAGTGCAGAGCCTGCGAACGCAGGTTCGAATCCCGGCAGCGCCAAACTCAGCGTTTCATCCTTCCGAGGTCGATAAATGAGTACCGCACACTGTGGGTAATAATAAGCAGCGCTCAGATACCTGAGGGTTCGTAGCGCTATATAAATGCCAAATTATTATTATTATTATTATTATTACAAACAACCAATGAATTAAATAAATAAATACACGGCTCTTCACTGGAGTATGCTTTAAAGACTTAAAACAGATTCTTTGTATCAACAGGCCTGTTGCAGCCCCCTCCTCCCCTCTTCAGTAACTATATAGGGAGAATATATTAGG
This sequence comes from Ambystoma mexicanum, assembly GCF_040938575.1. NCBI lineage: Eukaryota > Metazoa > Chordata > Amphibia > Caudata > Ambystomatidae > Ambystoma > Ambystoma mexicanum. Next base: position 1,645,519,209 of record NC_090937.1, read on the forward strand.
GCCTAGAATTGTGGTTTAAACAATTGTGATCCCATCTGGGGTGCTAACTGACGTGATTTTAGCACATCTATATCATGTAGCCGTTCCTCCACCCCAATGGAAGTATGCTAGACCCCCACCGCCCCCCAGTAGGGTCTGTGGTAGGAATAGAGGTAGAGAAAAGCACATATCTGTCAGCATAATTAATAAACCCCTGCAGTGGGTTAGCAACCCTCGCTCATCCACACAGGACCGATTTACTCATATAATGTTTAGGGAATCTACTGCTAAACCCCCATCAACTAATGTCTCATCAAAACATGCACAATATATTATAAAACAACAAGTAATATTGATCCCCAAGACTTAATACACATGCACAAATTCTTATAAAAAGGATTCTCAATAAAGAACAGTGACTGCTCTCACACTCTTGAAAAGTGCATTTCTTTTTATTATTTGTGGTGGCGACTACACATACCACACTAAGAGGGTAATTCATAGAAATTCGCACAAAAGTGGCGCACGCGGCTGGCGCACATTGTCTCCGTGCGATACACTGCGCCAACCGCGTGCGAAAAAATCCTTTTCATCGCACAGCGTATTCATGGATTTTAGCCTCCGAAACCAGCCGTGCCGCAGTGGCGCAGCGACCCTGCAGCAGCGCCAGTTACGCCCCCAAGAACACCCTCGCGCAAGGAAAAGCCTTCAAAATTCCCAAATCATCGCAAAGGGCTGCGCCTACCCTGGACAAGTTCACAGGGCTGCCAAACAGCAAAGGCCAAGCGGGGAACGTGTATTTCAGTGGTTCGCGGGAAGTTTCACACGCGATTGTCCTGGGTACGTGCATTTCAGGGGTGCGCGGGAAGTATCACACGCGATTCCATCACGGTACGTGTATTCCAGGGGTGCGCGGGAAGTAGTACATGCAAAAACAGCAGGGTACGTGTATTCCAGGGGTGCGCGGGAAGTATCACACGCAAAAGCAGCAGGGTACGTGTATTTCAGGGGTGCGCAGGAAGTATCACACGCGATTCCATCAGGGTACGTGTATTCCAGGGGTGCGCGGGAAGTATCACACGCAAAAGCAGCAGGGTACGTGTATTACAGGGGTGCGCAGGAAGTATCACACGCGATTCCATCAGGGTACGTGTATTCCAGGGGTGCGCGGGGAGCACCACATTTGAATTGCACGTGTGGGTCCTCCCAGGTGTACCCTCTACACCCTCCACGGCCCCTGCAGGCGGCCCACACCACAGGGGCCTACCCTGCACATGTCCCGCAGGTAGCCCATCCACGATGCCCATGCCCCCCAGCCAACCCACATGTCACCTTGCACTACTGCCCACCAACGCATGTCCCCCTGCACCCCCAGCCCCCAGGGGCACCCTCCACCAGGCCCCCACTCATGTCCAACTCATGTCTCCCTCCACCCCCACCCCCCAGCATCCAGGGGCACCCTCCACCAGGCCCCCACTCATGTCCCCCTGCACCCCCACCCCCAGCAGTGCAGGGCACCCTCCACCATGCCCCCACTCATGTCTCCCATCACCCCCACCCCCCAGCAGTGCAGGGCACCCTCCACCAGGCCCCCACACATGTCCCCCTGCACCCCCACCCCCCAGCATCCAGGGGCATCCTCCACCAGGCCCCCACTAATTTCTCCCACCTCCACCAGGCCCCCACTCATTTCTCCCCCCCCCACCCCCCAGCAGTGCAGGGGCACCCTCCAACAGGCCCCTACTCATGTCTCCCAGCACCCCCACCCCCCAGCAGTGCAGGGCACCCTCCACCAGGCCCCCACTCATGTCTCCCACCACCCCCACCCCCCAGCAGTGCAGGGCACCCTCCACCAGGCCCCCACTCATGTCCAACTCATGTCTCCCATCACCCCCACCCCCCAGCATCTAGGGGCACCCTCCACCAGGCCCCCACTCATGTCTCCCAGCACCCACACCACCCAGCAGTGCAGGGGCACCCTCCACCAGGCCTCCACTCATGTCTCCTATCACCCCCACCCCCCAGCAGTGCAGGGCACCCTCCACCAGGCCCCCACTCATGTCTCCCACCACCCCCACCCCCCAGCAGTGCAGGGCACCCTCCACCAGGCCCCCACTCATGTCTCCCACCACCCCCACCCCCCAGCAGTGCAGGGGCACCCTCCACCAGGCCCCCACTCATGTCTCCCACCACCCCCACCCCCAGCAGTGCAGGGCACCCTCCACCAGGCCCCCACTCATGTCTCCCATCACCCCCACCCCCCAGCAGTGCAGGGCACCCTCCACCAGGCCCCAACTCATGTCTGCCTCCACCCCCACCCCCCAGCAGTGCAGGGCACCCTCCACCAGGCCCCCACTCATGTCCAACTCATGTCTCCCATCACCCCCACCCCCCAGCATCTAGGGGCACCCTCCACCAGGCCCCCACTCATGTCCCCCTGCATCCCCAGCATCCAGGGGCACCCTCCACCAGGCCCCCACTCATGTCTCTCAGCACCACCACCCCCCAGCAGTGCAGGGGCACCCTTCACCAGGCCCCCACTCATGTCTCCCATCACCCCCACCCCCTGCAGTACAGGGCACCCTCCACCAGGCCCCCACTCATGTCTCCCACCACCCCCACCCCCCAGCAGTGCAGGGCACCCTCCACCAGGCCCCCACTCATGTCCAACTCATGTCTCCCATCACCCCCACCCCCAAGCATCTAGGGGCACCCTCCACCAGGCCCCCACTCATGTCGCCCGGCACCCCCACCCCCCAGCAGTGCAGGGCACCCTCCACCAGGCCCCCACTCATGTCCAACTCATGTCTCCCATCACCCCCACCCCCCAGCATCCAATCCAGGGGCACCCTCCACCAGGCCCCCACTCATGTCTCCCAGCACCCCCACCCCCCAGCAGTGCAGGGGCACCCTCCACCAGGCCCCCACTCATGTCTCCCATCACCCCCACCCACCAGCAGTGCAGGGCACCCTCCACCAGGCCCCCACTCATGTCTCCCACCACCCCCACCCCCCAGCAGTGCAGGGCACCCTCCACCAGGCCCCCACTCATGTCTCCCACCACCCCCACCCCCCAAAAGTGCAGGGGCACCCTCCACCAGGCCCCCACTCATGTCTCCCACCACCCCCACCCCCCAGCAGTGCAGGGCACCCTCCACCAGGCCCCCACTCATCTCTCCCATCACCCCCACCCCCCAGCAGTGCAGGGCACCCTCCACCAGCCCCCAACCATGTCTCCCACTTCCCCCACCCCCCAGCAGTGCAGGGCACCCTCCACCAGGCCCCCACTCATGTCCAACTCATGTCTCCCATCACCCCCACCCCCAAGCATCTAGGGGCACCCTCCACCAGGCCCCCACTCATGTCCCCCTGCACCCCCACCCCCCAGCATCCAGGGGCACCCTCCACCAGGCCCCCACTCATGTCTCCCAGCACCCCCACCCCCCAGCAGTGCAGGGCACCCTCCACCAGGCCCCCACTCATGTCTCCCACCACCCCCACCCCCCAGCAGTGCAGGGCACCCTCCACCAGGCCCCCACTCATGTCTCCCACCACCCCCACCCCCCAGCAGTGCAGGGGCACCCTCCACCAGGCCCCCACTCATGTCTCCCACCACCCCCACCCCCCAGCAGTGCAGGGCACCCTCCACCAGGCCCCCACTCATGTCTCCCATCACCCCCACCCCCAGCAGTGCAGGGCACCCTCCACCAGTCCCCCACTCATGTCTCCCATCACCCCCACCCCCCAGCAGTGCAGGGCACCCTCCACCAGGCCCCCACTCATGTCCAACTCATGTCTCCCATTACCCCCACCCCCCAGCATCTAGGGGCACCCTCCACCAGGCCCCCACTCATGTCCCCCTGCACCCCCACCCCCCAGCATCCAGGGGCACCCTCCACCAGGCCCCCACTCATGTCTCCCAGCACCCCCGCCCCCCAGCAGTGCAGGGGCACCCTCCACCAGGCCCCCACTCATGTCTCCCACCACCACCACCCCCCAGCAGTGCAGGGGCACCCTCCACCAGGCTCCCACTCATGTCTCCCATCACCCCCACCCCCTGCAGTACAGGGCACCCTCCACCAGGCCCCCACTCATGTCTCCCACCACCCCCCAGCAGTTCAGGGCACCCTCCACCAGGCCCCCACTCATGTCCAACTCATGTCTCCCATCACCCCCACCCCCCAGCATCAAGGGACACCCTCCACCAGGCCCCCACTCATGTCGCCCGGCACCCCCACCCCCCAGCAGTGCAGGGCACCCTCCACCAGGCCCCCACGCATGTCCAACTCATGTCTCCCATCACCCCCACCCCCCAGCATCCAATCCAGGGGCACCCTCCACCAGGCCCCCACTCATGTCTCCCAGCACCCCCACCCCCCAGCAGTGCAGGGGCACCCTCCACCAGGCCCCCACTCATGTCTCCCATCACCCCCACCCACCAGTAGTGCAGGGCACCCTCCACCAGGCCCCCACTCATGTCTCCCACCACCCCCACCCCCCAGCAGTGCAGGGCACCCTCCACCAGGCCCCCACTCATGTCTCCCACCACCCCCACCCCCCAGCAGTGCAGGGGCACCCTCCACCAGGCCCCCACTCATGTCTCCCACCACCCCCACCCCCCAGCAGTGCAGGGCACCCTCCACCAGGCCCCCACTCATCTCTCCCATCACCCCCACCCCCCAGCAGTGCAGGGCACCCTCCACCAGCCCCCAACCATGTCTCCCACTTCCCCCACCCCCCAGCAGTGCAGGGCACCCTCCACCAGGCCCCCACTCATGTCCAACTCATGTCTCCCATCACCCCCACCCCCAAGCATCTAGGGGCACCCTCCACCAGGCCCCCACTCATGTCCCCCTGCACCCCCACCCCCCAGCATCCAGGGGCACCCTCCACCAGGCCCCCACTCATGTCTCCCAGCACCCCCACCCCCCAGCAGTGCAGGGCACCCTCCACCAGGCCCCCACTCATGTCTCCCACCACCCCCACCCCCCAGCAGTGCAGGGCACCCTCCACCAGGCCCCCACTCATGTCTCCCACCACCCCCACCCCTCAGCAGTGCAGGGGCACCCTCCACCAGGCCCCCACTCATGTCTCCCACCACCCCCACCCCCCAGCAGTGCAGGGCACCCTCCACCAGGCCCCCACTCATGTCTCCCATCACCCCCAGCAGTGCAGGGCACCCTCCACCAGTCCCCCACTCATGTCTCCCATCACCCCCACCCCCCAGCAGTGCAGGGCACCCTCCACCAGGCCCCCACTCATGTCCAACTCATGTCTCCCATTACCCCCACCCCCCAGCATCTAGGGGCACCCTCCACCAGGCCCCCACTCATGTCCCCCTGCACCCCCACCCCCCAGCATCCAGGAGCACCCTCCACCAGGCCCCCACTCATGTCTCCCAGCACCCCCGCCCCCCAGCAGTGCAGGGGCACCCTCCACCAGGCCCCCACTCATGTCTCCCACCACCACCACCCCCCAGCAGTGCAGGGGCACCCTCCACCAGGCCCCCATTCATGTCTCCCACCACCCCCACCCCCCAGCAGTGCAGGGCACCCTCCACCAGGCCCCCACTCATGTCTCCCATCTCCCCCACCCCCCAGCAGTGCAGGGCACCCTCCACCAGGCCCCCACTCATGTCTCCCACCACCCCCACCCCCCAGCAGTGCAGGGCACCCTCCACCAGGCCCCCACTCATGTCACCCACCACCCCCACCCCCCAGCAGTGCAGGGGCACCCTCCACCAGGCCCCCACTCATGTCTCCCATCGCCCCCACCCCCCAGCAGTGCAGGGCACCCTCCACCAGGCCCCCACTCATGTCTCCCACCACCCCCACCCCCCAGCAGTGCAGGGGCAGCCTCCACCAGGCCCCCACTCATGTCCCCCAGCCAACATATCATCACAATCTAGATCCCTGGCCCTTATGGGCAGCCTCCAAATGCCAAACACCCACCCGAATATTGCATCCACCCACTTAGAAATGGCAATAACATGATAGAACCCCAATTGCAAGTTTGGAAATGAACACATGTTCCTCACATACACCCAATGGGTGTCAGTGAATGTCAAAACCCATATCATGATATGCATGAAACCAATGAGATGATACTACACATTGAAGTTTAAAGAAAAAATATGTATTAAAAGCAACATAAACTGAATCAAAAATAAACAAACAATAATGGAAATTAAAAAAAAAAATAAACCAGCATGTCCGTGAAATAATGCAAAACCACAAATCATAATCCAAAGGAAAGGTGTCCAAAGTCACAGACCACAAAAGTAAATCCAATGGAAAATTAAAATCGAAAACCATTGCTCCATGGGTAAATAAAAAAAAAAAATGAAAATCCAAAAGTCAACTATGTACAGATAAACAATCCAGGGTCCATGATCCCAACAGAAGAAATGAAACCTATCTAATAACACTACCTAAAAAAAAAAAACTATATACAAAAATGTGGCCCATTGTCCAAAAGGTCCAAAAAAATGCAAAACCAAAGGAAACCTAACACTAACTACAGAACTATTTACAAGGGCAGCGGGCTAGTCCGACGGCTCACTTCGGGATGTTCCGGGCCAGGGCATCATCGAACTCCTGCTCAATGTCCCGGAGGCGGTCCTCCTCCATGGCCCCGAGGGTCCGCAGGGCCGTCGACATGTTCACCCCCAACTCCCTGCGGATTGCCTCGAGGCACTTGGCCCGCCTCAGGGCCCTCCGCATGGAGTTCTCCGCCCTGACCATCGTGAGCCATGCCTCTTCCGCCCGCTGCCGCTCCGCATCTATGGCGTGGCCCAACCGCTGCCACACGGAAGACACTTCCCTTCCTGGGTCCTCCTGCCCTCCGGCGGATGCCTGCCCCTCCGATGTCAAAGGCCCCGAGCCATCATGGCTCCCACCACGTTGCTGCTGCTGCTGCTGTGCCTCTGTCCGTGCACTGCCTCCTGCTGCCTGCACATCCTCCGCTGGCTGGGGTGCAGTCGTTGATGTGGCCACCCCTGCTGGACGTCTGACTCCCGACTGTGGCAATTATGCCTCCTCCACCAGCCTGGCCGCACAATCAGAGGCAGCTCCACAGGGCACCCAGGTGACTAATGGGTGGGAAGATGGCACGGAGGATGACTGCCGCATAGGGGGTTCAGTTGAGGAGGGGGTCTGAGCAAGCCCCATCAAATGGAGGAATCCGGCCTGGGTGACCTGTCCCAGTAGGCCGACGCGGTCAACAAGCCATTCGAGATGACGTGCAGTCTCCTCATGAAAAGACTGCAGGTCACCTCGCATGGCCCGTTGACGCAACGCCACACCAGTCAGGACAGGCTCAACACGGACCCGGATAGCCACGTCCGCAGGCAGAGGAAGGCCAGTTGTCGTGAGCTCATCCCCTGCCTGAAAACGGGTCTGGACGTAGGCATCCCTGCTGGTGCAAGATGATGCAGTGACAGGATCAGGGACAGGATTGCACACAGGCACCTCCGCGGCGACCTGTGCTGCCTCCTGTCCCTGGACCTGCACTGCACCACTAGCACCAGTGGAATCCCCACCTCCAGACCCCATCTCTGTTGCTTGCACGGCTTCCTCCTCCACCAAACCCCCCACCAACCTCGATGACTCCGTGCCATCTTCCCCCGTTGGGCCCTGTGGGGTCCCAGCTGCCCCTTCTGCTGCCGAGGAGTCCAACTCCGACCTCCGCCTCTTGGACCTCCCCCCGGCAGCTGCGGCCTGGGACGCGGCACTGGACTCCTCACTCACCAACGAGATCACAACCTGGGAGGGGAGCCGGGCCTTGCGTCTCCGGCTGGCGGTGCGATCCCCGCCGCTGTGCTCCACAGCACCTTCTCCGCCCTCTTCATCAGTTGACGCTGCAGACAGGGAGAAATAAAACACAGGCGTCAGGGCACTGAGCAATGGACACATACACACATGACAGTTGCACATGAGTGGCATTGGCAAACCTCAGACATGGCATCACAATTGGCAACACACATGTCATTTCAACTTGCACACATGAGCCATACCAAAGCCATATCGCAACTGCCAGCACCATCCATACACATACAACAGCATGAGCAGGCAAAGGTGAGCCAGACATCACATGCAACACAGGGAGTGCACTACACATGCACGCACACCACCACACTTGCATGCATGTGTACACCTCAGCCAACTGTCGCAGTGTTCAGATGGGCATCCATGTCACATCTGCCAATCAGGCTTCCACATCCCGCTGTCACATGCATCCATGTTGCATCGCTGTTGCACCCTTGTCAAATACACACACATGCACATGTACACAGTGCTGATACATGCTGCTGAAAACAACATACATGCGTGACATCACGAACATGCCTCCTTACATACACATTCATCCAAACATGTGTGCCCACACAACTGCATTTGGCATGCAAGCCTACACACACAAGCACCATCCATGTCTCACACATGACAGCCCTCGCATGTGTTAGCCTCGCGGCCCTGTACATCCCCACCCATACTCGGCCCCATACAAACAGATGTGCAACCTGCACACTACTGGCACATCACCACACGCACAGCTTACAATCATGATGCATGTACACTTACCGCTCGACTCCAGACGGGTCTGCCTCTCAAGGACCTGGACGTGGAGCGCTGGGGATATGCGTTCCAGGACCCTCATCTGATCTTCCGACAAGTGGCCCCGGCGCCCCTTAGCATCCGCTGCCTTCAAGAGGCGCCGGCCTTGTTGAGGGTCCTGGACCTGAGGTCCTCCCAGCGCTTCACGATGTCCGTCCAGATCCGAGTCCGTCCTTCCTTGTCGGCGCGCACACTTCCGAAGAGGGCATCATACTGCCCCAGGACTTGCTCCACCAGGACACCAACTTCCCTGGCACTGAAGCTGGTGCCACTCTGCCTCTCTGGCCGGGGGTTGTCAGTGGTGCCAGATGTTGCAGTGCCCGACATGACAACCCCAGAGGCAGGAGTGGGTGGGCAACTGGGTCCTGGGGCTGGGCTGTAGAGTGATGGAATCCCAGTCGGGAGTCTTCGGTTCCAGCAGGGTTGGTCACAGCAACAGCACCCCTGGCTGATGTGCAGGCAGCAAATGGCAGGGCACGTGGGCAGCAGGCAGTCAGGCAGCAGCAGATGGCAGGTGGGAGTGTGCTCGGGGCTCTGGGGGGCAGTAAATCGGCTCTCTGGGCAGGAGCGTGGTCTTCCGTGTGCTTACGCGTGGCCAGCTTGATACGAAGTGATTTGGCACGTGAAAATCCTGCACGTCTGCGTGTAATTCGAGGAAAGGCCCTTAGCGCGTAAGCGCGTCTGCACGCATACGCGATTTCATTGCCCCAAAGGCCCCCATGCGCAGCTATGACATCACGCGCATGGCCGTAGAGAATGGCGCGTGTAAAAAAAAAAGATACACGTCCGAGTGTCAAAGCGTGTAATTGGTGGAAATGACCTCATCGCGTATGCGCGTCTGTGACGTGTGTATAAAAGGTACGTGTAGAACGCCATTTCCTTGTACGTGCTTTTCGTGGAGAGCGAGTGGGTGAAATCTGTACTTCTTGTCGGTTCACACGCGATCACACAGCGTTTCAAGTTCGTACTCCCTGTTACCTCTGACAGCTTTTTCTCTTTTCCTCTTTTTCCTGGGCCTGTTTCCTCAAACAGCGTTCCCTTCTACTGTTGTCCTGTCTCCTCAGACAGCGTACAATTCTTCTTTTGGCGGGGGTGTTGCCAACGCGCACACGCGCATATTTTTCACGCTTTTGTTCCTGGCAGACGGTGAGTCGCGCACGTATTTAACATCTGTGCTTGCCCCGTGTGTCGCATACCCCTTCAGAGGTCATTCTAGGCTGCGTGTGACACGCATACATTCATTCTTGTGTTTCTGGGTGCCACAGCGTAGTGCAGGTTTATTTATCCACACACGTGGTCTAGGAGGGGTTGCATGCACCTTACTTCCCTTTTTTGGGGTGCCTGTGCGTTGCGTGACCCGTCATCTTTCCCCAGGGGTGACATACAGCCTTGCTAGAGCACTAGGGTACGATTAGCATCTGGTACCCAACTCCTTTGACCCCCAATTGCCCAGGACAATAGTTCACAGCGACTCCCATATGCACAATAACATCAGTGCCATGGCTGGGAGGCGAACAAGCCGTAAGGGTGGCAAAGGTGGCCGAGCCCCAAGTGGTGGCCGTGGTGGATCCGGTAGGGGACGTGGCCGTGACTTGCAGGGTGCCCCTAGCCCCCCATGTGTGGAGGAGCAGTCAGGGACACCCATGCCCCCCCCCTGGTTTTGGGTAACGTGGCTGACACCATCCATGCTCAGCCCTTGTTGGACCAGCCCACTGTGGAACCAGACCTGGCACAGGGTGACTCCATGGCTGACATCTAGGTCAGCAGGTCTAGGCCACGTGCGCCGGTGCACGTTGGTGTCATCAGGACACGTGGATCAGGGGCAGCTAGGTCATCTGCTGCCCCGCGTAGGCAGGCTGGGGAGGCTGCAGGGGCAGCTGCGGCTCCATCCACCCCACCTCTCACACACCCAGCCAGGACAGTGTCGGTCCAAGTCCATCCTGCTGACATTCCCCCTGACACCATCACACTTGAGCTAATGCCTGCACCAACTCCCATGCTGAGTGTGCAATCCCACACTCCTAGTACAGAGTCCACTGGGGCTCCTGCCCCTAGTGTCCAGAGCGGCGTAGGACACTCAGGATCCCCACCACCTTCCAAGCGGAAGAGGAAGAGTGCTCGTCCAGTACAGGCTGATGCCCCAGACACGGCTACACAGTCCGGCCCGTCAAGGAAGCCCAGCTTCAATGAGGCCGAACTGAATGCACTTGTAGAGTATGTGTCCGCACATGACCGCGAAATGGTGATTGTTGCAGGATCCAAGACCACACCTGCACAACGTCAGGCACACTGGCAGACCATCGGGGACATCATAAGTGCCCTTGGAATCGTGAGGCGCACAGCTACTGAATGCTACAAGCGCTGGAATGACCTGAAGCGCAGGGCAAAGAATAAGCTGGCCTCAAGTCATGCCGCTACTCTAGTGACTGGAGGTGGGTCTCCAGCAGAGGACATAGAACTCACTCCACATGAGAAGGTTGCTGGGACCTACATCACGGAGGAACAGATCCAAGGTGTGGGAGAACTGGCAGATTACGAGGCATTGTCCAGTGAGTGCACATGCATGTGTGTGTCATCCATGTGCATGGTGTGCGTGTGAGGGCTTCTGTTTGGGTGCCAGGTGAGGGTGTGTGTGCCTGAGTGGTTTGGGTCACCCATGTGCCTCATCCAATACATTCTGCGCACCAGCATTTGGGTATAGCAGTATCCCTTCTGCCAACATTAGACATCCAACCAAACAACACGCCAGTTGCGCTTGAAGTGTCATCTTGCCACAACATTGTTGCTTATTTTCCTCTGTTTATTCAGGCAGATTGTTTGCATACCACCACTTTTACTAGGCATTTCTCAGTCCTATTGTGACATGTCTGACATGGCTATGGTACAGTGGACTGGCTTTGTTTCCTGGACATGATTTGTTTAGACATGTCCCTGTGCTATAGGACCATTTTGGACTAGCAGCTCCAGGTTAAACATTTGAACCATTTCAATGAAAAAATCAATTTCATGAGCAAACTAGACTGAATGAACAATTGGTGCCCTCCTCACCCTCTTCACTTTATGGCTAGGGGACTGCCATCTGTGTGATGGCATGTGTATTTGACCTGCCAATCACAGGCCAATGTGTGATGCCACTGCTAGGCAGCATGCAGCAAATGTGTTCATCTTCCATCTTGGTGTCATCAATGTGTGCCATCTGCCTCCCCTTCACACGCAGTGACGGTGCATGCATGGGAGGGTTTTAGTCATGGGGGACATGTGTCAATCAAGTACTGTTTCTGTAGCTTCTCAGCCCTAATTGTGTGCCATAGTGCTAATGCCTGTTTCCATTTGTTTTCTTTCATGTCTTTGCAGGGGATGACGCAGTTGATACTGCTGGGGTTGTGGAAATGGTGCAGACCCAGGAGGGGTCTCAGGCCCGACCGACCACCAGTGAGGGACGTGGTGTGGTGGTGGGTGAGAACCCACAACTGCTGCAGGTCGTGCTCTCAAGGGGTGTCTCTGGCTGCACCTCCCCCGAGCTGTATTCAGGTGTCGATTCGGATGATGAGACCTATGTGCCGTCGCAGGTGAGTGTTCCTGGGAGGGATTCTGTTCTGTACGACCCACCTGCACCAGGGTTAGAACCCTCAATGGGGATGTCAGTGTTGGCAGGTACGCCTTTGGTGGTTACGGATGCAGGGTCACACTCCGCAACATCTGATCCTGTTCCTGGGCCAGCAGATCAGAGGGGGAATGCAGTCCTGCAGCCTCAGGCAGTGCCGGCACAGCAAGGCACAGTTCGCCTTGCCCCAGACAGGTGTGGCGCCCGCCGACGTGGTGGCCGTACGCCACCTGGCAATACTGGGTGTGGGAGCAATCCATATACGGTATGGCAACCCAACAGGCAGCATCATCAGAGATGATGGCTCAGGCCATGGATAGGGTGGCCACTTCCATTCTCCCCCCCGAAAGGCTGATGGAGCGACTTCAGCAGGCAACAGACTCCATCTGCCAGTCACACAGGGAGGACATGTTGGCGTCCGACAGGGACAGGCGGGCGGCACTGGCGACTCTGCGGGAAGCCATTTCCATAGAGTCCCAGGGCCACAGGGAAGGCCTGAGGGTGGAACTCCTTCACCTCAGGACGACTCTTGTTGAGCTTGAGGCTTCAACAAACAGAAGCACAGAACAGCAGCTGGAGCGTCTCACACGTACGCTCTCAGCTGAGATGCAGGCAACTAGGGCGGAGGTCCAGGCATCCCGTGAGTTTTTGCATGGGGATCTACGCACAATTATCCTCCAGAACGAGACCTTCCACACCCGCATGCTTGCTGCCATGGAGGACCAGACTAGCGTTTTGCGTGGGCTGCCTCCCATAGTGCCACCACCTCCTGATGCAGCTGCAGAAGGTGAGGAGAGCGACAGCAGTGATTCTCTCACAATAGGGTAGCCGTGCAGGCCATGAGCCCATGAGCCCATGGAGGTGTTTTTTTTCGCAAGATCCACACAGGTGGGTTTTGGTGTGCACCCTGTCCTCGGACCTCCTGGGTGGCCTCCCCCACCCCCCGGGCCCATTTATGGCCATTTCTTTTTATTTTATTTTTTTTGGACAGTGTGTTGCCTTGTGTGGCTCCCGTGGGCATACGCTGTATTGTGGCTGGGCACATGCAGGCTTGTCATGAATTTGGTTCAGATGCTTGGGTTTGTGTGACAAACACCCCTCCTGCTTCCCGTTTCCATGGGCTTGCCAAGGGTGTGCCCAAGTGACATTGACGTACATGGTGACGTTGGACTCCCATTTGATGTGTGGGCAATCTGTATTCAATACTGTGTATACATTCATAGTGCATATTGTTGTTGTATTGTACACTGTATGGTGTATTGATATGTGCCTCTGCATCCATCTCATCCTCCTAATTTGCAGGTCCATTTCTCATGTCTTCACAAGGCGGTCGACCTTGGAACTGGAGTCCATGTTGTAAGCAGTGCACCTACACTCTTGCGTGGCGCTAACACTGTATACTTGGAAGTGTTCGAAGTGCTGGCATTATCAGGTAGTGAGGCTACCAATTTTTTTAAGTCTGTAATGTCATGTTTAAGGTAGGTTGGAGGTTGTGTAGGTGATTGGTATTCTTGGTACGTATTTGGTAATGTGTGTTGTAGGTCCTGCATTACTGTGAGCATTTCATGTGTGGCCAGTTTCCATTAGGGACACTGTAGTTGGTGACACTTGGGGCATGTTGTGGGGATTAATTTGTTTGCTCTCACATGGCATGATATGCCATGTTGTGTTGTGTGGCCGTGCCGGGGAGGGGTTGGGTGACATGGCACTGTTCTCATGTAGTATTTTGCAAGTGGGTATTCATTTCTGCAGCATGGAAGTGTGTCTTTTGATGACACTGCATTGGTGGTGTTTGTGTAGGTAGGGATGCACACATTGTGACACTTCCACATGAACAATCTCCGGCTGCTATGATTCTGACAGTTGACTGTCCCTTTGTTCGTCATAATTGTCAGGTCGAGTCATCATTGCTTATCAGATGGTATGTGCCAGGGCTGTGTGCACTCCACAGGGGTGTGATTTCTATGTGAAGTAATTAGCCACCAGCTGCGTACGGGCTGCCTCACCCCGTGCCCTTTCCCCTCCCATGCGCAGCGGGCGTGCATGTGTTTGGGGATGTGGGGGCACCACCATGTCCACAGCCAGGCCCCGGCGTGTAGCAACATTGTGCAGGACACATGCTGCCACTATGATCCTGGACACTACTGGGGGCGCATATAACAGCTGCCCGCCAGAACGCTCAAGGGAGTGAAAGCGTACTTGAGCACTCCGAATGTGCGCTCCACTATGCCCCGGGTTGCAATATGGGCTGTGTTGTATCTTACCTCGGGAGGCGTGATGGGGTTCTGAATTGGCGTCATCATGTGGGTGCTCAGAGGGTAGGCACTGTCCCCTGGTGAGGAGGTGATGGGTATCATTAGTGGGGTAGTGACATAACTCTGCATCTGACATGCATGCATGTGCAGTGGCATTCATACTCACCAAGCAGCCATGTATCGCCATGCCGCCCAGCTTCTAGGTCCCGGCTTAGGGTAGACATTCGGTAAATGAAGCTGTCGTGGGTGGACCCTGGATTGTTGGCATATACTGAGGTGATGATTCCCTTGGCATTACATACTACCTGCACGTTGATGGAATGCCAGTGCTTGCGGTTCCTATAGATGTGCTCAGATGCCCTGGGGGGACGTAGTGCCACATGGGTGCACTCAATGGCACCTAGCACTTTGGGGAATTGTGCCACACCGTAGAAATCCAGGGCGGCAGCCTGCCTTTCTGCAGGTGTCCTGGGCAGGTATATGTGCCTGCGGACTGATAGGCGTGCAGTGATGATGTTCAAGACCTGCTGTAGGCAGCGTGACTGCGTGGCCTGTGACACCCCACCCACTATGGCACTTGTCCGCTGAAATGATCCAGTGGCCAAGAAGTGCAGTACATTAAGGACCTTCTCCAGGGGGCTGAGTGCTTGGGAGCACAAGGTGGGTGATGTGAGGTCATCCTCCCACTCACTGACCAGGTCCAGTATTATGTGTGGTGGAAACCTGTACCTCCCATACACCTGGTCATCAGGCATCCCAAAAAGGCTGGTTCTGGGAGTGAAAATTTGGGCCCTCACTATCCTCCTCCTCCTCCTTTGGTAACCCACGGCCACTGCTGCTAGGAACGGTATATTCATCCTGGCGTCTGAGCTTGTTTGTTGCTTGCGTGCACTTTTATGCTGCGCGGGTCGACGTACGCCTGCTTCATGCTGGCGTACGTGTTTCAGGATTGGACCATTTATTTTTCGGCGCGTTGTAGGCGACCGTGTGAATCTTCCCGCCCACCCCAGGAATACACATAACACGCTCTCCCAGGCCCAGTCGCGAGTAAATATTCCTGCCCACCCCTGGAATACACGTACCCCACTCTCACAGGCCCACTCGCGTGTGGAAGTTCACGCGCACACCAAAATACACGTACCCTGCTAAATCGCATGTGAAACTTCACACGCACCCCGAAATACACGTACCCAGGGCAATCGCGTGTGGAATTCCCGCCAACCCCGTAATACACATAGCCTGCTGGTATCGCGTGGGAGACTACCCGCGCACCCCAGGAATACACGTACCCAGGCAAATCGCACGGCTGGGGGGTGGGGGTGATGGGAGACATGAGTGGGGGCCTGGTGGAGGGTGCCCCTGGATGCTGGTGGGTGGGAGTGCAGGGGGACATGAGTGGGGGCCTGGTGGAGGGTGCCCCTGGATGCTGGGGGGTGGGGCTGATGGGAGACATGAGTGGGGGCCTGGTGGAGGGTGCCCCTGGATGCTGGGGGGTGGGAGTGCAGGGGGACATGAGTGGGGGCCTGGTGGAGGGTGCCCCTGGATGCTGGTGGGTGGGGGTGATGGGAGACATGTGTGGGGTCCTGGTGGAGGGTGCCCTGCACTGCTGGGGGGTGGGGTGTAGGGGGACATGAGTGGGGGCCTGGTGGAGGGTCCCCCTGGATGCTGGGGGGTGGGGGTGCAGGGAGACATGAGTGGGGGCCTGGTGGAGGGTCCCCCTGGATGCTGGGGGGTGGGGGTGATGGGAGACATGAGTGGGGGCCTGGTGGAGGCTGCCCCTGGATGCTGGTGGGTGGGGGTGATGGGACACATGAGTTGGACATGAGTGGGGGCCTGGTGGAGAGTGCCCCTGGGGGATGGGGGTGCTGGGAGACATGAGTGGGGGCCTGGTGGAGGGTGCCCCTGCACTGCTGGGGGGTGGGGATGCTGGGACACATGTGTGGGTGCCTGGTGGAGGGGGTCCCCTGGATGCTGGGGGGTGGGGGTGCTGGGAGACATGAGTTGGACATGGGTGCCCGGCACTGCTGGGGGGTGGGGGTGCAGGTGGACATGAGTGGGGGCCTGGTGGAGGGTGCCCCTAGATGCTGGGGGGTGGGGGTGATGGGAGACATGAGTTGGACATGAGCGGGGGCCTGGTGGAGGGTGCCCTGCACTGCTGGGGGGTGGGGGTGCTGGGAGACATGTGTGGGTGCCTGGTGGAGGGGTCCCCTGGATGCTGGGGGTGCTGGGAGACATGAGTTGGACATGGGTGCCCTGCACTGCTGGGGGGTGGGGGTGCAGGTGGACATGAGTGGGGGCCTGGTGGAGGGTGCCCCTAGATGCTGGGGGGTGGGGGTGATGGGGGACATGAGTTGGACATGAGTGTGGGCCTGGTGGAGGGTGCCCTGCACTGCTGGGGGGTGGGGGTGATAGGAGACATGAGTGGGGGCCTGGTGGAGGGTGCCCCTAGATGCTGGGGGGTGGGGGTGCAGGGGGACATGTGTGGGGGCCTGGTAGAGGGTGCCCTGCACTGCTGGGGGGTGGGAGCGATGGGAGACATGAGTGGGGGCCTGGTGGAGGGTGCCCCTGGATGCTGGGGAGTGAGGGTGCAGGGGGACATGAGTGGGGGCCTGGTGGAGGGTGCCCCTGGATGCTGGTGGGTGGGGGTGATGGGAGACATGTGTGGGGGCCTGCTGGAGGGTGCCCTGCACTGCTGGGGGGTGGGGGTGCAGGGGGACATGAGTAGGGGCCTGGTGGAGGGTGCCCTGCACTTCCGGGGGGTGGGGGTGATGGGAGACATGAGTGGGGGCCTGGTGGAGGGTGTCCCTAGATGCTGGGGGGTGGGGGTGATGGGAGACATGAGTGGGGGCCTGGTGGAGGGTGCCCCTGGATGCTGGGGGTTGGGGGTGCTGGGAGACATGAGTTGGACATGAGTGGGGGCCTGGTGGAGGGTGCCCTGCACTGCTGGGGGGGTGGGGGTTCTGGGAGACATGTGTGGGGGCCTGGTGGAGGGTGCCCTGCACTGCTGGGGGGTGGGGGTGATGGGAGACATGAGTGGGGCACTGGTGGAGGGTGCGCCTATATGCTGGGGGGTGGGGGTGCAGGGGGACATGAGTGGGGGCCTGGTGGAGGGTGCCCCTGGATGCTGGTGGGTGGGGGTGATGGGAGACATGCGTGGGGGCCTGGTGGAGGGTGCCCCTAGATGCTGGGGGGTGGGGGTGCAGGGGGACATGTGTGGGGGCCTGGTGGAGGGTGCCCTGCACTGCTGGGGGTGGGGTTGATGGGAGACATGAGTGGGGGCCTGCTGGAGGGTGCCCTGCACTGCTGGGGGGTGGGGGTGATGGGAGACATGAGTGGGGGCCTGGTGGAGGGTGCCCCTAGATGCTGGGGGGTGGGGGTGATGGGAGACATGAGTGGGGGCCTGGTGGAGGGTGCCCCTGGATGCTGGGGGGTGGGGTGCAGGGGGACATGTGTGGGGGCCTGGTGGAGGGTGCCCTGCACTGCTGTGGGTGGGGGTGATGGGAGACATGAGTGGTGGCCTGGTGGAGGATGCCCCTGGATGCTGGGGGTGGGGTGCAGGGGGACATGAGTGGGGGCCTGGTGGAGGGTGCCCCTGGATGCTGGTGGGTGGGGGTGATGGGAGACGTGTGGGGGCCTGGTGGAGGGTGCCCTGCACTGCTGGGGGGGTTGGGGGTGCAGGGGGACATGAGTGGGGGCCTAGTGGAGGGTGCCCCTGGATGCTGGGGGGTGGGGGTGCAGGGGGACATGTGTGGGGGCCTGTTGGAGGGTGCCCTGCACTGCTGGGGGTGGGGGTGATGGGAGACATGAGTGGGGGCCTGGTGGAGGGTGCCCCTAGATGCTGGGGGGTGATGGGAGACATGAGTTGGACATGAGTGGGGGCCTGGTGGAGGGTGCCCTGCACTGCTGGGGGGTGGGGGTGATGGGAGACATGAGTGGGGGCCTGGTGGAGCGTGCCACTAGATGCTGGGGGGTGGGGGTGATGGGAGACATGAGTGGGGGCCTGGTGGAGGGTGCCCCTGGATGCTGGGGGGTGGGGGTGCTGGGAGACATGAGTTGGACATGAGTGGGGGCCTGGTGGAGGGTGCCCTGCACTGCTGGGGGGTGGGGGTGATGGGAGACATGAGTGGGGGCCTGGTGGAGGGTGCCCCTAGATGCTGGGGGGTGGGGGTGATGGGAGAAATGAGTTGGACATGAGTGGGGGCCTGGTGGAGGGTGCCCCTGGATGCTGGAGGGTGGGGGTGCTGGGAGACATGAGTGGGGGCCTGGTGGAGGATGCCCCTGGATGCTGGGGGTGGGGGTGCTGGGAGACATGAGTTGGACATGAGTGGGGGCCTGGTGGAGGGTGCCCCTGGATGCTGGAGGGTGGGGGTGCTGGGAGACATGAGTGGGGGCCTGGTGGAGGGTGCCCCTGGATGCTGGGGGGTGGGGGTGCTGGGAGACATGAGTTGGTCATGAGTGGGGGCCTGGTGGAGGGTGCCCCTGGATGCTGGTGGGTGGGGGTGCTGGGAGACATGAGTGGGGGCCTGGTGGAGGGTGCCCCTGGATGGTGGTGGGTGGGGGTGCAGGGGGACATGAGTGGGGGCCTGGTGGAGGGTGCCCCTGGATGCTGGGGGGTGGGGGTGCAGGGGGACATGTGTGGGGGCCTGGTGGAGGGTGCCCTGCACTGCTGGGGGTGGGGGTGATGGGAGACATGAGTGGGGGCCTGGTGGAGGGTGCCCCTGGATGCTGGTGGGTGGGGGTGCAGGGGGACATGTGTGGGGGCCTGGTGGAGGGTGCCCTGCACTGCTGGGGGGTGGGGGCGATGGGAGACATGAGTGGGGGCCTGGTGGAGGGTGTCCCTGGATGCTGGGGGGTGGGGGTGCAGGGGGACATGAGTGGGGGCCTGGTGGAGGGTGCCCCTGGATGGTGGTGGGTGGGGGTGCAGGGGGACATGAGTGGGGGCCTGGTGGAGGGTGCCCCTGGATGCTGGGGGGTGGGGGTGCAGGGGGACATGTGTGGGGGCCTGGTGGAGGGTGCCCTGCACTGCTGGGGGTGGGGGTGATGGGAGACATGAGTGGGGGCCTGGTGGAGGGTGCCCCTGGATGCTGGTGGGTGGGGGTGCAGGGGGACATGTGTGGGGGCCTGGTGGAGGGTGCCCTGCACTGCTGGGGGGTGGGGGCGATGGGAGACATGAGTGGGGGCCTGGTGGAGGGTGTCCCTGGATGCTGGGGGGTGGGGGTGCAGGGGGACATGAGTGGGGGCCTGGTGGAGGGTGCCCCTGGATGCTGGTGGGTGGGGGTGATGGGAGACATGTGTGGGGGCCTGGTGGAGGGTGCCCTGCACTGCTGGGGGGTGGGGGTGCAGGGGAACATGAGTGGGGGCCTGGTGGAGGGTGCCCCTGGATGCTGGGGGGTGGGGGTGCAGGGGGACATGTGTGGGGGCCTGGTGGAGGGTGCCCTGCACTGCTGGGGGGTGGGGGTGATGGGAGACATGAGTGGGGGCCTGGTGGAGGGTGCCCCTAGATGCTAGGGGTTGGGGGTGATGGGAGACATGAGTTGGACATGAGTGGGGGCCTGGTGGAGGGTGCCCCTGGATGCTGGGGGTGGGGGTGCAGGGGGACATGTGTGGGGGCCTGGTGGAGGGTGCCCTGCACTGCTGGGGGGTGGGGGTTATGGGAGACATGAGTGGGGGCCTGGGGGAGGGTGCCCCTAGATGCTGGGGGTTGGGGGTGATGGGAGACATGAGTTGGACATGAGTGGGGGCCTGGTGCAGGGTGCCCTGCACTGCTGGGGGGTGGGTGTGATGGGAGACATGAGTGGGGGCCTGGTGGAGGTTGCCCCTAGATGCTGGGGGGTGGGGGTGATGGGAGACATGAGTGGGGGCCTGGTGGAGGGTGCCCCTGGATGCTGGGGGGTGGGGGTGCTTGGAGACATGAGTTGGACATGAGTGGGGGCCTGGTGGAGGGTGCCCTGCACTGCTGTGGGGTGGGGGTGATGGGAGACATGAGTGGGGGCCTGGTGGAGGGTACCCCTGGATGCTGGGGGGTGGGGGTGCTGGGAGACATGAGTTGGACATGAGTGGGGGCCTGGTGGAGGGTGCCCCTGGATGCTGGTGGGTGGGGGTGCTGGGAGACATGGGTGGGGGCCTGGTGGAGGGTGCCACTGGATGCTGGTGGGTAGGGTGGCAGGGGGACATCAGTGGGGGCCTGGTGCAGGGTGCCCCTGGATGCTGGTGGGTGGGGGTGATGGGACACATGAGTTGGACATGAGTGGGTGCCTGGTCGAGGGTGCCCCACAGTGCTGGGGGGTGGGGGTGCTGGGAGACATGTGTTGGTGATCAGTAGTGCAAGGTGACATGTGGGTTGGCTGGGGGGCATGGCCATGGTGGATGGGTTGCCTGTGGGACATGAGCAGGGGTGCAGGGTAGTCCCCTGTGGTGTGGGCTGCCTGCAGGGGCAGTGGAGGGTGTAGAGGGAACACCTGGGAGGACCCACACGGCCAAATCATGTGTAGCATTCCCCGGCACCACCGAAAAACACGTACCCTGCTCAAATTGCGTGTGAATCTTCCTGCGCACCTCGGAATACACGTACCCTGCTGAAATCGCGTGTGGGACTTCCCGCGCATCCCGAAACACACGTACCCAGGCCAATCGCGTGTGGAACTTCCCGCGCACCCGAAGTACATGTACCCAGGCCAATCGTGTGTGGAACTTCCCGCGCATCCCGAAGTACACGTACCCAGGCCAATCGCGTGTGGAACTTCCCGCGCATCCCAAAGTACACGTACCCAGGCCAATCGCGTGTGGAACTTCCCACGCACCCCGAAACACACGTACCCAGGCCAATCGCGTGTGGAACTTCCCACGCACCCAGAAACACACGCACACGCTATTTTTCACACAGCGGGTGTCCGTGTGTGTCGGTACCCCTTTGCACCTCATTTGTCCTAGAGGGCCACTGTATGGACCATTCATCATGGCTGTATATGGGTGCTTTTTGTTAGCGCACATTTTGGCGCACATTTATTTCAGGCGCAGGGACGCTACCGCCTGCTTTCTTGTGGCGTACTTGTTTTGCCCTGTGCGCGTCTTTCACCGTGCGCTGGTTTGCCCTATTCAATTCCATGAATACAGGTTGTAGGCGAGCGTGTGGGCGTTCCACGCACTTGCCTCATGTACTTCCCCCGTGACGCCCATATTTTCACGCGTTGTTCCCCATTCCGAGTGTTACGCCCCGTGTTCCGCCTACTTTTGTGATGTGCGCCGCGCTATGTGCGATTTCGCAGTGGCCATGGCGCACGCTGTTGGATGACCTGTGCGCTGGCGTGCGCGGCGCACTTTTTCAGCGCACATCCAATGTTTTTCTCACGCACGGACTTCCATGAATCGATGTGCACTGGTTTCCCTGCGATTTTCGCACTTGCACTGCGATTTTCGCACTTTTACTGCAATTCGCACGTTTTGGCACCTCTGCGCTGGAATTTACGGCGCACATTAATTCCATGAATCAACACCTATATATGAAAAAGGATATCAATGAAAACACTACGATTGTCTAGCATAAATCTCTACTCAAGAAAAATTAACCAACTCAAAAACTATCTTAGCTCCTTAAATGCATTTGTATGCTCATCAATTCTCACAAAAAGCCTCACGAATAGAACCTCTCCTCTTTCTCAATGTGATATTAAAATGGGGTAAACCATATCTCATATTTACTACAGCTCTCTGTGATAGTAGAGAGCTGAGACCTGAAAGCCTAGAGCTGGGGCAAGGCTTTTTCAGTTGGGTAAAAATACAAAAGTTATTTTGGAAAAATCTACTAAATCCAGAAAAAGCAGATTCATTTGAGAAAACCGCTTAATAATCCATCATGGTCTCTTGGTGGCTGTAACAAAGCCCAAAAAGAGATTTAGTGTCACTTGGATGTGACCATGATGCAAACGTAAGCCAAACCTGAATATAATAGTTTGATGGTTATTGAGCTGCTGTGGGTAAGGGTGTTTCCCTATACAGCTCAATGAAAATAATATTTTTTTCAAACAGCAAAAGGAAAAGTTGGCTTTCTGAGCCTTTTAAAAATCAAAAAAATCAAATTTTAATGCTGACAATCCAGGGCAAAATCAAGGAACAAAAGTGAGCACCTCATTCCTCCATAAGCCAGAATGGAGAAGAGGGTCCACCTTGCTTCACCCTGCCCTCAGCTCTGCACTGCCTCAGGTACCCAGTCCGACAGCATATTCCGATTAATTTATTCCAATAGCATTCAGAGAAAGTTATAACAAACTTATCCTAGTTTGTTTATTAAAGCAGTGGCTCAGAGAATATCATAACAAAATTCTCTATGCCCGCCCTTACCTGGAAGCCACGTCACACTCTTATATTAGTCTGCTGTAGTCCATCTGAACATTATTTATAGTTTACTGGAACATTGGATACTAGTTACATAAATAAATCTGCCAGTGGTTCAAAGCCAAGACTCTTTGTTTACCATTATCTCCCCATGTTCCAAAACAGCGGATTACTTGGTTTGCGGCCCGGACATTGCGCAAAACAGTAAGGGCTGTGTAATTACTCACTTGTAGAATACAATTAAATTGCAAACCAGCCACTTTTTACTATTTACCAAAATACCTATCTATATACCTACCTATTTAAGTCCCATGTGAGAAATAATATATATAACAGGACTTCATGAATTGAAAATAATGCTCAGCTCTCCTAACTCTATTATCCCCTGTTCAGCTAGACTTCCAGTCAAACTATCTTTTTTAAAGTAAGTGATCAGATGACATTTAAAGTACCTGGTCTGAACAAGTTTGATCATACACATTTTGAAAGGGGCAAACATTCAAGTTGCAAGCTACTAGCCAGCCATAAAAGTAACTTGCCACCTCAATGCACACTGCACACCATTTCCTACGCACCAAGAGTCAAATATTGCTAACCAGTCGCTCGTGGCGAGTGCACATTTTGCTCCAATTTAGCATGGTCAATTATTAACTCTGGCCTCACAGCTTATGATTCTGAAGTAGATGTCCCCAAGTCCAGTCCTCAAAAGCCAATATACTGGATGTGTTTTGGATATTATATTTAAACATATTTTTACATAGTCAGGGTTTATGGGAAACCCTGAGACTGTAGAAGACAGGCCTTGGAAAACCATGTTCTGAATGAAGCTAAAACATTTACTAGGTATTTTATCTAGGTATTGTATCCTCATGTAGCCATACATCCTTTGTTTGAGTATCAAGACAATATCAATACAGTTTATTTATTAATTGTATCTATATAATTATATAATACAACGCTCTTATCAAGGTACTGTAAGGGTGCAGAAGTAAGACTGACACGGAGCGGTCATAGTGTTTGCTATAAATGTTTATGCAAGAGCAAAACGGAAAAGAACTCGAAGAGGCGTTTCCCTGCCTCGACTGAAATAACTATTGTCGGAATGTCCAAAGCAAAAGTGCCAATGTCCCGTGTCGAAATCCTGACTATGTCCCTTACAAACTAAGCTAACTAAATCAAAAAGATTTGTCTTCTTGGTCCAGAGGAATGACTCCCTTCCCCTGGACAAAAGGCAGTTCTGGTCTTGGTAAGAAATGCGATAAGTTCCTTTGGGGTTCCAGACCCTGTTTGGCAGCCCTGGCTTCCTCTAGCTAGGCACTGCACTGAATAAGAAAGCCTTGATGCTCTTTCCAAGCTGCAGTGGGTCCTTGACCCTTGGGTGCAGACCTGGTTCCCTCTCACCAAGTACTGCGACGAAGAAGAGTGCCTGGATGTCCTTTCCAAGCTGCAGTGGGTCCTTGACCCTTGGGTGCAGACCGGGATCCCTCTCACCAAATACTGCGACAAAGAAGAGTGCCTGGATGTCCTTTCCAAGCTGTAGTGGGTCCTTGATCCTTGGGTGCAGACCTGGATCCCTCTCACTAAGTACTGCAACGAAGCACTGTGCTTGGTTATCTTTTCCAAGCTGTAACGGGTCCCTGACCCTTGGGTGCAGACCTGGTTCCCTCTCACCACGGAATGTGCTTTCCAAGCTCTAGAAGGCCATACAGACTTGGTTCACTAACCTGCCAAGTACCGTGTGAACTTTCCACTACCTTCCAATTCTCTTTGTTCGAGTGCAAGTCCCAGACCCGCAATTATGGCTTTAGTTTTCCTTTTTGTAGACTTGGTTTACTCTCCTGCCAGGCCTTAGTACAAGTCCATGTATGTTTTCACCTTCCTTTCACTGTGTTAGGATCCCAGACCCTCCTTTCCCAACCTTGCGACCAACCTCCTTGAGTTTTCAAAGCCTTTTCGGTTACCTGCGTACCATATGGTATGGCTTGCGTGAGTGCTGGCTCCCTCGAGGCAGCTGGGCTCGTTCGTAGCACTCCAGTAGCTTTCTGGAGCTTCCTTTCCCCTGTGACGGCTCTGCAGTCTTCTTCCTTTCAGGGAGAGTGTTTCTGCACTCTTTTGGTCCCTGTGTCTCTGGGGCGTCTGGAGGTTCGGTCTGCTCGCTGGTTGCGTGGTCTCCATGTCCTGGACCGGTCCTGGACTGGCCCCGGCCACTCTCCTTCCTCTTGGCGTCCCAATCAGCACCCGCCTACACATTGGCCTCATTCTGGCTCTCGTGGTTCTTCCAGGGAGGGCTTGACGCCTTGTCAAGTCTCTCTTTGGTTTTTATCTTGTTTCCTCCAATCATTGTTTGTGAACCACTAGACTATTGAAAGTGGTAACTCTGTATTGCTCCACATTCCCTCCTCATCTCACTACTAAGTGAATGTTGATGTAGTAACTCACTAGTACTCCTCCTAGTCTCAGTACTCTCTATTTGGACTGCCTTAGAAAGGTACATAGGGTATGAGGGTAGGTCTGAAGAGGAAGGGGGTGAAGGAAAGGTGGGGTAACTGTGGAATGGGATACCAGGGTCATGTGCTTAGTGGGGGTACCGCAGTCTCCCGATGAGGTTGTCACTGGTCCCAAAGGGGGATTCCCTCTCCCATGAGATCCACCCGCTGAGGACCACCCCCAGGGGGATTGTCGGGTAGCGGCCTCACCACCCTGGCTTCATGGGAAGGGGCTCCCCCTTCGAAGGCAGTGACGACACAATGGAATTCGTCACAGTACATATCACTAAATCGATTTAAAAACAGGTGCTGGAAGTAAAACACAGGCCTGACTAGGGCTAAAGGACACACAACTTTGGTACTCTGGTGGAGATCTGCTGTTGCAGAGAAAACTCTGGCTGCTTGTCCTACATTGCTGAAAAAGACACACCACCGCTATGCGTTACCAAGCTCCATGACTTCAGGGCCACCTTCCTTACAAGATCCGTGATGCGAACAATGATGGTCTTCATGCACGACCTATGAGCTACAGTTCTCCCTTGTCCAAGTAACAAGTAAGTGTGTGTTTGAGGAACGGGACGGCTGACATAATATGTTGTTACCCTACATCAATATAACTTTGATGGATCACTGACAAAAGAATTTTTTTGTAAACTGAATACATTAATTATTCTAATCTGAAACCAAAGTGTTCATCTTCAGATTTATCGTCCAAATTATTACATTATTTTCACATGGAATTATTTTCACATGGTAGAATCTCCCAAACTGTTATTGCTGGAATGTGCGTTCACATTTCTAATTGATCCCTACTTGAAATCACAAGTACCGCCAGTACTTTGCACGAAAAGGTGCTTTTTAAAGCATAACAATGCATTACCTTTTACAAAGCAGTGCAAACAAAAGAATGCAATTTGGTTCATTCATAAACTATTTATGTATCTCTTACTTAGACTTGTGGCACATCGTGCCTTTACATGGTGGATTGATGGAAGATTGGAATTTTGCGTTTTACGAGTAATACCTGCCTGTGTGGTTCGAGCTATTCGTGATGATTTCCCCAGTGACCATGGACAATAGCGTGGATTTATACATGCAGTACCTCGACCGCTAATTTGTAGTGTCATTGCCATCCACTTTATGGAACTAAACAAAAAAAAAAGAATTAGTTAATCTGAACAGTTTGAAATTTTTTTAAGTCCACAACACGTCCAAACATCTAAGAGTATTGTAAAAGAATGGTGTGCTTTAACAAGTTTACTGGCCTATTGCGCTCGCCTCATCCACATCAATCCCGCATCTGCTATCAATGACAGTTCGCACCAGTGGGCGTGCGCTTGCAAGGGGGCTGCGAAGAGGGGGCCACGAAGAGGGGGCCACTCAAGGTGCCGAATACCATGCACACCACAAAGGATTCTTTCACATAGGCACCCATATGCACATGGCCGCCCTAGACTCGGTGTCTCCAGACTCCCATTTGAGGTCCACGTCGCTGCAATCAACATATGTCTGTATCATTTGACTGTGTTCCGGGCCTAGTGCGCTCACTTCATCCACAATCATCCCCCCTCCGCTATCAATCGCAGTTTGCACCTGTGGGCGTGCGCTCGCAAGGGGGCTGGGAGGATGGGAACATTCAAGGTGCCGAATAGCATGTACACTACAAAGGGTTCTTTCGCATGGGCCCCCATATCCACATGGCCACCCAAGAGCTGGTGTCTCCAAAGTCCCCTTTGAAGACCCCGTCCCGGCAATCAACATATGTCTGTATCCTTTGACTGTGTTCCGGTCCTATTGCCCTCGCCTCATCCACATCCATCCCTATTCCGCTATCACTGACAGTTCGCACCTGTGGGCGTGCACTCATAAGGTGGCTGCACTGGCGGGATTGAGGTCAAACATTTTCATAGATGCTTGGTGGATGTGAACAAACACGTCAGACATTCACATAGACACCCACTTCTATAATCCTTTATAAACACAGTTGGACTTAAAAAGAAAGCATCTGTGAGATCGACAACGGATAGCACCAGCTCTCCACTTTCTACCGTGCTTGCTTGCTGAGTCGGCTCATCTGTTCAAATGGTTAGTCAACTTTTACTATTGCATTCTGTAGTGTCAACGTTCGCTGCTAGCCCACTTTCTATGTGACAAGTAAAATCTTTATGTCCCTAGTCTTGAAGGAGGTCGAAGCCTGGGTAAGTGAAAATCAGATCCTTGATTATGCACAAACTGGATTCAGACCTGGATCTAGTACTAAACATAATATCCGGGTCTTGGACCAGCTGATTAATAACACCTCCAGTAGTAAGGAAAGCACCTTATATATTGCTTTTATTGATTTCAGTAGTGCTTTTGATATGGTGGGTCGTGACACTCTTTGGTGTAAGGTTAGAAGCATGAACTGCCCACCCTGGATCCTTCAGATATTGATAGAGTTACGTAATAATACCTCAACTAAAGTCCGTCTTAATGACAACGGTGACTTGCCGATTTCTATACCTAATAATGTAGGGGTGAAACAGGGCTGTGTGGCGGCGCCCATGCTCTATAACCTATACATCGCAGATTTATTGAAACGCATGTTTATTAAAGCAAACTGCCCTCCTAAATTGGGTGCGACCCCCATTGTCGGCATGCTCTATGCCGACGACTTAATTCTATTTGATCGAACACTATCTGGAATAAAGTGTTTGCTAAATGAATTGGCAGAGTACGCACTGCAATTGGGCCTGATTATCAATTTGGATAAGTCTAAAATAATGGCTATTGCCCGGAAAGGTCCCAACCGTACTGGTATTGAGACCAAGTTGGGAACAATAGCAGTTGTAGAATCTTATCCTTACCTAGGTTTGGACTTCAAAGCACCGGCCAACTATGAGGGCATAATTACTAGCAAAAAGAGGCGTGCTAAGTTACTAACTTTGCAGGTATGCAAATTCTCTAGGGGTACGGCAGGTTTCAGTATGGCAGGTATATTAAAACTCTACCAGCAGTGTTTTGTCCCTGCCATACTATATGGTCTAGAGGCCTTGGCCATGCAGGATTTAAAGTGGTTGAACATCCTTGAGGGCCACTTCTGGCGGGCAGTACTAGGACTGGGCCCGTCGTGCTCAGTCGAGTACCTACGGCTTGAATTGGGCCTTATATCCTTGCGTGGGATGGCACTGCGTGCAAGAGGCGTTTTTTACCTTAAGGCGCATCTAAACCCTCTGTGTAGACTACTGAAGCTAGCTGGGGAGAACTATGAGCTAGAGAAACATCCTCGTGGCTCAAATTACCAAATGCTAAATGAAGCCCTTTTTAAGGAGATTGACTGGTGCCAGGAGAATAAATCACATCTATCGTTTATTCATATGAAGCGCTCTTTTGAAGAAAAGTTGAATAGATGGGACTGGTCCATGAACTCTCCACATTTGGCTAAATTAAGAGGATACGAAGTTGTGGAATATGTAATCCACAGATATCGGAAACCACAATGCTATCTGCTGTTGTGTCCGGCGCCAGGAGTGAGACACTTTATATTGTGCCTTAGGACAAATCAACTTCCGGTACTCGCGACTACTGGGGGTCGTATGAAGTTACCTCTGGAAGCGAGAAATTGCCGGATCTGCCAAAATGCTGGAGTATTGGAAACCAGTCGACATGTGTTAACGCTCTGTCCTAAACTTGGTTCTGTATATATGTGTGCTTTCTCTAAATGGGTCCATAACTATGAGTATATCATGAGTATAGAATTTTGGATCCGCTGTCTAAACTCTGAGGCATTGGGACTCCAGCTGGCCCTTTATAGGACGTGGACCCAAGTTAAATCATTATTGGCAATTGAATACAGAAGAGATGTGTATATTGTCTGTATTATGGCCTACTGTTTTATTTCTATAGCGCCTATCCCATCCCATTCCATTCCTTAGTTTGATCAAATGTAAGCCCATCTATGATAGAGGTTGTAACATTTGATATCTTGATATATTGATGGATTTGATATTTTGTTATATTACTATTATTATTATGTATGTTAATGTTGGTATTATTAAAGTTTTATGTTTATGCTTTTTTTAAAGATATGTATATATATTTAAGTTGTGTAAAATCCTAATAATTTGGATTATATCACAATAAAGTATTAATAAAATTGCTTTATACTCAATGTACACACTATTCTCATTTTATTTTATTCAAAAAGTCTACACCATTATCAACCATCCTAGGCAGTTTCATCTCTGTAATTAGTACATGAGTATTGTTTCCATATGATGTTTGATTTACTCAATGGGAGACTTTTTTAATGATAATATTCATTTGTTTTTCTTTAACAGGTCATAGGGACAATCCTACGATGCCTTCTTGGATCGTTTTAGGTTGCACTAATAACAGCCATGCTAAAGGTCAGACTACAGTCCTGCATGTATTTTCAAAGGATTTAAATTTAATAAGAAAAT
The DNA here is from genome assembly GCF_040938575.1 of Ambystoma mexicanum. NCBI lineage: Eukaryota > Metazoa > Chordata > Amphibia > Caudata > Ambystomatidae > Ambystoma > Ambystoma mexicanum. The sequence continues at coordinate 1,645,548,918 of NC_090937.1, forward strand.
GGCTCTTGAGCTGCGGTTTTCCAGTGTCTGAAATTGAAAGCAGAGCCAAGGATGTCTTGGATGACGTGCGGAGTTATCAATTCCGCATCAGCAGCATGCACTTCTCAGAAGGTATGAACGTACAATCACAGTGAACTAAAAAGCGTTGCCCCAGACTCCTTTGCAAATTACTTTCCAATGCAGTTCCAACTGAATTTCATCACACAGTGACTCAGGTGAGTAGTGGACGCTGACATTTTAAATGTATTTTACCATTTTTTAAATGTGCCTGTATAATATGTCTTAAAATTGACCACTCAATATATTGAAATAGTCTGTGAACATGTAACAAAATGAACGGTTTTCAGTTTTTGGGGAATATGTCTATTGGTAGTTTATTATACAAGTTTCCTTAGTGTGGTTTGTAAATTGTGTGTATTCTTCCTTTAGAGATACTCGAATAGTTTAGTGCAGTGGAAGCCTTTACAAACACTTATGTTTTTGATAATTTGCAATACTGTCAGCGAATTGCAAAGCATTAGAACAACAACCTTGATGTATTTATCTCAGAAACATAAGAGGTTTATCAGTTATTTCATTGATATTACATTTTCATGTTATAATTCGTCTATTCTGTATGTGTGCTATAAATTAAGCATGTTTTTATTCTCTTTGATTAGAGACGTTGGTAGAAGAGGAGCATAAAGACTCGGACAACTACACAAACTAATAACGTTGAATGCCAAACCGTTGTCACTTGGGAGCAGCTACACTTTGAGGCTCAGCATGGTCCTCACAAGGTTCAGTGTCGTGATGCAGAAGTCCAGTGGCCAGAATTTGAATTGAATGCCAGCAGTGACCTATGAAAGGCAACCCTGGATCATTATTACAGCGCACAACGTCACCCAGAAGAAACAGACAACACAGAAGAGGTTTCAGAATTGCTTGCAGAACCGCTCACCCAATCCACACCCTCTAAAAAAATGCTATCGAATGAAACAGACAATGTCCCCTGTTTCCCTAATACATGTGGACAAATCGAAATATCACAGACAGAAATAACTGAAGCATCTTCGCTGCTGATTGATGATTTTGCTTGTGATGTGGACTTCACTCTTCCTAGTGTTGAGGACTTATCCACTACAATGGGTTCGCAAACCACTATACTTATGGACGATTGGCTATTAAAGAAACCAAAATACATTGCATTCAAATGCTGCCTCATCAAGATTAGGAAAATGATTAAATGTGATTATAAATTGTGTAGGAGGATTTGTGAGAAGCCATTGGTGAGGTTTACTCGTGTATGTAGTCGAAGGCACAAAACCTGAAGATCGAGGATAGCTGTGTACACCACTATAACTCATATTCATGGTCTGCTCAGCCTATACTTGGAAAAGTGCCTGCTGGAAATTTACTTTGTACATCTGCTTTGTAGTTTAGCGGATCAACGTACAGTACAATTTCAAGATTTTCTATATTTGTGGGACTCAAGTTGCTTTCAAAAACCCAATGCTACAAATAGCAGAAGGATTTCTTGTTCCCCGTTATTAGACCAACTACGAGGTCAGACTCTAGCCGGGCATAGGAGACCTGTTAATGTCTCCCTCCTTCCACTTGCACTCACACTCTGTGTTCACTGAATTTAACTACATGTTGGTTTTCACCTACTTAGAGAGTTGTTTTCCAAATGTTTTAGCATATCCATCACGCTGTGTAAATTTTTAGGTTTGTGTACTGTATTTTAGACACAACTATGTTCAACATTAATTGTTTTTCATCACCATGTTTATCACCAATTGTTCTCCACAAAAAAATATTCTAAAAAATATGCAAAGTAAAACCATAGTATCAGCTAATTAATAAAATGCTGGACTACCAAATATGAATGATACATGTGTTTATTAGCAGTTTGCTTTTGTTACAAATGGTGAATGCCCCATCCAGTTGGGTGTTCACAAGGGTTCAAACTATTTTGCATTTAAATTGTATTGCATGCATTTGAATTCCAGAGGGTAGGACCACCCCCCAGTTACAGGCAATGCTCTTGCTGGCAGGCTGTGGCTTGCTGGTTGCTGGCTTGTTGGTGATGGAAACCAAAACAATAGTGAGTTAAGTCATCGTGCAACGATCTGAATATACATCTTCTGCTGCCATGTAAAAATATGGTTTCATTAAATCCATTCAACTTCTGCAATCCAGAGGAATGCAAATAGACCTGATAGCCACTGACAGGCACGTTTCAATACCCAAGGCCACGCAAGAGCAGTTTCCAGACAAAAGGCCTCAATATGATGTATGGCACGTCACAAAATCAATTTCAAAAAGAATTACAGCTGCTGGAAAATAGAAAGGCTACAGAAAACATTTTAAATTGGTCACAGTCTATGAACAACCATCTTTGGTGGAGCTCAAAAACCTGTGATGGATCTGTAGTTATTCTGCTTGAAAAATGGCATTCATTGATGCACCATTGTTCTAACATACACTCTTGGAAAGAAAACAAACATTTCCACGAATGTGCACATGGACCATTAAGTAAAGAGCAGGAGCGTGGTTCACAGCACTTGAAAAGATTGACACAGGAAGTATAGCTCAGTGGCAACGCGCTCGTCTTGGAAGCAAGACTATGCAAGCAACACAGGTTTGAATCCCGGGTCCGCTCTTAGAAACCTCTTCGGCATTAAGCGGGTTATAAATAACCTATTATAATTTTGTATGACAAAACACTTTCAAGAGACATAAGGGGACCCTCTGAGTTCTGCCACACTGGAGATCTGGAGGTGTTCCATAATATGTGCCCAAAGCACAGGCCTAAAAAGTTGCATTTTGGTATGGAGGCCAGAACAAGACTGGCTGTACGTGCACACACCGAGAACGTTGGAAGGGAGCAAGCAAAAACTGCATGAATTTTCAGGATGCCTCATTACAACAAGGAGGTTCCCAAAATAAGCAAACAGTGGATGGCAAAACCAATCTTCCAGCAGATGGATTTTGAATTTATGAAAGATCTGACATTAAATGTGCTGGCCATGTAAAACGCATGGAATTGATCCAGATTTTGTTTCCATGGCCCAGTCTATGCCAGAGAACATTGCAAAAGAGGTTCACTCCCCCAAACTTGAACTTTTGAAAGGTTGACTTCAAGATTCAAATGATGTGTGGCTTTCTTCACAATGTTTAACAAAGCCAGTTTCAAACCTTTGCACCGTGTTTGGAAAAATGTTTCACTCTACAACAAATAGAAAAGTATGTCACTTGAGATGTAATTGTTATATCATTTATTTTTAATGAATTGCTGTTTGTGAAGTAAAGTCTTAGATGTCTATTTTTCTTTGATTTGTGTATTTATTACCATCAAAATAATTAATTTATATTAGGACAATAAATGTCAGAATGATTATTTCAAGTGACTCAAATCAAATGTAGAAGACACCGGTGAGCTTAAAAGCAACAGTCACTACTTTTGGCTCTCCCAGGCCAACTAATATAACGCTATAAACTAGCCTCTTGTTGCATAGTGGTAGCTCCCGGTGACCGGCGGTTACTGCTGGATACCCAGGCACTGCTTGAAATTCCTGCTTATCCAATCCTAATTTTGAACCCTGTTTGTATTGAACTCACAATAGTTGGAGCATCTGACATACAGAAACTCTGGTCCACTCCAGGCTGGACTAGTGCAACATCCTCTTCCTCAATCTGCCTAAACCCTACTTTGCCCCCTTCAACTAATCCAGAATAGGACTGCAAGACTTATCCTTGGTCTCAAGTTCATGGACAACAACCCTCAGGCCCAAATATATCTCCACTGTTCCCGGTGGCTGCGAGGATCAAGTTAAAGACCCTCTGCATCATCCACAATGCTTTTTGGGACCAGGGGCCCCACTACATCCGACTCTTTCCCTAAACACCTCCCTTCGGTCATCTAGCTGCAATTCTCTGCAGTTCAGACAGTATTTCAAGCAGAGAGTGTAGGGTAGATCTCTTAACCTCGGCAGGAGCCTTCCTCTTCTTCTTCTTCCTCCTCCTCCTCCATTTTCCCTTCTGCCCCGACCTATACCTTCCACCCTCCCCATTCCTTCCACCCTGTACTTCTTGTTACTACTCTTGCATGATCCGAATGACAAGGCCTAGTAAGATCGTTATTGTTTTTTTCTTACCTGCCCCACCCTCCCCCCTTTTTGTCTAGTGGCACCTTGAAACACCATATTTTGTATAGTTGCTTTACAAATAACCATTAAATAAATAATTAAATGAAGCCTAACCTCGCTGGAAAGTAGGAATCATGATAAGTGGCTGCAGATAGCAATAGACCAAAGGTTTATGTGCCACAGTGTTAGCCAACATTGAAATAACGAGCCAAGGAATATGTCTTTGCAATGTGCACTATGAACATGCGCCTCTGGCCTTTGCGCAATTACATCTTTCTGTGGAGGACAACCAGGCGCACATGCATCAATGCAGAAAGCAATGATTTCTTGAATAGATATACACAGAAGCCAGTAAGCCTTTCAAAACTGCACTCGTTCGAGGCATAATGTAATTTTAGTGATGGAAACTTTTTTTTTCTTTTTATTGTTGCTCATTGCACGTGTTGTCCTGGTGTGAAATCGCCCCTTTTTCTCTCCCCTCCCTTTCCGGTCCATTCCTGCCATCTCTATATAGTAACCCACTGCTTTTCTATTCAAATTCTGTTTATTTAGAAAATAAGTGGCCCCCTTTGGCCAAAATAACTGCCCCACACTATTAGGTTTATTTTTCGGATATTGCCCTATTGAAGTATAGGGAAATGTGAGCCTGGCTGCACCTCGTCTAGGGAAATCTTTGAAAGAATACGTACATGCTGTGGCACCAGGCGCATTGATACTGTTCAAATGGAAGTACATATTTTCATATGTGGGATACTTTAAATACTTTGTTGTTTTTCACTGCATAGCTTGCCAATAATATTGTTCAATTTTGTGGCATGTTTTCCCAAAATGAAACTCCCTCGGACATGCTGTGAACACTGGATGAAGGGTTGCATTGTTATGTGTCTTTCAATTGACCAAACTAACAATTTGAAGACCAAAATGTGTTCAATATCCACAAAGAAGTGATAATATTCAAACTATTGAATGCTTATGTAGGAATGTAAAGCTTCTATTGCCGAGATTGGTCTTTCGAAGCGGTTGGTCAACCGTCACATAGGGAGAATGGAAACACAAGACACAATGTAAGCAAAGTTTAATCTCCGAGCTCCCAAAATGTAATCCCGCTGAACCGATCTACAATTTTATGGGAAATGAAGATCATTCCTGCCCTCAAATATTTTACAACTGCTGACATTGATGTGGTGAGCTTTCCCTTTGGGCCTGATACAAAAACCGCAGAGGTTACCTTGAAATCAAGACTGGGTGTTGACCTAATCTTGGGTGAGTCAATGGCATGGGACCAGAGAGGCCTTACGATCTCCCAGATTTCCCCAACACTAATAAATACGAGTCAAGGATTTTTAGACACCCAAAAGCAGAAGATTGAAACCAATAATAAAGAGAGAATTCTTTCCAATCCATTGAATATGTGGGAAATGGTTCCTGAGATAATCTCTCAGGTATTCCGTAAAATAGGTGTTCCCCAGCAGAGACTCTAGGGAAGACTCAAGTTAATGCACTGTCATGGAACACCTTAGGATATTCATCTTTTTCCCAGGAACCAAGGAGATCGCAAATATTTAAATCATCTGAATTAATATTATTTCAAGAGACTTGGTTAACTGTTTTAGTTGGGTTGGAGGGTTTCTCCATTTTTCAGCAACTGGCTCGGGGATCAGAAGGGGGCAGACCAATAGGGGGTTTGCTTGTGGCTTGTAGCAATGAGATTTTTGAGACCTCAAAGATTGTATGGAATGCTAGAGAAGGCATCCTTGTGGTAAGAGTGATGAGGAGAGAGTTTACCAAGTGGAATACCTGGCTTATTGTAAATCTCTACTGGAACCCCAATGCTATCTCTCTTCCAGATTTTTTGCTTATTCTCTAGAATGGTTTGGTACATTGCTTTCAGCAATATCCTTCTGATGATCTTATTATCGCTGGTGATCTTAACTCCCAATGTGTCTCTACAACTGACTCTATTTCAGGGAAAACCCGCCAGAAAACTTCAAATGTGAAGATTTGGCTAGACTTAATGCATGAATGGGGACTTGAAATGTTTAATGATAATGTGAGGGGGGACATTCCTAATGCCCTATTGTGACGTAGAGGTAGTGCCTTCTCGACCATTGATTATCTCTTTGCCTCGCAATGTATTTTTGAATCTTGCTCACGTTTTCAAGTGGGGGACGGGAAAATAGATGACCATCAAATCCTGAGAGCACTTTTAGTGTTTGAAGGGGCTTGGGATGTAGCTTGACCAAGCTGGTCAAGTGGCACAGCGAGTAGAGCGCTCGCTTTGACACCCGTGCAGAGCCTGTTAACGTAGGTTCGAATCCCGGCGGGGCCAAACTCAGCCTTTCATCCTTCCGAGGTCGATAAATGAGCACCACACACCGTGGGTAATAATAAGCAGCGCTCGGATACCTGAGGGTTTGTAGCGCTATATAAAAGCCTAATTATTATTATTATTATTATTATTATTATTATTATTATTATTATTATTATTCTGTGAGCAGGCCCTTACTACGAACAAAGCAGGCAACGTTGTTAGGAGGTTTCATAGGGGGGGGACGATCTAAATTGTGAACTGAGGGGCCGGGTGAATCAACTATCAGATCAACAACTTTCGAATTTCTGTAACCTTGGTGATTTCTCTCTCTTTATTTCTAACTGGGCTCCTGCTGATTCCAATCTGCAGAGACCTCAGAGGGTCCACAAGCATACTTCTAATGCTGAAATAGTGAAAAGGAAGAAGGAGCTTAGGCAGCAAAAAAGAGTTCCTGTATAGATTTCGTCCAACTTAAGGAGGGCTTGAGAATTCTTAGGAACAACTATAGAAACTGGTATAGGGCTCATAGGTATCTTATATGGCAACAAGATGGAGAGAGAATGTTATCTTCTCTTTCGAGGGGAAATACAAGAAATGTTTGGACAATGGTAGGGGGAGTTGAGGTAAGTAGGAATCATAAAATGGATGTGGCTATTCAAGAGCAAACCTGGTCTGAACATTTTTCTAGTCTTTATGATTCACCTAATGCCATAATCGGGGAGAGGAACACACTGATTAAGTGGTCCCTGGACTTTATAGCTATGGATCTGGAAACTCTGATAAGGAAATCATCAACTTCCAGAGCTGGGGGCCCGAATGGATTGAGTAATTCAATCCTGAAAAAGGACCCCGCCCCTATGGGCTGGGATCTTAAAGAAACGTTTTGATAATACAATCCATCAGAAGTGCTTTCCGGACTCATGGAAAAACTCCCTAGTGATACCAATTTACAAAAAGGGGGACAGATTGCTAGCTGCTAATTATCGTCCAATTTCCCTTTTAGATGCAGACAGTAAAATTTTAACAGGGCTCATCTTAGGGGAATTGGAATTAAGGGGAAAAAAATGGGTGTCATCCCAAGACAGCAATCAGGTTTTAGAAAGGGCTTATCTATTTCCCTAAATGGGTTGGTTCTGAGTGCCTTGATTTCACCGTCTGTCCAAGGAGGGGGTCCACCACTCTTTGGTGCTTGGTTAGACATCTCCCAAGCTTTTGATACGATAGACAGGAACCTTTTATGGAAAAAATTAGATGAGTGGGGTCTGCCTCCTAGTCTCTTGTCAATACTGAGAGAATTACATCATGATAACTCCATGCAAGTCAGGCTTAGTAGATCAGGCCTTTTGACAAGTCCGATTTGTGTAAAGAGAGGGGTCCGTCAAGGCTGTCTCCTAGCTCCCCTATTGTTCATCTTGTTTATGGTAGACCTGGTTGAGGCAATGAAGGGAATAGGTTTGATATCTCTGATACTAGGAAAAACAAAAATTAATTGGTTGGCATACGCGGACGATGTCGTAGTCCTTGATCATTCCCAAGTAGGGCTTCAACGTCTTCTGCTCGCCTTAGAAAACTATGCCTGAAATAATAACCTCATCATCAATCCAGTCAAGTCCAAGATAATAAGATGTAAACATCTGAAAAAGATAATTAAGCAATATGTCTGGATCCTGGATCAACTTCCAATTGAGGTAGTTTCGAAGTTGACATACTTGGGAGCTTTGATTAGCTCCTTTCCAACGAAAGGCAACTTGGTGCGCTTGTTGGAATTAAAAGTTGTAAAATTGGGAACCCAAATGAAAAAAATCAAGTCCCAGTTTTGCAAATTTTCTATTCTCCCGCTGGTGAAATTCTATATAGGGAAAGTAATCCTGATTCTCTTGTTTGGTCTTGACTATAATATTTTAGCAATGGACCTTGAGTGGGATTCCTGGGAAGCCAAGTTATGGAAACGTTCCTTGGGACTGCCAGACTGTGTTCCAATAGTCTCTCTTCACTATGAATTGCTGCTGTTTCTCAGATCATGGCTTCAATGGAAGTGGATGTTTCTCTACAGATCAGTATTAGATGCTCCCAAGAACTCACTTTTTGAGGAAATTGCAGGTGAGCTGAATTACGGTAAAAACCTATTTCTGGCTAAGTTCAAACAAAGATGCCTGGAAATTCTAGAGAGAGCAGACTGTGATTCGACCCTACTGTTTCAAAATCCAGATAGAGTAAAACAAAAGTTGAAACAAAGAGACTGGATTGATACGATCGACAGTAGGAAGAGGACGAAAAGATCTGCTTCGTTGTCTCTGGTTGATAAGCCTCTCTGGTTCCTGCCTATCTAAAAAAAACGCCCGATCTGAGTTTTGGATTATCTCTTCTTAGATTCCATCTAAATTTACTTCCTACTCAAGAGATTTTGGCCTCTAGAGATCGAGAAGGGAAAATAGACCCATACTGTGATAATTGTTGTATCAAGGTTCTCCAGTCTTCTAAACATCTACTATCTAATTGTCAGGGTACCTTAAATATGAGAGCCAGAAGATTTGGCAGGTTTGTCCATCAACTTTCTTGGCTTGATTCTGATGCCTTCTGGGGGAGATTATCCTCCTGCCATGAATCTGCTCTCTCAATGGAACTTGTTAGAGCTTTGAGAGAAATCAATTTAATCGATGGTCCAGTTCTGATTACTTCTGGATTAAGTTCCTAGTTACTACTGTCATTTTGGTCAAATTTGGTATTGAGGATCTCTAATGGATTTTGTATAATAAAACTACTTGTCTCTATAGGGGACCCTCTTTTTCTTTCTATGCAGAATCTGGATCTACTGATTAATTGATTTTCTGGGAGAAACATTTTTTTTACCTTTTAATGATTTTTTGTTTGTTTTTTCTTTTGTCTTTCTTTATTTTCTCCTTTTATTTATTTAAGATGATTTTATTGATATGAATTTTGTAAATTGTTTGAAGTATTTTTCTTCTGTATGATTGTAAATGTGTTAAAAGTCAATTGTTGGCTATTGCACAATAAATAAAAAAAAATAAAAAAACGAAGCAAAGTTTTAAATAATATTTATGCAAGTGAGCATGGCAAGTGTGCTGTATGCTACATGATTAACTTTGTGA